>NC_092090.1:18770501-18885501 GCF_045679555.1 Salvelinus alpinus
ATTATCCTCATTTCTACTGTAGGTATGTAATTAAAAATGTGTTTATTCTGTTGTTGCTAGCGATATTCATAAAAACATTGGAGAAGAAAACATTTATATATATATTTCTCAGACCCCCTCCAGTCCCTGGAACCCAATCAGAACCCGATGAAGAGAGATAGAGAGAGGTGGAGAAAATACAGGATCACTGCAGTAGTAGTAATCAAATTCTGTTCATTTGATTTAGCAAACATTCCTTATTTCCTCAAGTCAACTTAGTAATTAAGACATGGGCCTAATCAAACATGAATTTATGTTTTAGGTACATACTTTGTCTGCTTCCTCCACTTCACAGATTTGGACACCTGTTGCTGGATTGAAGGTCTGAAATGTCTTTCCTTTGAGAGAGGTGTGCCACTCATTGTTGATGAAAATCTGTTGGACACAAAGAAAGATGCTGTTTAAAAAAAATACTGTTTTACAACGCACCTGTTCATTAGGCTACTATCAGTAAGCAATATAACACAGGAGCATAACTCAAGTGTGTTTTTTGGTTTCCAAATATATTTTTAATGCAGTCTTTTGGATCCAACTCCAATATGAAGACATGGATAGCACACCAACAGACAAACCACAACCTCTAGCCTGTGGACAGGCTACAGACTAACATGCATTAGAATAACTTGACGAAATTCACCTGCCCTGGCTTATGATGTCTTAAACATGTACTTTGACATTATATTATACCTTATACCTTACACTCTAGTTTCACGTTTTTATGGTCACGTGCACTAACTAGTACAGTACGTGAAATTACTTTCTTGAATGCTCTTTCCCAACAATGCAGTAGTACTATATATATATATATATTTTATATTTATATAGTTCAAAACAGTGAAAAAGTTTCGAAAGTTGTGCACACCGGTGTTTCAGATGTTTCGGCTTAATACTTTTTCTCACATTACATTTTCACTATTCAGTGATTGCTGCTATGTTACTTAATAAGACGTGCGTCTCACCTTGGTGTGGCGTATCTCCTGCACTTTGACGGGCTGGGGAAAAGGCATGGGAGGGCTCCCATCGCCATTCGCCCCGGTCACCCCGTTCTCTGTTGTTCCGTTCTGAGCCATTCTGCGTCACCGGTCCAGTCCTGCCACAACTGTATTCACTCTATGTGTCTGTCTACTGTCTACTGAGCACTACAAGCGCATCCAGCGGTCTTTATAAGAATGCGAAAATCCTCCCTCGCTCTCTCTCTCTCGCTCTCTCCCCAGAGCAGCTGAGGGTAACCCAACTCTGCCCTTATCAAAATATCAAGCCCAGTATCTGCAGCATGGAATCATAAACCAAAAGCCTCCTGGAATATTGTTGTTAATAGGAATGTTTAACGTAACAGGATAAAGATATAATGGCATAGGCTTTTATATTGACGGTCGGCTACTCAAGGACAGGTGTGGCAGGTACAATTTTTGCGTGTCAACTTATTTATTGGGGAAAGTGCAAGGTGTCAAAGTATGGAACTTAAGCCATTCAAATGGATGCTAATTACTGTGGATGCTTTTAGACTACAGATAGCAAAATTGTAGAACACGGACAGCAGTACGTTCAAGTGTATACATTTCCAACACAATCTCACACTCAATTCGTGCAAATATGTACAAAAAGTATTTCAGCAGATTTTGTGCGTTTTTGTGTGGCTTAATTCGTGTGAAAATACATACATTTTTGTGAGACTTAATTCGTAGGAATATACACACATTTTTGTGTGACTTCATTCATAGATTTAAAAAAAGTTTTGGGGAAAACTTCAGAATAATCTTTTAAAAGTTATTGGAGCAATGCATTTTGGGCAATGGTGCTCTACACTGGCTTTTTGTTGTGTCCCACATTTATTTATATATATATATAAAAAACATCTTAATTAACAACCCAATATTGTTAATCAACCAGATTGTCACCCGAAAAACGTATAATATAATAGTAGCCTTTTTCTATGGTTGTTTTTGCTTAATACTTTGGGATATTGGTGCTATGTCGGATTTTATGAGTGTTGCCAAATTCGAGTAAAAAGCTGTATTTGTCAAAAACAAAAAATTGTGATATTGATGAAGGTATTTGATTGGGGAATGGAGATACAATTTCATGATGGGAAATTAATTCATCAACAAAGGTGGGGAAACAGAAGACCTAAAAAAAAAAAACTTGGTTTTAATTCCCCTGAATCAACTGCATGGTATTTGCATCTATAACGAGTCTGGACTATTATCAATTAAGCCATATCAATGCAGTTAAACAGGTTCATGTAAAATAATGAATTATGTTGGCTTACACTTATGACACGTCCAAGGCTGTTTAATGATTATTATTACGGTCGTGTCAATCATGTTATATACTTAGGCTATTGTAACAAGGCATATGTCAGCATTGTAGGCCTACTGCCTCCGCCCGAGGCCTACTAGGCTTTCAAGGTAGCAGCCCTTAGAGTTTACTTTGCCACGTATGAGCCCTGGTTAGAGTCCCTGTTGCAGCTTTCACTTTCTTACGCTACATTGCTGGCAGCGTTGGGATCACGTCCAGCTCACGTCTAGTTATGTGATCTATTGTTAGGAAGCATTCTGGTTTTCAACATTGTGTTGGGTGTAATTACATTGATACAGTTGAAGTCGGAAGTTTACATACACCTTAGCCAAATACATTTAAACTCAGTTTTTCACAATTCCTGACGTTTAATCCGAGTAAAAATTCCCTGTCTTAGGTCAGTTAGGATCACCACTTTATTTTAAGAATGTGAAATATCAGAATAATAGTAGAGAGAATGATTTATTTAAGCTTTTTTTCTTTCATCACATTCCCAGTGGGTCAGAAGGTTACATACACTCAATTAGTATTTGGTAGCATTGCCTTTAAATTGTTTAACTTGGGTCAATCGTTTCGGGTAGCTTTCCACAAGCTTCCCACAATAAGTTGGGTGGATTTTGGCCCATTCCTCCTGACAGAGCTGGTGTAACTGAGTCAGGTGTGTAGGCCTCCTTGCTCGCACATGCTTTTTCAGTTCTACCCACACATTTTCTATAGGGTTGAGGTCAGGGTTTTGTGATGGCCACTCCAATACCTTGACTTTGTTGTCCTTAAGCCATTTTGCCACAACTTTGGAAGTATGCTTGGGGTCATTGTCCATTTGGAAGACCCATTTGCGACCAAGCTTGAAACTTCCTGACTGATGTCTTGAGATGTTGCTTCAATATATCCACATAATTTTCCTCCCTCATGATGTCATCTATTTTGTGAAGTGCACCAGTCCCTCCTGCAGCAAAGCAACCCCACAACATGATGCTGCCACCCCCGTGCTTCACAGTTGGGATGGTGTTCTTCGGCTTGCAAGCCTCCCCCTTTTTCCTCCAAACATAACGATGGTCATTATGGCCAAACAGTACTATTTTTGTTTCATCAGACTAGAGGACATTTCTCCAAAAAGTACGATCTTTGTCCCCATGTGCAGTTGCAAACTGTAGTCTGGCTTTTTTATGGCGGTTTTGGAGCAGTGGCTTCTTCCTTGCTGAGCGGCCTTTCAGGTTATGTCGATATAGGACTCGTTTTACTGTGGATATAGATACTTTTCTACCTGTTTCCTCCAGCATCTTCACAAGGTCCTTTGTTGTTGTTTTGGGATTGATTTGCACTTTTCGCACCAAAGTACGTTCATCTCTAGGAGACAGAACAGAACTCCTTCCTGAGCGGTATGACGGCTGCGTGGTCCTATGGTGTTTATACTTGCTTACTATTGTTTGTACAGTCATTTGGAAATTGCTCCCAAGGATGAACCAGACTTGTGGAGGTCTACAATTCTTTTCCTAGGTCTTGGCTGATTTCTTTTGATTTTCCCATGATGTCAAACAAAGAGGCACTGAGTTTGAAGGTAGGCCTTGAAATACATCCACAGGTACACATCCAATTGACTCAAATTATATCAATTAGCCTATCAGAAGCTTCTAAAGCCATGACATAATTTTCTGGAATTTTCCAAGCTGTTTAAAGGCACAGTCAACTTAGTGTATGTAAACTTCTGACCCACTGGAATTGTGATACAGTGAATTATAAGTGAAATAATCTGTCTGTAAACAATTGTTGGAAAAATTACTTGTGTCATGCACAAAGTAGATGTCCTAACCGACTTGCCAAAACTATACTTTGTTAACAAGAAATTTGTGGAGTGGTTGAAAAATGAGTTTTAATGACTCCAACCTAAATGTATGTAAACTTCCGACTTCAACTGTATATCTTGTGATCAATGGATAAGCAACAATGGGTGTGACGGACAGAAGTCGTCACTACAGGTGTCATCAAGCCTTACATCAAAGTAGCCTGAAGCTGAATAGAAAGTGCTACAGTATGCCCTGACCAGTTATTCAGCCAAAATCCTCTGTGACTGTCCAATTTACAGAAGTTCAATTATCCGTGTGGACCCAAAACAAACACATTCTACACATTTACAAACTACCTGTTTAAAGTGTTATTACAACCATGGTGTTCTGTTGTTACTGAAACTTATACATCTAATAACCTGAAATTGAAAATTGGATGTAAAAATATTGAGGATAGGCCTCCCGGGTGGCGCAGTGGTGGTGTGACAGTTTTATATGATGTACTGTTTTATATTTTGTTTTATGTATAATATAAGTGTCTTAATATGTTTGGACCCCAGGAAGAGTAGCTGTTGCCTTGGCAGCAGCTAATGGGGATCCCTAATATAATAAAATAAAAAATATGGGTCAACAAATAATGTAAGTGTGTTATGCAGCAAAACACAACTAGCCTTTTTTAGGATGAAAACCAGTAATATGAATCACTGTTGATCCATCCTGTTCTGATCTAATGAGATGGATGTAGGATTTTCTACGGCCATGAAGGACGAAGCTAGGGCCCTCTTGTTTCTCATTGGCGAAGACTGAACTCAAGTTAGGGGTTATACAGTACCAGTCAAAAGTTTGGACACGCCTACTCATTCAAGGGTTTTTCTTTATTTTTACTGTTTTCTACATTGTAGAATAATAGTGAAGACATCAAAACGATGAAATAACACATATGGAATCATGTAGTAACCAGAAAAGTGTTAAACAAATCAAAATATATTTTATATTTGAGATTCTTCAAAGTTGCCACCCTTTGTCTTGATGATGGCTTTGCACACTCTTGGCATCCTCTCAACCAGCTTCATGAGGTAGTCACCTGGAATGAATTTTAAAACACAGATGTGCCATGTTAAAAGTTCATTTGTGGAGTTTATTTCCTTCTTCCGTTTGAGACAATCAGTTGTGACAAGGTAGGGGTGGTATACAGAAGATTGCCTTATTTGGTGAAAGACCAAGTTCATATTATTATTATTATTATTTTTTTATTTTTATTTTTTTTTACCTTTATTTAACCAGGTAGGCTAGTTGAGAACAAGTTCTCATTTGCAACTGCGACCTGGCCAAGATAAAGCATAGCAGTGTGAACAGACAACACAGAGTTACACATGGAGTAAACAATAAACAAGTCAATAACATGGTAGAAAAAAAGAAAAAAAGAGAATCTATATACAATGTGTGCAAAAGGCATGAGGAGGTAGGCAATAAATCAGATAATTACAATTTAGCAGATTAACACTGGAGTGGTAAATCATCAGATGGTCATGTGCAAGTAGAGATACTGGTGTGCAAAAAAAGCAGAAAAGGAAATAAAAGCAGTATGGGGGGGGTGAGGTAGGTAAATTGGGTGGGCTATATACCGATGGACTATGTACAGCTGCAGCGATCGGTTAGCTGCTCGGATAGCAGATGTTTAAAGTTGTTGAGGGAGATAAAAGTCTCCAACTTCAGAGATTTTTGCAATTCGTTCCAGTCGCAGGCAGCAGAGAACTGGAAGGAAAGGCGTCCAAATGAGGTTTTGGCTTTAGGGATGATCAGTGAGATACACCTGCTAGAGCGCGTGCTACGGGTGGGTGTAGCCATCGTGACCAGTGAACTGAGATAAGGCGGCACTTTACCTAGCATAGCCTTGTAGATGACCTGGAGCCAGTGGGTCTGACGGCGAACATGTAGCGAGGGCCAGCCGACTAGGGCATACAGGTCGCAGTGGTGGGTCGAAAAAGGTGCTTTAGTAACAAAACGGATGGCACTGTGATAAACTGCATCCAGTTTGCTGAGTAGAGTATTGGAAGCCATTTTGTAGATGACATCGCCGAAGTCGAGGATCGGTAGGATAGTCAGTTTCACTAGGGTAAGTTTGGCGGCGTGAGTGAAGGAGGCTCTGTTGCGAAATAGAAAGCCGACTCTAAATCTGATTTTGGATTGGAGATGTGTGATATGAGTCTGGAAGGAGAGTTTGCAGTCTAGCCAGACACCTAGGTACTTATAGATGTCCACATATTCTAGGTCAGAACCGTCCAGGGTGTTGATGCAAGTCGGGCGTGCGGGTGCAGGCAGCGAACGGTTGAAGAGCATGCATTTGGTTTTACTAGCGTTTAAGAGCAGTTGGAGGCCACGGAAGGAGTGTTGAATGGCATTGAAGCTCGTTTGGAGGTTGGTTATCACAGTGTCCAAAGAAGGGCCAGAAGTATACAGAATGGTGTCGTCTGCGTAGAGGTGGATCAGGGAATCGCCCGCAGCAAGAGCAACATCATTGATATATACAGAGAAAAGAGTCGGCCCGAGAATTGAACCCTGTGGTACCCCCATAGAGACTGCCAGAGGACCGGACAGCATGCCTTCCGATTTGACGCACTGAACTCTGTCTGCAAAGTAGTTGGTGAACCAGGCAAGGCAGTCATTAGAAAAACCGAGGCTACTGAGTCTGCCGATAAGAATATGGTGATTGACAGAGTCGAAAGCCTTGGCCAGGTCGATGAAGACGGCAGCACAGTACTGTCTTTTATCGATGCCGGTTATGATATCATTTAGTACCTTGAGCGTGGCTGAAGTGCACCCGTGACCGGCTCGGAAACAGCGGAGAAGGTACGGTGGGATTCGAGATGGTCAGTGATCTGTTTGTTGACTTGGCTTTCGAAGACCTTAGATAGGCAGGGCAGGATGGATATAGGTCTGTAACAGTTTGGGTCCAGGGTGTCTCCCCCTTTGAAGAGGGGGATGACCGCGGCAGCTTTCCAATCCTTGGGGATCTCAGATGATACGAAGGAGAGGTTGAACAGGCTGGTAATAGGGGGTGCGACAATGGCGGCGGACAGTTTCAGAAATAGGGGGTCCAGATTGTCAAGCCCAGCTGATTTGTATGGGTCCAGGTTTTCCAGCTCTTTCAGAACATCTGCTATCTGGATTTGGGTAAAGGAGAAGCTGGGGAGGCTTGGGCGAGTAGCAGCGGGGGGGGGGGGCTGTTGGCCAAGGTTGGAGTCGCCAGGAGGAAGGCATGGCCAGCCATTGAGAAATGCTTGTTGAAGTCTTCGATCATCACGGATTTATCGGTGGTGACCGTGTTACCTAGCCTCAGTGCAGTGGGCAGCTGGGAGGAGGTGCTCTTGTTCTCCATGGACTTTACAGTATCCCAGAACTTTTTGGAGTTAGAGCTACAGGATGCAAATTTCTGCTTGAAAAAGCTGGCCTTTGCTTTCCTGACTGACTGCGTGTATTGGTTCCTGACTTCCCTGAACAGTTGCATATCGCGTGGGCTCTTCGATGCTATTGCAGTTCGCCACAGGATGTTTTTGTGCTGGTCGAGGGCAGTCAGGTCTGGAGTGAACCAAGGGCTATATCTGTTCTTAGTTCTGCATTTTTTGAACGGAGCATGCTTGTCTAATATGGTGAGGAAGTAACTTTTAAAGAATGACCAGGCATCCTCAACTGACGGGATGAGGTCAATATCCATCCAGGGTACCCGGGCCAGGTCGATTAGAAAGGCCTGCTCGCAGAAGTGTTTTAGGGAGCGTTTGATAGTGATGAGGGGTGGTCGTTTGACCGCGGACCCGCAGCGGATACAGGCAATGAGGCAGTGATCGCTGAGATCTTGATTGAAGACAGCAGCGGTGTATTTGGAGGGCAGGTTGGTCAGGATAATGTCTATTAGGGTGCCCATGCTGACGGATTTAGGGTTGTACCTGGTAGGTTCCTTGATGATTTGTGTGAGATTGAGGGCATCTAGCTTAGATTGTAGGACTGCCGGGGTGTTAAGCATATCCCAGTTTAGGTCACCTAACAGAACAAACTCTGAAGCTAGATGGGGAGCGATCAATTCACAGATGGTGTCCAGGGCACAGCTGGGAGCTGAGGGGGGTCGGTAGCAGGCGGCAACAGTGAGAGACTTATTTCTGGAGAGATTAATTTTTAAAATTAGAAGTTCGAACTGTTTGGGCATAGACCTGGAAAGTATGACAGAACTTTGCAGGCTATCTCTGCAGTAGATTGCAACTCCTCCCCCTTTGGCAGTTCTATCTTGACGGAAAGTGTTATAGTTGGGTATGGAAATCTCAGAATTTTTGGTGGCCTTCCTAAGCCAGGATTCAGACACGGCAAGGACATCAGGGTTGGCAGAGTGTGCTAAAGCGGTGAGTAAGACAAACTTAGGGAGGAGGCTTCTGATGTTGACATGCATGAGGCCAAGGCTTTTTCGATCACAGAAGTCAACAAATGAGGGTGCCTGGGGACATGCAGGGCCTGGGTTAACCTCCACATCACCCGAGGAACAGAGGAGTAGTAGGATGAGGGTGCGGCTAAAGGCTATCAAAACTGGTCGCCTAGAGCGTTGGAGACAAGGAATAAAAGGAGCAGATTTATATCCGTGGTAGAATAGATTCTGGGCATAATGTGCAGACAGGGGTATGGTGGGGCACGGGTACAGCGGAGGCAAGCCCAGGCACTGGGTGATGATAAGAGAGGTTGTATCTCTGGACATGCTGGTCTCAATGGGTGAGGTCACCGCATGTGTGGGAGGTGGGACGAAGGGGGTATCAGAGGTACGGAGAGTGGAACTACGGGGTCCATTGCAAACCAAAACAATGATAACTATGATAACTAGCCTGAACAACAGTATACAAGGCATATTGATATTTGGCAGAGACATACAGTAAGGCATAAAGTGATTGCAGGTCTTGATTGGGAGAGCTAGCTAAAACAACAGGTGAGATAACAGCAGCTAGTCAGCTAACACAGCAACAGCAGGTAAAAATTGAGGGGAGGATGGATGGGGACATGTATCGCGAGATCTTGACCAACAACCTCCTTCCCTCAGTAAGAGCATTGAAGATGGGTCGTGGCTGGGTCTTCCAGCATGACAACGACCCGAAACACACAGCCAGGGCAACTAAGGAGTGGCTCCGTAAGAAGCATCTCAAGGTCCTGGAGTGGCCTAGCCAGTCTCCAGACCTGAACCCAATAGAAAATCTTTGGAGGGAGCCGAAAGTCCGTATTGCCCAGCGACAGCCCCGAAACCTGAAGGATCTGGAGAAGGTCTGTATGGAGGAGTGGGCCAAAATCCCTGCTGCAGTGTGTGCAAACCTGGTCAAGAACTACAGGAAACGTATGATCTCTGTAATTGCAAACTAAGGTTTCTGTACCAAATATTCAGTTCTGCTTTTCTGATGTATCAAATACTTATGTCATGCAATAAAATGCAAATTAATTACTTAAAAATCATACAATGTGATTTTCTGGATTTTTGTTTTAGATTCCGTCTCTCACAGTTGAAGTGTACCTATGATAAAAATTACAGACCTCTACATGCTTTGTAAGTAGGAAAACCTGCAAAATCGGCAGTGTATCAAATACTTGTTCTCCCCACTGTATATAAGTTGAGCGTTGTATTAAATACATAATGAAGAAAATTGTGTAATGTAGGCTCCACGAAATATGAAATGCTTTATGAAGAAAATCATGAAGACCTATTGTTGCCTACACTAAAAAAAGGGTCTTTCTGACTACAAATGCACCAGTATCCCAAAGTATTAAGTGAAAACAAGCATAGAAAATAGTATTGGCTGGCGTCCCGAGTGGCGTAGTGGTCTAAGGCACTGCATAGCAGTGCTAGAGGCATTACTACAGACCCGGGTTTATTCCTGGGCTGTGTCACAACCGGCCGAGGACGGGAGTCCCATAGGATGGAGCACAATTGGCCCAGCGTCGTCTGGGTTAGGGGAGGGTTTCGCCGTGGGGGGCTTTACTTGGCTTATCTCACTCTAGCAACTACTTGTGGCGGGCCGGGTGCCTGCAGGCTGACCCCGGTCATCAGTTGAATGGTGTTTCCTCCGACACATTGGCTTCTGGGTAAAGTTGGCGGGTGTTAAGGAGCGCGGTTAGGCGGGTCATGTTTCAGAGGACACATGACTCGACCTTCGCCTCTCCCGAGCCCATTGGGCAGTTGCAGCGATGAGACAACATCGAAATAGGGGAGAAAAAGGGGGTAAAATACAAAAATATATATGTATATAAAAAAAATACTGTATTGAAATTAATAAATAAAAAAAACACGAAAGGCTAGTATTATATTATGATTATTTTGGTGACAACCTGGTGGATTAACAATATTGGGTTGTTAACACATTTTATTTTATATAAATAAATGTGTAAGACAAAATAAAGTCAGTGTAGAACACCATTGCCCATCATGCATTGTTCTAATAACTTTCAAAAGATTGTTCCAAAGAGTTTACAAAGCTGTCATCAAGTCAAAGGGTGGCATCTTTGAAGAATCTAAAATCTAAAATATATTTTGATTTGTTTAACACTTTTTTGGTTACTACATGAATCCATATGTGTTATTTCATAGTTTTGATGTCTTCAGTATTATTCTACAATGTAGAAAATAGACAAAATAAAGAAAAACCCTTGAATGAGTAGGCGTGTCAAAACTTTTGGCTGGTACTGTAAATGGTTCCCAAGATCAAGTTCACAAACAACATCACCAAACCTGATTGGCGTTAAATAATTCTAACAGCGCCCAGTGTGTGTGTATGTGTGTGTGTAAAATAGAAGAGTTAGTGTGTGTACCCATGCACACGTGCTGTGTAGGCCTATGTGTGTGAACTCCCCAAAATAGCCCCAGCGAGCGAAAGAGAGAGAGATTACTGTAGGCCTGCCACCAAATTATTGTCTGTGTCTTTACAGTCAAAGCCATGCAAGTAATGAGTGAGAATTCATTTGTCCGCACATTATTTACATTGTAACACTAGAGCTTTGATCAGCCACGGCCGGAGGATTGGGGGAGACTGCTGGCCGGTCATCAGCCGTGCAAAGGTGTGATGAGTTGTGATGTTCTTCGCAAAGTTGGTTTTTGCACCTGGACGTGGTGAAGTTGAATGGAGTTGAACACATGCAAACAAATGCTTTTGTTCTCCGGGGGGACAAAGCTGTCGACCGGCTCGGGGCTCGACAATCAAACACTGTCGCCATTGTTTCCCCTTCGTTGCCTCTCGTCACTCTTCTTGTCTTCTTGTTCTAATGAGGACAACGAGCTCTCGCCGGTGCATTTCTCACTTCAGCAAGTTTCTAACACTTCCTAATGAGAGAGAGAGAGAGAGAGAGAGAGACCCAGAGAGACTGAGCAAGAGGAAAGCTAGGGCAGGAATGAAGAGAGAGAGAGAGATACTGTAGAGAGAGTGAGATGAAAAACAAAGAAGGGAAAGCCAACAGATCAGTTAAGATTATAGACGAAATTAGTTATTGCGAGACACATTGCTTTGCTTGCGGTACTTTGCAGTCATGGGCTCATCCTATTTAAATTGTTTATGCAAATAGTCTTCAAATGCTCTGGAAATGTAGATCTGATATGCATCAGGATTGGAGACATTGATGATAATCAGGAATTCCATGCAAAGAAGGAACTAAAGTAGGCCTACAGATGATTCCATGTGGGTTGTAATTGCATGGGTTGCAATGGAACCATATGTCATTGGTCAGCCTGACAGTGGCAAAAGCAAGGCAACAATGCATCTTTTAGCAATGGCATCTTATAATAACATTCAATAATGCTCAAGATAGTTGAACTGTACTGTAGTTGATAGTTGTTATCATCACTAGATCTTCGTTCACAGTCGCTGCTGTCCTTGTCTGTTCCGAAGGCTAGAACTGAGATGGGGAAACAATCGTTTTCCCATAATGCCCCTTCATCCTGGAACATGCTTCAAAAGATATTCAAGTTAGGGGAGTTAGTGTCCTTGCCTGTTTTTAAGACTCTGATCGACGACGCCGTTTGTGATAACTGCAGTTGTTTCTAATCTTCAAATGTATCTGGAACTTGTGACACTTTGTCGTTTGTGTGTATTCTGTATTTTTCTGTAATGTTTTATGTACACACTGCTATGTCCCTGTTTTGCTTTCTTGCCAGGTTGTCCTCGCAAAATAGGTTTTTAACCTTAATGGGTCTTAGCTGGTTAAATAAATGTTAAATAAAAAATGTGTAGAATTTTCCTCCACAACTTGAAACAATAACAACAGTTGTATGGCTATGGTGGTAGATGGCGATAGGTGATGTGAAAAACATCCAGAAATCCTCCAGATGTGTCGTGAGAAGGTGTGGCCAGACGCAGTGCTCCTCCAGGGTTGGATGGTCAGGTTAATTGGGGTTCCACACCTTCTAATGGAGGTCAAGTCTTTTACCCCCACCACACCTCAACACCACTTAGACTCAACATACACCCAGACAGCTAATTGTGGCAACAGCATGTGTTAAAAGGAGACTATTGACAAGATAATGTAGGTATGAATTCAGGAATTATGAAACAATTTAATTATGATGAATATGACTTAAACACTTTGGCAATTTTTTGTCCTTACGTAGTGAGGGAGTTTCCCGTACACAGATTAGGCCTAGTCCAGCAATAACAAGTAAACTCAATGGAGAATCTCCATTGAAAGTTCTTTTTAATCCAGGACTAACTGTGTACGGGAAACCAGACCTATGGAATGTATATGAATGGACAACGAATAAATTAAGCAATATGATTATATAATCACAGCGAATTTGGACACCCTGACTGTAACTTAGACTCAGAGAGTCAGGAAGCAAGTGCAATTAGTGAGTTTAATGATGACATGGAACAGTACAAAACAAGAAAAGCGTCTAACATGGAAACATAAACAATATTGCCTGGTGGGTGATAACAAAGGAGTGCTAGATAAAGGGGAAGTAATCAGGGTAGTGATGGAGTCCAGGTGTGCCTCATGATGGGGTGCAGATGTGCATAATGAGGGTTGCCAGGTGTGCGTAATGACGGTTGCCAGGTGTGCGTAATGATATGTTGCCAGGTGTGCGTAATGAGGGTTGCCAGGTGTTCGCAATGATGGGTTGCCAGGTGTGCGCAATGATGGGTTGCCAGATGTGTGTAATGAGGGTTGTCAGGTGTGCGTAATGAGGGTTGACAGATGTGTGTTATGATGGGTTGCCAGGTGTGCGTAATGAGGGTTGCCAGGTGTGCGTAATGATGGGTTGCCAGGTGTGCGTAATGATGGGTTGCCAGGTGTGTGTAATGAGGGTTGCCAGGAACGGTGGATAGTAGACCGGTGACGTCGGGTTCCGGAGAGGGGGAGCGGAGGTAGACGTGACACTGACAAAATGTATTTTAAATCATACACCTGTCTATACTATGTGATGTCTCGGATTTCAATATCATTTTACCAGCGACTGAAATATATCAATTGGAATTGAAAATATATGAACAGCCAGTCTGCAGTATCATAATCCACAACCCCTGCAACCTGACCAATCACCACAACCCAGCACATATACAGGTTCATGTTCAGAAGACAGGGAACGGTATAAAACAGTGTCCAAAATGGAATGAAACAGGGAGCTGTTATCTGAACTTGCACAATATTTTTGCTATATTTTGCCCTAATGAACACGACCCAGGTAGCTAGTAGCCTAACTGAGAGTGGCTGTGCCCTTCTTGTGGCTGAGCAGATCACTGGTGAGTGGCAGGCCCTTAAGACCCATCTGATCAGTGATGGGATGGCCAGGGAGTGAGCTCTAATGCCAGCCACCAGTTCATGGCCTGCCTGGAAGAAACACCATAAGAATGAGAGAGAAAAGATGGTGCTAGATCTCTGGAGCGTGGAGGGAGGGAGGAAGGGAGAGAGAGAGAGAGATAGAGAGGGAGAGAGATAGAGGGAGAGAGCTAGATAGAGAGGGAGAGAGCTAGATAGAGAGGGAGAGCATGTGGGGTGGAGAGAGGGAGAGAGAGCACCTCCTGCATGTGGGGCAGAGGAAGAGAGCAATCCAGTGAGAGAAAGAGAGGTAGAGAGAGAGAGGGGTAGAGAAAGAGAGGTAGAGAGAAAGAGAGGTAGAGAGACAGAGAGGTAGAGAGACAGAGGTAGAGAAAAAGAGAGGTAGAGAGGTAGAGAGAAAGAGAGGTAGAGAGAAAGAGAGGTAGAGAGACAGAGAGGTAGAGAGAAAGAGAGGTAGAGAGACAGAGAGGTAGAAAGACAGAGAGACAGAGAGGTAGAGAGACAGAGAGGTAGAGAGAAAGAGAGGTAGAGAGAGAGAGAGAGGTAGAGAAAGGGCCAGTGCCACAGTGAGATTACTCTGTCCAGGTGCTCAGGGGCCCAGACAATGACTCTTTTCAGCACTCCGATGAGAAAGAACCCTCCCTCCACTTGTTGCAAAATATACAGGAGGGGAAAGAGAGAACAAAACTCAGGCAGATGGTTATACTACAGTAGCAAAATATGTGTGAGAGGAAAGCCTAGGCAATCAAGTGAGCTCTCGTTGGCAATAACAAGACCTTTTATTAATGGAGCCCATAGTTCAGGTCATAGATGGACCTGCGTCCCAAAAAGCACCCCATTCCCTTTATAGTGTACTAGTTTAATCCAGAGGACAATGTGCCCCTGGTAAAAAACAGGGCACTATAAAGGGAATAGGGTGCCATTTTGGAGGCATATTAAGTCCCATACATGATGAGCTGCTATCCCACAGAACCTGCTATCAGCTTCTCCTATTGTTTGACGATGAACTGCCATAGTGTGTGAAGTTATTATGTGATGATTTGATTTCTAAAGGGCGTTGTATAACTTCTATGATACTCCATTAACAATGAACCTGATTGACATCTCTGGGCCGGAACAGACGCACCACATCCTAATAGTGCAGAGAGTAGAATCCACCATGAACATACAATGACTTCCTATTTAATACAAAAGGTAAGATCAAGTGTCAAACTGGGTACACTGCAAGTAGCCTAGCTGTTAAGAATGTTGGGGCAGTAACCGAAAAGTTGCTGGTTTGAATCCCCAGGGCCGACTAGGTGAAAAAAAATCTGCCAATCTGCAATGTACTTAACACTAATTGCTACTGTAAATTGCTCTGCATAAGAGTGTCTGCTAAATGACAAAAAAGTATTATTTACTAAGTCATTCTAATTCCATGGAATTAGAGATACAAACCACTCATACTAAACTTTACAGGGTAAATTTTACTGTGTGAAGTAATATACTGTTATCTGTAATTCTGAAGATGTGCTTCCCTAAATGCAAATAGTGCTATTACCATATTGCTTACACCTGTCCAATCCCCTCAGATCAAGTGCATTGGGCACAGGGTATATGGGTCAATTTGGGATTAGCCCAAAGACTGTAGTGCATGCACTTGACCAGGAATTGTTACTGAGTATATATAGCCTTAAAGACAGAGACCTAAGTTGCTACACTACATTCATTTTTGGACATAAATAAATTATATTTACCCATTAATTCTTCAAGAATATAACTGATAAATGCCTCATGAGTTTAGTTCAAAGGTTGTACCTAATCAGAACCTAAAATATACACTTTTTATTCCAATGTTTGTAAACAACATAAATGTAAACAAACATAGCCTCAACATATGGTTAATATTATACATTTGATATAATGGATGGTCAGTCCTTGCATCCATAGCTCTGTCTATGGATTTCTCCAGCCCCATCCCCTTGAATTTTAGCAAAACGGGCGGGGGGGGCCACTTTGTTATTGTTTCAATTAAGGATTCTAACTTTAATTCATGGGAGATTGTGTCCAAATTACAACAGCAGATATGATAGAAAAGAGGCAAGACTCAGTGAGATGCAAATGAAGGAGAGGTGTTACGTCTGATAGAGCTAGACCTAGAGAAAAGAGTTCCAAACGGGTTCTTCAGCTGTCCCCACAGGAGAACCCTTTTTCATTCCAGGGAGAACCCTTTTTGGTTCCCCATAGAACCCTTTTGGGTTCCATGTAGAACCCTCTGTGGAAAGGGTCCTACATGAACCCAAAAAGGTTCTACCTGGAACCAAAAAGGGTTCTACAAAGGGTTCTCCTATGAGGACAGTCAAACTATTTTTTTCTAAGAGCGTAGACATGAATGAAAGAGGTGACTCAGCCTTTGATGTAGGGAAGAGATTCTTATCCTCTGTCGTTTCTCACCGATTCACATCGTCCTGCCGGTGTCCCGCCGGGCCGCTTATCCAGTCAGTTAAAGGGAGTGAGAGAGCGCTTTGTGTTTATAGATCAGAGCAATTTGCAAGCTCATTGAGGAACACCGTGAAACAAAGGAAGCTTAGATATAGAATCCATCATCGTCGTTTCTCTCCGTCTGTAGATTACTTTCCCACTTGATGACATATCACCAGTCCAGAGCCAGTTTGACAATTCTACAGTATAGTGCAGTGGAGAGAGATTTTATGTACACCTTATTTACACACCAGGTGCACTTTAGATTGAATTGACTACAGTTTTATAAAAAAAAAAATATATACTGTATATTTAACATTTATTTAACCAGGAATTCACAACTGATGCCAGAAGACCTATTTTGCAAGGTAGACCTGGCCAAGAAGTAGAACATGGATCAAATAGACAAATATACAGACAAGCAAACAATCTTGAATTATTTTGTCAGTTCTCAGAGCAAAAGCGTAGATTATAAGAAGCATCGGAAGACTGAAAGCCAAATACTGTATCTTGAAAATGTGAATGTTGAAATGCACAATTTTGTGGGACTATATCAAAAGTGGACCAAAGAAAAATGTATGAAAAAATAGTTTCAAGGTTAAATTCCATTTTAATTCAGATGATTAAAAAAAGTTTTACAACTGTTTGAAATATAACTGCATTCTATGGCAATTGAAATGCTACAGTATGTCTATCTGTGGTAATCGTGGTAATGGTGTTGAACGCTGTCAACAAAAAGCTCAAAAGGCTTTAGTGAATTTCACCACAATAAGCAATCTCCAAGCCCACCTATACATTAAACTATATGTTTAACATGAACTCTGAAAGATGGGAGGTAGGAGCCTGAAATCCAGAACCTGTTTGGTGCTAACATTCTACTCCTTTACTCTGTACCATTGCTATGTTTGGCACGACAAGGAGTGGAATGTTAACATAAACATACTAGAGAGATAGCTCTTGACACCTCAAATATTTATCTCCACTATCCCCTCTCTGAAAACATACACAACTGATTAAGTCTGTCCCTTGTGAGACATAAAGCATTTATAAGACATAAAGCCTTGTCATATTCACAGCACCGCCTCGCAGCACCGCCTCGCAGCACCGCCCCACCCATGCAGTCAGCTGATAGTCCTGACTGTTACAAGTCCCGCCCCTCCAGGAACATGTTTCTGTTTCCCCTCCAGAACAAACCTGCATCCATCATAAAGAGGGAATAATCCACAGAGTAATACATCACGGAGAGTTCGCCTGCACACAACAGTTCACACAACCTTAGTGCGTTGTCGTTGTGCGTTGTCACAAGCAAAGGTTGTCTAATCATTTTCTGCTGAAAAACCTGACTGTTGTATCACAACCGTTGTGTCCAAATGCATTGAACATCCGTTGTACAACTTGAGTGTGTACGGTGCTGGTGTCTTCAGCAGAACAGGCAACATACTGGACTGGACTGGACTGGACTGGACTGACTGGACTGGACTGGACTGGACTGGACTGACTGACTGACTGGACTGACTGGACTGACTGGACTGACTGGACTGACTGACTGGACTGACTGGACTGACTGACTGACTGACTGGACTGACTGGACTGACTGACTGACTGGACTGACTGGACTGACTGGACTGACTGACTGACTGACTGACTGGACTGACTGGACTGACTGGACTGACTGACTGACTGACTGGACTGACTGGACTGACTGACTGACTGATTGACTGACTGACAAATACATAGTAAGATAAATACATGAATAATTAAGACACACACTAGTAAATGTGTGAAATAGGACAAATGTAAGCACCCATCAACGTATTATTATTATTGTTGTCATTATTATTATTATTATTATTATTGGGTCATTCTGTTAAAATGTTGTCTTTCCTGTCCCTCTCCTTTAACCACCAGGAAAACCCCTTCAAAACGTCAGATAATGACACAAACTCGATGTTTTTGTTTTAAGTGTTTCTTTTCTTCATCAACCATATGTGATTGTATTTATATATCGTAGAACAATGGCTTGTCCCTTGGAGAAGAAGTCGTGGTTTAGTGGCATATTATTTGTAAAAAATAATAATATCATAATACAAAGGAAATGATTATAGTTACTTAGTGGATTACTTTAAATACTAAAATATCAACTGAATAATATCAATATTTGACAGGGAATAGCCGTTCCTCAATGTCATGTCACTGGTGTTACCCCATTATAAAAAACACCATAAATAATGCAACACCCAATGAAATAGTCCTCCTTCAATGAAATGTTCATTGAAGGAGGACTATTGTGGAAAGCACCTGGTGAGTCTGAACTCTCTCTTCAGTATGTTATTCATTTGATGATTCACTTGGTCATTTCATGTGAAGCCTTAAGATGTGTCAAGGTGTTACAATTTATAGAAGGAGAAAAGGACATTTTATAAAAAATAATTGATCAAATCACATGATTAAGGCCGTTCCAGCCATCATTATGAACCGTTCTCCCCTCAGCAGCCTCCTGTGGGATCGGCCTATAAAACACTTAACACTATGATATGTCATTTCCAGTATACTGTACTTAAAGTGTTGGTTTGAACAATTGCCATTTGCAGTGACAAAAAATGTAAAAATGAATTATGAGAAAACCCACTAAGAACCAGGTGTTGAATCTGAAATTGTTTTAAATTGATATAGGACTGTCATAACAAGTGGTTGTTTTGGTTGCCTTTCTGTGGTGCACTTGAACAGAAATGTACTGAATTTCCCCGTTCTGCTGTCTCTCATTCTTAAGAGGAAAATGTCTACATTCGACCACTGCTGACGACTAGCTGGTAATTGATAATTATCTTAAGTGATGCTAGACATGGCCATACACAATATGATCATTTACAAACGGTTTACAAATGCTTAGGAAACAGTAGAACTATGTTTTACAAGCAGCTCATACACATAACCTTAATGAAAGTGTTACTAACCATGGTAGAGAGTAGGGGAAGCAGTAATGAAAGTGTTACTAACCATGGTAGAGAGTAGGGGAAGCAGTAATGAAAGTGTTACTAACCATGGTAGAGAGTAGGGGAAGCAGTAATGAAAGTGTTACTAACCATGGTAGAGAGTAGGGGAAGCAGTAATGAAAGTGTTACTAACCATGGTAGAGAGTAGGGGAAGCAGTAATGAAAGTGTTACTAACCATGGTAGAGAGTAGGGGAAGCAGTAATGAAAGTGTTACTAACCATGGTAGATAGTAGGGGAAGCAGTAATGAAAGTGTTACTAACCATGGTAGAGAGTAGGGGAAGCACTAATGAAAGTGTTACTAACCATGGTAGAGAGTAGGGGAAGCAGTAATGAAAGTGTTACTAACCATGGTAGAGAGTAGGGGAAGCAGTAATGAAAGTGTTACTAACCATGGTAGAGAGTAGGGGAAGCAGTAATGAAAGTGTTACTAACCATGGTAGAGAGTAGGGGAAGCAGTAATGAAAGTGTTACTAACCATGGTAGAGAGTAGGGGAAGCACTAATGAAAGTGTTACTAACCATGGTAGAGAGTAGGGGAAGCAGTAATGGACCCATAGACAATGCTTTCCACAATTTGAAATCATTTTCACAATTTACAGGCAACAATAGGCTACAATAACACTATTTTAATATTCCCCTTAATCTTTAATCTAAGAGTATCTTGCTTGGTGGCCACAGTTGGTTTGTGTGAAATGCATAAGCTAAATAAAAATCATAACGACTTCAAAACTGTTTAGTGCGAGTTAACAAACTATCTAATAATTGTTGTACCATCCCCTCCATCTTTCAGCAATGGAGTGCGGCTTGCTTTTTCGCTAAGTGTGTCTTCTTGCTTGGTGGTTACAGTGGCTGACTGTTTGAGGTGAAATGCAGCCTGGGATATAGTGTATCAAAGATGAGGTAGAAGTCAGAACCGGCGTCCCCGCTCGGGGGAGAGAGAAGAACGTGGTCCACATTGTCCCTGAGATGCAAGGCTTCTTGTCAAAAGCACTGGCCCTAATGTGAAGGATTGAATGACCGAACAATGTTTACATCTCCCTTTTGGCCCTGGGAGGGTCACGGAGTGGGGGACACTAGGGATCGAGGGATAGAGGGCCATGGAGTGGGGGACACTAGGGATCGAGGGATAGAGGGCCACGGAGTGGGGGACACTAGGGATCGAGGGATAGAGGGCCACGGAGTGGGGGACACTAGGGATCGAGGGATAGAGGGTCACGGAGTGGGGGACACTAGGGATCGAGGGATAGAGGGTCACGGAGTGGGGGACACTAGGGATCGAGGGCCACTGAGTGGGGGACACTAGGGATCGAGGGATAGAGGGCCACGGAGTGGGGGACACTAGAGATAGAGGGCCACGGAGTGGGGGACACTAGGGATCGAGGGATAGAGGGCCACGGAGTGGGGGACACTAGAGATAGAGGGCCACGGAGTGGGGGACACTAGGGATCGAGGGATAGAGGGCCACGGAGTGGGGGACACTAGGGATCGAGGGATAGAGGGTCACGGAGTGGGGGACACTAGGGATCGAGGGATAGAGGGTCACGGAGTGGGGGACACTAGAGATAGAGGGATAGAGGGCCACGGAGTGGGGGACACTAGGGATCGAGGGATAGAGGGCCACGGAGTGGGGGACACTAGGGATCGAGGGACACGGAGTGGGGGACACTAGGGATCGAGGGACACGGAGTGGGGGACACTAGGGATCGAGGGATAGAGGGTCACGGAGTGGGGGACACTAGGGATCGAGGGATAGATGGCCACGGAGTGGGGGACACTAGGGATCGAGGGATAGAGGGTCACGGAGTGGGGGACACTAGGGATCGAGGGATAGAGGGCCACGGAGTGGGGGACACTAGGGATCGAGGGATAGAGGGCCACGGATTGGGGGACACTAGGGATCGAGGGATAGAGGGACACGGAGTGGGGGACACTAGGGATCGAGGGACACGGAGTGGGGGACACTAGGGATCGAGGGATAGAGGGTCACGGAGTGGGGGACACTAGGGATCGAGGGACACGGAGTGGGGGACACTAGGGATCGAGGGATAGAGGGCCACGGAGTGGGGGACACTAGAGATAGAGGGTCACGGAGTGGGGGACACTAGGGATCGAGGGATAGAGGGCCACGGAGTGGGGGACACTAGAGATAGAGGGTCACGGAGTGGGGGACACTAGGGATCGAGGGATAGATGGCCACGGAGTGGGGGACACTAGGGATCGAGGGATAGAGGGCCACGGAGTGGGGGACACTAGGGATCGAGGGATAGAGGGCCACGGAGTGGGGGACACTAGGGGTCGAGGGATAGAGGGCCACGGAGTGGGGGACACTAGGGATCGAGGGATAGAGGGTCACGGAGTGGGGGACACTAGGGATCGAGGGATAGAGGGCCACGGAGTGGGGGACACTAGGGATCGAGGGATAGAGGGCCACGGATTGGGGGACACTAGGGATCGAGGGATAGAGGGACACGGAGTGGGGGACACTAGGGATCGAGGGACACGGAGTGGGGGACACTAGGGATCGAGGGATAGAGGGTCACGGAGTGGGGGACACTAGGGATCGAGGGACACGGAGTGGGGGACACTAGGGATAGAGGGATAGAGGGCCACGGAGTGGGGGACACTAGAGATAGAGGGTCACGGAGTGGGGGACACTAGGGATCGAGGGATAGAGGGCCACGGAGTGGGGGACACTAGAGATAGAGGGTCACGGAGTGGGGGACACTAGGGATCGAGGGATAGATGGCCACGGAGTGGGGGACACTAGGGATCGAGGGATAGAGGGCCACGGAGTGGGGGACACTAGGGATCGAGGGATAGAGGGCCACGGAGTGGGGGACACTAGGGGTCGAGGGATAGAGGGCCACGGAGTGGGGGACACTAGGGATCGAGGGATAGAGGGTCACGGAGTGGGGGACACTAGGGATCGAGGGATAGAGGGTCACGGAGTGGGGGACACTATGGATCGAGGGATAGATGGTCACGGAGTGGGGGACACTAGGGATCGAGGGATAGAGGGCCACGGATTGGGGGACACTAGGGATCTAGGGATAGAGGGCCACGGAGTGGGGGACACTAGGGATCGAGGGACACGGAGTGGGGGACACTAGGGATCGAGGGATAGAGGGTCACGGAGTGGGGGACACTAGGGATCGAGGGACACGGAGTGGGGGACACTAGGGATCGAGGGATAGAGGGCCACGGAGTGGGGGACACT
Organism: Salvelinus alpinus; assembly: GCF_045679555.1. Lineage (NCBI taxonomy): Eukaryota > Metazoa > Chordata > Actinopteri > Salmoniformes > Salmonidae > Salvelinus > Salvelinus alpinus. Next base: position 18,793,077 of record NC_092090.1, read on the forward strand.
AGAGATAGAGGGTCACGGAGTGGGGGACACTAGGGATCGAGGGATAGAGGGCCACGGAGTGGGGGACACTAGAGATAGAGGGTCACGGAGTGGGGGACACTAGGGATCGAGGGATAGATGGCCACGGAGTGGGGACACTAGGGATCGAGGGATAGAGGGCCACGGAGTGGGGGACACTAGGGATCGAGGGATAGAGGGCCACGGAGTGGGGGACACTAGGGGTCGAGGGATAGAGGGCCACGGAGTGGGGGACACTAGGGATCGAGGGATAGAGGGTCACGGAGTGGGGGACACTAGGGATCGAGGGATAGAGGGTCACGGAGTGGGGGACACTATGGATCGAGGGATAGATGGTCACGGAGTGGGGGACACTAGGGATCTAGGGATAGAGGGCCACGGAGTGGGGGACACTAGGGATCTAGGGATAGAGGGCCACGGAGTGGGGGACACTAGGGATCTAGGGATAGAGGGCCACGGAGTGAGGGACACTAGGGATAGAGGGGCACGGAGTGGGGGACACTAGGGATAGAGGGCCACGGAGTGGGGGACACTAGGGATCGAGGGACACGGAGTGGGGGACACTAGGGATCGAGGGATAGAGGGCCACGGAGTGGGGGACACTAGGGATAGAGGGACACCGAGTGGGGGACACTAGGGATAGAGGGCCACGGAGTGGGGGACACTAGGGATCTAGGGATAGAGGGCCACGGAGTGAGGGACACTAGGGATAGAGGGACACGGAGTGGGGGACACTAGGGATAGAGGGCCACGGAGTGAGGGACACTAGAGATAGAGGGTCACGGAGTGGGGGACACTAGGGATCGAGGGATAGATGGCCACGGAGTGGGGGACACTAGGGATCGAGGGATAGAGGGCCACGGAGTGGGGGACACTAGGGATCGAGGGATAGAGGGCCACGGAGTGGGGGACACTAGGGGTCGAGGGATAGAGGGCCACGGAGTGGGGGACACTAGGGATCGAGGGATAGAGGGTCACGGAGTGGGGGACACTAGGGATCGAGGGATAGAGGGTCACGGAGTGGGGGACACTATGGATCGAGGGATAGATGGTCACGGAGTGGGGGACACTAGGGATCTAGGGATAGAGGGCCACGGAGTGGGGGACACTAGGGATCTAGGGATAGAGGGCCACGGAGTGGGGGACACTAGGGATCTAGGGATAGAGGGCCACGGAGTGAGGGACACTAGGGATAGAGGGGCACGGAGTGGGGGACACTAGGGATAGAGGGCCACGGAGTGGGGGACACTAGGGATCGAGGGACACGGAGTGGGGGACACTAGGGATCGAGGGATAGAGGGCCACGGAGTGGGGGACACTAGGGATAGAGGGACACCGAGTGGGGGACACTAGGGATAGAGGGCCACGGAGTGGGGGACACTAGGGATCTAGGGATAGAGGGCCACGGAGTGAGGGACACTAGGGATAGAGGGACACGGAGTGGGGGACACTAGGGATAGAGGGCCACGGAGTGAGGGACACTAGGGATCGAGGGACACGGAGTGGGGGACACTAGGGATCGAGGGATAGAGGGCCACGGAGTGGGGGACACTAGGGATCTAGGGATAGAGGGCCACGGAGTGAGGGACCCTAGGGATAGAGGGACACGGAGTGGGGGACACTAGGGATAGAGGGCCACGGAGTGGGGGACACTAGGGATCGAGGGACACTGAGTGGGGGACACTAGGGATCGAGGGATAGAGGGCCACGGAGTGGGGGACACTAGGGATAGAGGGACACCGAGTGGGGGACACTAGGGATAGAGGGCCACGGAGTGGGGGACACTAGGGATCGAGGGACACGGAGTGGGGGACACTAGGGATCGAGGGATAGAGGGCCACGGAGTGGGGGACACTAGGGATCGAGGGATAGAGGGACACGGAGTGGGGGACACTAGGGATCGAGGGATAGAGGGCCACGGAGTGGGGGACATTAGGGATCGAGGGATAGAGGGTCACGGAGTGGGGGACACTAGGGATCGAGGGATAGAGGGCCACGGAGTGGGGGACACTAGGGATAGAGGGCCACGGAGTGGGGGACACTAGGTATCGAGGGATAGAGGGTCACGGAGTGGGGGACACTAGGGATAGAGGGCCACGGAGTGGGGGACACTAGGGATAGAGGGTCATGGAGTGGGGGACACTAGGGATCGAGGGATAGAGGGACACGGAGTGGGGGACACTAGGGATCGAGGGATAGAGGGACACGGAGTGGGGGACACTAGGGATCGAGGGATAGAGGGTCACGGAGTGGAGGACACTAGGGATCGAGGGATAGAGGGCCACGGAGTGGGGGACACTAGGGATCGAGGGATAGAGGGCCACGGAGTGGGGGACACTAGGGATCGAGGGATAGAGGGCCACAGAGTGGGGGACACTAGGGATAGAGGGAGTGCTTGTTATTAGCACACCAGTTTTGTGGAACAAAGCGTCTTTAGTGTGCCTGACATTGTCTGTGTTATTACGCCAACAAGGCTACGCTTGTAATCGGTCTAAATGATTATCCCCATCAGCATAATGAAAAGGTAAATGAATCTTTGTTATTAAAGAAGAGAAAAGTGGTGTAGGAGGAGAGTAGTTATGTAATATCATGAGATGAAACCCTAACCTGAGTCTTGTGGGGGTTTGTAATAAAGGATAATAAAATGTTGATGGGCCGGTGACACACTTATAGGGGAGTCTGTGGGTTGTTAAATAATCATCTTCCTTTCTCCTCACGGATGGATCTTCTGTCAGGTTAGGACCATTTATAAAGTTATGGCACAGAGACAGAGATTTCATGATGTCATTCAAGTTAGACCCCAAACTTTATCGTGATGACCTTCTCTTGTGGCAGAGCCATGAGAGAGTTAGAGATAGAGAGAGAGATAGAGAGAGAGAGTTAGAGATAGAGTTAGAGATAGAGAGAGAGAGAGAGCGATAGAGAGAGTGAAAGAGAGAGAGATAGAGATACTCTTAATGTATTTTACGTGACAGCTTCTATTGTGCGTGTCAAGAACCTGCCTCTTGGTTCATCATTTATAAACCATAAATGCGAACCATAACTATGAATATAATTCAGTCAACCACACACCTTAAGTGGATGATTGGATTACAATGACACAGGAACAGTGAGTACTATAGTTGCTGACACTGTGGAAAATAAATGTAGGTATTGTTGTAAGTAAATACCCAATAAATACTTCAGAACCTAGTACAGTACCAAGACCATAATAAGCAGCCGCTAATTAAAACAAAACAAGATCCTCAAGTCAAGACAGGCTGCGTTCACACAGTGGAATCAGATCGCACCAACAGGCTAAATGTCTGCCAGGCTTTGTCTTTACAACCCCATCTTTAAACACAATTGCCTACAAATGATTTAGACTCTGGTGTATCTCCATCCTGAATAACGCATGATTGGGTTTGATATACAGTCAGCTATCAAACCAACAGCTGTGTAGTGAGCAAGACAACCTGATAAATACAACAGACATTGTCTGCATCCCCAATGGCATCCTATTCCATTTATAGTGCACTACTTTTATCCAGGGCCCATAGAGACCAGGGCCCACTACCTAGGGAATAGGGTGCCCTTTGGGCTGCAAACATTGCCTGTGACAACTCAGCAGATCAAAGCACAGAGCTTTGCAGTGTAAAATGAGATGAAGATCAAATGAAAGAGCTGAAACAGCAAACACAATATTCACTTACGGGCCACGTCCCAGAGGAAGGAAATGTCCTCTGTGAAAAACAAGAGTTCACACTTTAGATGTTCTACCTCTGTCAGAATATTCAAATGACAAATCATTCCAGGGTTTAGTAGTGGATAATGAATTTGTATTTTTTTATAATTTTTTTATTTAACCTTTATTTAACTAGGCAAGTCAGTTAAGAACAAATTGTTATTTACAATGACGGCCTACACTTATGTGGAACTGTTTTAGGAAGACACACACACACACGCACGCACGCACACACAACACTCACACTCACGGGTGTCAATTACTGCTGAGAAACACTATGCCTTAATAGCATAGCCACACTTCAAAAACACAGAGCACCATATCAACTTCTCTCCCCTTCCATTCTGGTATATCTCAGAGGCTACTAGAAACACACCGTTCCATCAAAAAAACACGGTGTTTTTTCCATGCATCCGGAATCAATACGCCCTATTGTGTGGATTGTGGAAACCCCAAACCAGGGCTATCTCAGGGGCTGGTTCACCATCAAGTATGGCCGGCCTGTTCTCCTCGCCCGGCTGTGCAGCAAGAAGCGTTCTGCTTGCATGAGTGAGTGTCCTGGATAATTACTCGTAGTGTGGTCTGTCTGACCGGTCGTACAGCTCCCAGGGCTCAGCTGACAGCCATCCAACTCTCCCTCCCTCCCTCTCTTTCTCCCTCCCTCCCTCTTTCTCTCGTTCTCTTGCTTAACTCTCTCCATCTCTCGCTCTTACTCTCTCTCTCCCTCTTTTTGTTCTGGATTGTATCTCTCTTCCCCCTCCCTCTCTTTCTCCCTCCCTCCCGCTTTCTCTCTTTCTTTTGCGCTTTCTCTTGCTTAACTCTCTCCATCTCTCGCTCTTTCTCTCTCCCTCTTTTTGTTCTGGATTGTATCTCTCTTCCCCCTCTCTTTCTTTCCCTCTCTCCCCCTCTACCTGTCTCTCTCCCCCTCTACCTCTCTCCCTCTCTCTCTCTCTCTCTCTCTCTCTCTCTCTCTCTCTCCGTCAGACCAGGGCCAATAGTCTTCCTCAGTCAAACACACAGACTGGACTGTGCTGCCCCCCACCCTCACCCCCCATGGGAGTTAATTCTCCCCTGTCCTCCCATACCCCTCCCCCTTTCTCCCAGGTTCAGTCCCCATCAACCCCAGTTCAACCCCAGTTCAACCCCTGTTCAACCCCAGTTCCACCCCAGTTCAACCCCAGTTCAACCCCAGTTCAACACCAGTTCAACCCCAGTTCCATGCAGGGTATTTTATTAGAGGCCATCACATTTGAATGTCACTTGATATTTAATCAGGGCCCGCTTGGCGAGACAAAACCAAACACACTTGTGCGAACAGGGGAATAATCAAGCACATGTATTTTTCTGTGTAGGAATGTAGGGGCTTGCAAATAGATGTCATGTAAAAGTAGGAGAAAGCATGAATAAAAGCACTTGGCCCAGCATGGGAAACTCAGAGGAGCTAAAAAAAGAACCCGTCAGGTTTTCTCTTCAATAGGAATTGGGGAAATCACATTCTATTACTCAGAGAGGGATAGAAAAAGAGAAGGGGAGAGTTCTCGTGGAGAGGAGGTCAAGAGACGAAGATAGGAATGCCAGTGGAAACACTTGATTTGAAACACATGCACAAGGCATTGTTACATCGCACACAGCAAATGATCCTTGATTGAACAGGGCCATTTGTGCCCAGAGGAAGTCGGGGCAAGTCTCAGCGTATGCCACTACTTCTACCTCTGTTGTGTCCCCTCTATTTACTTCCCCCCTCACAGGCAAACAGTTGTTTTTGTTCCATTAGGTGGAGAAACTGGTTCCTGCGGTCAAGAGGCAGGAGTTAAACGGGGTTGGATTGTGGTCGAGGTAATTAAGCAAACCCTCAACTGTATTAAAGGGTTGTTTTTGTGTTAGTCCAAGTGCCCCCCCCCCCCCCCACACACACACACAGTTTTTGCTTTGTCATTATGGGGTATTGTGTGTAGATTGATTTAGATTTGTATTTATTTAATCCATTTTAGAGTAAGGCTGTAACGTAACATGTGGAATAAGGGAAGAGGTCTGAATACATTATGAATGCCTGTAGGTTGATGTCAACAGCTGAATTCTCCTTCAGAGGACTTCATGTATCGAGGTTATGATTGGTCCTCTATGATGGGACAAAATTGAAAGAGAGATCGAGAAAAATGGAAAAATAAAGGAAGGGGGAAAATTATTCCATAATAAGCCACCAAAACAAACGAATCCCCTCCGGAACAAAAGCGCTATTCAATTGAAAGGACTCAGGTATTTTCTTACTTGACTTAAGCTGTTTACAGTTCATTCTTTTAGTGCGAGCAGTTGACCTTGTCATTACACAGCGGCCGTTAACATCGTATCACCAGGGGCCCAGTGCCAGTTGGAATCACACATCTGTGTGCCCAGGACGGGAGGTCTGTCTCCCCCTGTTAATGACAGGCCACTCAGCCTTATGGGTCTCTGGCTGCTGGTGTGGTGGTGCACCTGTCACCACCACCACCACCACCACCATCACCACCACCACCACCCCCCCACCATCACCACCACCGGGACAGGGTTGGACTGGGACAGGGTTGGACTGGGACAGGGTTGGACTGGGACAGTGGGACAGTGTCAAGGCTCTCATGTTGTCCCGGCAGGAGGGCATTCCTTCCCTGGCCTCTCGCTCCTCCGTTCTGCCCCAGTAACCTGTGCATCAGTAACCTGTGCATCTGTCTGTCAAGCCGGGATCTTTCACCGACCAAATGAAGACTTGAGGAAAAATGTAGCCCCTAACAGCTGCTTACCGTAACAGAGGAACAGCGGCCGTCAAGAAGGGACTCTTTGTTTTTGCGAACTTGCGACAGAGCAGCGCGGGGCGGCCCGATGTCACATCACTGACCCAGTTGATACTCTGATGTCTCCTGGATTGAGGCAATAAGATAAAGAGTCCCTTGAGAACGGCCAATATGGAAAAGGGCCAGTCCTGCGCCTCTGCGGAATGACTTCTCATTTCCTGGAATACGAGTGTTTCATTCAACGAGACCGACAACAATGCATCACTCCACAGCACGTAGGCCCTGAACTAGGCATTCTCTAGTCGTTCTGTTAGAGGGTTGAACAAGTTAAAAACAGATAAGATACACCGAGTAAGTGTGATGACTGCGTAATGACTTCCTTTCTACACAGCTGAAAGGGATAAAGTGTCGACGCCAACTAAGGGAAAGAGAGGATTGTGGTTTTCACCACCACCAACTACTATAACACTGTAGGCTACAGATTATTCTATACATTACTAGGACTACTACAACCTTTTCTACATAAACTACAATTGCATCTAGGCTTACTACTAATTGAAGTTTACACCCTACAGTGTTAAAAGATAATCAACTCTATATGTTGATTTTGCAAAACATTACTTAAAGCTGGATGGGATATGTACGGTGAAACTTCCACATCCGTATATACTGCAATTTTTATGTACTGCAATTTGTATGTAAAGCAACAAAAAACATTGCAGGATGCAGGATGCTCCTCTCCTCTGTTTCAACATCAAAACAAAAACAATAACAAACGTGCTGTGTGAGCAGTGCTGCTGTTTCCCCTTACGCAGATGTCAGCTTTAACACCTTTTATTTATTTATTTTATTTAACAACAAATTCTTATTTACAATGACGGCCTACACAACGGTAGTCAACTAATACGAGTTAAAAATGTACTCTGAGTTGATTTTGAACACTTTGCACCAGTGAATGCAACAATCAGCAGTGTTGGCCAATGTTCTACTATTTACAGAGTTAAAGAAACTAAAGGGTTGAAAAGCTAAGCTGCAACAGGACAATATAGACACTTTTAAAGTGTTGATTTAACACGTGTGGTTTCTCTGTGTACAACTGTTAGCCTATGTCTCCCTGCTACACTTCTGCCCAGGCAACGTTGTTAACTGATCTCTGCTTTGTTATTATATATTGATAAATATCCATTTGATCAAATTTCAGAGGAATTTGGCTGTCAGTTCTTTCCAAAATGGAAGCTGAACCAAAAGGGTGTTATTCCCAGGATCTAACGTGCGGCACAATAAACATACTGTATTCTCCTCCTCCTCCTCTCTGGCGTGTCGGCACCCTTCCAGGACGTAAATGGGGCCTGTTTCTAAATCACATATTGGATTTCTCCTAAAGCTTGTAATCACATTAAGTAACAGACAAAATAAAGGGGGAAATCAAGGGGGAAAAAATGCTCGGATGAAATTAATTCAAGACATCGGAGTGGCTTAGGAGACCAAAGACGAAGCACGTAATTGCAGTTCAACTTGGGATTTATTGGGAAATCAGTAATGGTATTTGTTTTATTTCATAGCTGTTACTACCTACTAGAGAAGACCCAACGGGGGAAGATTAATGGCAAAAAATAAAGATATCTGTGCCATACAGTCAGTAAATTCTGCATTGAATTGACTCTTTTATTTGTTGTTGTGGAGTAGCAGAGCATGTTAGTGAATGAATGGTCCATACGTCTCATCCTCTAAGCAAGGCACTGAATTGAGTCAAGCTTGTGGGAAGTACTAATGTATTTCAGTAAAGAGAGATACCCCGTACGGACATCTCGGCACAGTTGATCTGAAATGGCCTGGACACAGGACTGTGTTGGAGCTGCGGAGGACAGTGATTTTAGCAGCAGCTCTGAATATCTGTTATCTAAGATAGCACAATAGAACTACAAAACTGTCAGGGAGTCTGTTCTGCAGAGTGCCTCATGGAGAAAGACTCTCATGTTTTATCTCCTGGGTTTTTCCTTTTCCACAGAGGTAGAGGGAGCAAAGAGCGGAAAGAACAGTCCGAGTTACCCTACCTGAGAGGAGAAGAGAGGAGGGAAGAGAGGAGGTGAGGGAGAGAGAAGAGGGAAGAGGTGAGGAGGTGAGGAGGGAGGGAGAGAGGAGAGGGAAGAGAGGACAGGAGGGAAAGAAGAGAGGGAAGAGGTGAGGAGGGAGAGAAAAGAGGGAAGAGGGGAGAGGAGGGAAAGAAGAGAGGAGGTGAGGAGGGAGGGAGAGGGAAGAGAGGAGAGGAGGGAAAGAAGAGAGGAGGGAAAGGAGAGGAAAGAGGTGACGAGGGAGAGAGAAGAGGGAAGAGAGGAGAGGGAAAGAAGAGAGGAAAGAGGTGAGGAGGTGTGGAGGGAGGGAGAGAGGGACGAGAGGAGAGGAGGGAAAGAAGAGAGGAAAGAGGTGAGCAGGGAGAGAGAAGAGGGAAGAGAGACGAGAGTAGGGAAAGGAGAGAGCAAAGAGGTGAGGGAGAGAGAGAGGGAAGAGAGGAGAGGAGGGAAAGAAGAGAGGAAAGAGGTGAGGAGGGAGAGAGAGAGAAGAGAGAGGAGAGAGGGAAAGGAGAGAGCAAAGAGGTGAGGGAGAGAGAGAGGGAAGAGAGGAGAGGAAAGAGGTGAGGAGGGAGAGAGAACAGGAAGAAAAAAGGACATGAGATAGCAGAGGAGTGGAAAGAGGGATTAGTATTTTGTAGACATGACAAGGACACTAGGTTTTTCCTGCAGACCGTATAGGTTTCCTTACAAAGGCAGCATTGTTCCTGTTGTCTGTGGGCCTGCTTGGCTAAAGAGGGATGGCATTGTGTTATCCTGTAATGCTACCTGTGATCTGATCAACGATAGTACTCCATGTTTGGTAAAGTTAGACATAAATATATCACAAATGCTATTAGGCCACCCGCGCCAGTCAATGTTGGCCTGCGTCCTGACGCGAGAACAGCGGGGCCAAAGTAGAAACCACTTCATTTAAGACAGCATTCTGGGAGAAAAGGAGAACGAGGGAATGGGGTTATGAAGGGAGAAAAACACCCGTCGTAAAGTAAGTGATTCATGTCTCAGGAAAGAGTGCTGACAAAATGTCGAGATGTGTGATTCCAGGTGTTCCCTCTTAGAAATCTATATGCAGCTATTAGAATTTGGTTGTTTCTGATAATCTGCTTGTTGTTTTGAATGTGTGGTCAAATAGAAAGGGACCGATGATATTATAAATCTCCCCTCTTGCGTGCACACACACACGCACGCACACACACACACGCACGCACGCACGCGCACACACACCTCAATCTGAAAAGAAGCAGTAGGAAAGCCTCACCTGAAACAGGCTTAGACATGACAGACAGGGCAGAATGTTTTCCTCTTACAGCCTGGAAACAGTCAGGAAGAGATGTTGGTCATGATAGAGCAACAAACACATGATTGAGTGGACATGATCACTTCTGCCATTCAAACTATTAAACCCCCCGGCTGCAACTACGTTCTCCAATGATGTTTCATGGTGAAAATAGTTTGACAAGCTGCACTGTATAGGCATATTCTATAGTCAAAATGACAAAAGATGCTTCTATATACAAATGCACATAAAAACAAAAAATCCCCACGATGCAGAAAGTCAAGGCACAGGATTTCAAGTAGCATTAATGTGCATTTCTGGCATCTTAAAATGTGTTCCTTTTTCACAGACCCCAAAGATAAAAAACAGTATCATCAATGATATTTCACAATTAGAAAACCAGTCTATAAATGAATTTACTATCAGCTGGCTCTCTCCCATTTCGGAGACAACACAACGACTAGAATATTATGACGTTTGTTTATTCACACATTTTTACATTTACAAATCTGCATATTATGTACATTCAGTAGTTGACGTTGTGGAAGACATATCCATTAGAGAGCTACATAGGTGGGACCAGTAGTTTCTCCTGACTGGGAAGAACTCGGGGGGGCTTCAGATATCTTCCTGGTCAGATCCCATAGACCAGGGTATTCAACTGTTACCCTACGATGTCAAGAGCCTGCTGCTTTCCTGTTCTACCTGATAACTTATTGCGCCCACCTGGTGTCCCAGGTCTAAATCAGTCCCTGATTAGAGGGGAATCACCCACCTGGTGTCCCAGGTCTAAATCAGTCCCTGATTAGAGGGGAATCACCCACCTGGTGTCCCAGGTCTAAATCAGTCCCTGATTAGAGGGGAATCACCCACCTGGTGTCCCAGGTCTAAATCAGTCCCTGATTAGAGGGGAATCACCCACCTGGTGTCCCAGGTCTAAATCAGTCCCTGATTAGAGGGGAATCACCCACCTGGTGTCCCAGGTCTAAATCAGTCCCTGATTTGAAGGGAACAATGGAAAAAAAGCAATGGAACTAGCTTCGAGGTCCAGAGTTGAGTTTGAGGGCCATAGACCATGTAACCTGGCTGTGATAAACTCAGGGGCCTTGGGTATCTTCCTGGTCAGGTCCCATTGTCCAGGTAAAACTCCTAGCCCTGCAACATATTGCTCCGGGGTGATGTTTCCCCTGAGTACAGATCTAGGATCAGCTTCCCCTCTTCCAAACCTAACCGTAACCAATACTGAGAGAAATATAAAACTGACCCAAGATCAGTGACTAGGGGCAACTACACCCTACTCCCAACACAACATAAGACATGTCTGAACTGTTCCCTGACTGTAAAGACCCAGAGTCTATTGAAAACCCCCCCGAGGATTGTGGAGGCACACAATGCAGGGTGGTGTTCATTATGCACCAAACTGAAGAAAATGGACTCAAACAGGAATGGACTACTTGGACTTGTCCAATAAGAAACACACATTTTTGGTTTCTGTCAGAAATCATTTTAAAAAGCTTTCCATTGCATGCCCTAATGAACAAGACCCAGGATATTCTGTGAGTTACATACAACAATCTCTCTCTCTGCTCACTGTATATAAACAGACCGTCATACAAAATGGTTTTGTATCAAAAATCAGACAGAGGACATTAAACCACAGGAAATACAACTGAAGTGTGGTTGTGGGAGGAACAACTAGTGACAGAACTAAAAACTAACTCTTGAATTAGTCTACCTGTCAGTTTATATTCTGTGATTTGACCCAAGAGTTTTTCCTGACTACATGACTTGGCCAGGATAAACTTGGGGCCCTAGTTATGGGCTACAATATCAGGGGTGTAATCATTAGTCCAAACAGTGAAAACCAGAGTTTCTATTGGACAAATTCAGCTTGGTCCCTCTCCGTTTTGTTCCTTTTTGCAACAGAATGGGCATAATGAATACACCCCAGCCCATGGTTTTTCCTTGTCAGGCAGGCAGATGGTCAGAAAAACACTTGTCCATATCTATGATGCTGATCAATGGCAAAAGGTGTTATATATATATATATATATATATATACACACATACATACAGTACCAATCAAAAGTTTAGACACACCTACTCATTCAAGAGTTTTTCTTTATTTTTACTATTTTCTACATTGTAGAATAATAGTGAAGACATCAAAACTATGAAATAACACATGAAATCATTTAGTAACCAAAAAAAGTTAAACAAATCAAAATATATTTTACATTTGAAATTCTTCAAAGTAGCCACCCTTTGCCTTGACAGCTTTGCACACACTTGGCATTCTCTCAACCAGCTTCACCTGGAATGCTTTTCCAACAGTCTTGAAGGAGTTCCCAACTATGCTGAGCACTTGTTGGCTGCTTTTTCTTCACTCTGCGGTCCAACTCATTCCAAACCATCTCAATTGGGTTGAGGTCGGGTGATTGTGGAGGCCAGGTCATCTGATGCAGCACTCCATTACTCTCCTTGGTCAAACAGCCCTCACACAGCCTGGAGGTGAGTTGGATCATTGTCCTGTGGAAAAATAAAAATGAAAGTCCCACTAAGCGCAAACCAGATGGGATGGCGTATCGCTGCTGAATGCTGTGGTAGCCATGCTGATTAAGTGTGCCTTGAATTCTAAATAAATCAGTGTCACGAGCAAAGCACCTCCACACCATCACATAACTCTAAAGAAATGATCCTCTGCAGCAGAGGTAACTCTGGGTCTTCCTTTCCTGTGGCGGTCCTCATGAGAGCCAGTTTCATCATAACGCTTGATAGTTTTTGCCACTGCACTTGAAGAAACCTTCTGTATACCACCCCTACCTTGTCACAACACAACTGATTGGCTCAAACACATTAAGGAAATTCCACAAATGAACAAGGAAATGCATTGTTGAAATGCAATCCATGAAGCCTCATGAAGCTGGCTGAGAGAATGCGAAGTGTGCAAAGCTGTTATCAAGGCAAAGGGTGGCTACTTGGAAGAATCTCAAATATATTTAGATTTGTTTAACACTTTTCTGGTTACTACATGATTCCATGTTTCATTTCATAGTTTTGATGTCTTCACTATTATTCTACAATGTAGAAAAAAGTACAAATAAAGAAAAACCCTGGAATGAGTAGGTGTGTCCAAACTTTTGACTGGTACTATATATATATATATATATATATATATAAAATAAACTCCTTTCATTAACTAAGGATGGAGGATCAACCTGCATTTCAACATTTCTAACAGTTGGTTAAGGTAGGGGTAGGCAACTCAAACCGCGGGCTGATTTTTGTCGGAGCAGATGGTCGCAACGCCAGAACATATTTCTAATAATTTGTGCACTGCAAATTGAACACAACTAATCCCCAAAAAAGATTGTTATTTTCAAGTACAATTTCATACCTTGATTACATTGAGACACGATAATAATTTATTTATGGAAATACTTGGAACAGATTTCCTAAATTAAATTAGTTTTTAGCTGAATTCTTGTTGGAAAAAAGGAAAATCCTTTTAAAAACCCCTGTTTTAAAGTCTCTGCAACTGAATAATGTGCTGTCTAAAAGTATTCAAAGTGAATTAGAAAAGTTTGCGCTTAAAATTCAAATCTAAATCAAATCTAAGGTAGGGAGCAGAGTACTGCCGTTTGACCACAGGCCAGATGCAAATTAAACAAAACATTGCATCAGCAAGAGGAGACCTCTACCACCCCTTTATGTCTGTTCAGAATTACAACGCAGACATCATAACACTTTGAAATGTTGGGCAAAAGAAATATGCAAATACTGTCTTTGAAATCATGCAAAAATCTATGTAAACACCATTCATTAGTATCAGTGAAAATCAAAGTGATGGAAAAAAATCTGGATTAACCTTAAATTCACACAAAAGTGAACAAATATGATTTAAAAACAGCGGCATTGAAATTTAAACAAATTCACTTATTTTATTCTTAACCCAATACCCGTTCCATCTCCCACAAAGTAAAAATAATTAATGTATTTTAACTAAATATTTAGTTTTTTTTAAATACACGCGCGTGTCTTCTAAAACTCTTAAAAGACACACATACAAAAACAATACATGGGCCACATCAACAGCACACAATACCATCCAACAAATTCCAAATACATTAAGAATACAGGAGATCATCGCTTAAATAATTCTAGAAAAATATCTGCTGTACATATATGACAATTATTTACATTCGTTTTTTTTTGGGGACGATGTTTATGTCAGTACATGGTAACCATTGCAGACAGACTTCACCGAGCTATGCTGGATGACTCATCTTGTGAACACCTACTGTAAATGTAGAAAACTCAGGCCTTCCCTCTACTGAAAACCTTCCTCGGTATCGCTCACTTGTGAATCCTTTAATGAATAAATCAAGTCAAAACGGGTCTACTTTAGCCGACTCAAGCTTGAGGTAACTCAACACTGAGCTTTTGTAATACTTGAATAATTAAGGGGTTTTGATAACCTGATTATTTGAAATGCTGTATCACAAGATTGACCCATTCTGCAAGAAGTTTTCCACTCAACAAAAAACAGAATGTCGGTCTGATAATCCTTTCTCTCTCTCGCTCAACTTCCCCAGATTTACCACAGCAAAGAAATATTGGCTTCTTCATGAAAACTAATAGGAACACTTAATATCCACAAAATAATCATTGGCATGATGTGGACTGAAATGTGACATGTCACATACATTATGGGTAACATGACAGCAACGAATCAACGGTCATCTAATTTCTATCAAAACTTTATTCCACCACACGAATTAGGACTGCACCACTTCATTAACCATTCATCATGATTGAAAGAAAGCCCTACTTGAAACATTGCCACCTGTTCCCGTCCATCCAATTCAGTCGTCCATCCAAAGACGTAATGCTGCTAACGCTGTTCGAATCGCGGCCGAGAGAGAAACTCTGTCTCCGCCATCCGACAACGTGTTTAACTGAGGTTACAAAGTGACCTCTGGAGGTTGTACAGAAACCTGGTCCTCCACCTCCTCCAGGCTTCAGACAACGGAAGGTAGCACAGTGCTTGCATAGTCTGATGAAAGGAGAGAACGACGTTCTCCGTCTGCCTGGTTCGGGGGGTATATAAAAAAAACTCTTGTCCTCACACATTGTCAAACTTGTGTTTTAGGTAGTCTTTCATGACCTTGGCAATGGGCAGGTCCTCCAGAAACTTCAAGCTCTGGAGGCCTATGCGATGCCGGATGTTTATCCGACACATGTCCTGCAAAGTCCTGGGTTGTCCTGAAAAGATACAACACATCTGTTAAAAATATCAAAGCGGATCGCCCTTTCGCACAAAAGGACAGTAAGAAGTGGTCATTCTACAAATGGTGTGTATGAAATAAAAGGTTGAAGTTAAGCGAGTTTTGCACAAAAGACAGAGGATGTAAAAGGTGAACAGAAGACTGGAAGTCCCGCTGTTACAGGTGAGCCAGGGTGAGTCAGACAAGCATGTCTACTGGTGTCAATTTGCTTGTTTCACTTTGATTCATGACGTTCGACTCTGAATCAAACAAACAAGCAGCTGGTCAGTAAGCTCCTTCTCACTGTGACTTTAGATTGTTGTCCCATTTGAAGTGTGGAATAATGAGCCTTTCAAACATGTTTCCCAAATTATCAGGCAGCTCAAGGCCAAACACCCTCTTATTGGCAGTTTTAAAATGTTTAGGAAACTGGAGGAAAAATCTATTAGCATCCAGGAAGCTTGCTCTGTAGTGTCATCAGTCTAATGGGGCTAGAGAAAAATCCCTCTTCCTCACATTCCCTCTCCCAGTCTCTCGTTCTCTCTGCCATAGGAAGCAACCACAACCAAAGCCAGCTGGAAAACACACAAGGGCAGGACCGAACCCAGCTGGATGGCCTCTCCCCGTCACCACAACCACACTGTCCTCGTCTCTCCCCCCGTCACCACAACCACACTGTCCTCGTCTCTCCCCCCGTCACCACAACCACACTGTCCTCGTCTCTCCCCCCGTCACCACAACCACACTGTCCTCGTCTCTCCCCCCGTCACCACAACCACACTGTCCTCGTCTCTCCCCCCGTCACCACAACCACACTGTCCTCGTCTGTCCCCCCGTCACCACAACCACACTGTCCTCGTCTGTCCCCCCGTCACCACAACCACACTGTCCTCGTCTCTCCCCCCGTCACCACAACCACACTGTCCTCGTCTCTCCCCCCGTCACCACAACCACACTGTCCTCGTCTCTCCCCCCGTCACCACAACCACACTGTCCTCGTCTCTCCCCCCGTCACCACAACCACACTGTCCTCGTCTCTCCCCCCGTCACCACAACCACACTGTCCTCGTCTCTCCCCCCGTCACCACAACCACACTGTCCTCGTCTCTCCCCCCGTCACCACAACCACACTGTCCTCGTCTCTCCCCCCGTCACCACAACCACACTGTCCTCGTCTCTCCCCCCGTCACCACAACCACACTGTACTCGTCTCTCCCCGTCTACTGTCACCACAACCATACTGTCCTAGTCTCTCCCCGTCTACTGTCACCACAACCATACTGTCCTCGTCTCTCCCAGTCTACTGTCACCACAACCATACTGTCCTCGTCTCTCCCTGTCTACTGTCACCACAACCATACTGTCCTCGTCTCTCCCCGTCTACTGTCACCATACTGTCCTCGTCTCTCCCGTCTACTGTCACCATACTGTCCTCCTCTCCCTAGTCACCACAACCATACTGTCCATTCTCTGTCTGTCTGCAGTCTCCAGAACTAAGCTGTCCTTTCCTTTCTCCAGGTGAAACTGAACTAAAGGTTACCCCTTCATCCACATTCCACACTGTCTAAATGAAATCACACGGAAGATGAGTCGCAGTTCTCCTTTACAAACCAAAGGCTTCAAGACAATCATTTATAGACTACAGGTGAAATATCAGTGTTGGTGAACCAACTTCAGCCAAGGTATGTGTGAAATCATGTTTGGTTGCATTTCAACTTTTAAAAGACATTCTGGTTTCCATTTCATCTCTCTACATCTATCTAGTTGAGATGTCTGTGTTGGCAGCGGCAGCCCTGGATGTAGCTGGGGGGGGCCGACGCTCTGCTCCCCACCCACCTGAGAAACAACCTACGGGAAACACTGATACATCTATGGCATAATATACAATGAGCTTCATAAGAGCTGGGTGCCATTCATCCTTCAACAAGGCCCTGCTAGCCGCAGCAGATGGGTTTATCCACTGAGGTAGTCAGTGTAATCGATAAGGGGGGATATGTGATCCGGCTGATCGTTTGCTACGGTCTGAATGAATAGAGGGGTCTGACTTCACATGGTTGTCAGTATGAAATAGCACAGCAGGTCTTCGTCCCAAATGGCCACCCCATTCGCTACATAGTGCACTACTTTTGACCAGAGCCCTATGGGGAATATACAGTATAGGGGATAGGGTGCCATTTGGGAGCAGCCCAGAGCTCTTTGATATCTCCATATCAAAGTTCAGTGAGAAACACAGAGGAATGCAGCAGGGCATTGTGCCTCTCTAAAATCATTTCTGCTTCAGGTAACGTGTTCCCCCCCCAACAGAACACTGGTCATTATAAAACCATGGCAACGCTTCCTGTCCCTATGTTTCTGGAGGTTCTTTTTCTCCTCTCAACTTACAATCTCGCTCCAACACTTCCTGAACCGGATTGAAGCGTTTCCATCGCCCTGTCCTGTTTTGAATTCAGGTTTCTGTTCAGGTTCATAGAAAGTCCTCATTTACTTTACTGGTCTGATGTGTACAAATGTTTTTGATAACCAACAACGAATATGTTAAGTTGTATTGATACATAGGCAATTATATTTAACTCAACTTTGGATGTTAATTTTAGGGCGTCATCGTTCCACCTGTCTGATAAAGCAATCTAGGGGAAACGCTGAGTCCCAGTCAAGCCATGACATTATATTAAAAGCAGTGTTTATATCCACTAGCGATACGGTACTAGTACTACTAACAGCCCAGTGTCCCCAGACGGTGCCCCTCCCTGCCCAAGACTTACTGGTGACCTCCTGTAGGAAGTCCAGGCAGGGGCGGCTGATGCCCGACATGCTCGACGACACCGCCACGGGAGTCTGGCCCTCGTAGTTCCTTGTGTTGGTGTCAGCGCCGTACTTGTAAAGCATCTGGGCACACAGCACGTCGTCTCTTAGTGCTGATAGGTGCAACGGGGTCTGCCCGTCCTCAAGGCGACCCAGGTTAGTGTCCGCACCCCGCTGCAGGAACATACGACAGTAGGAATGATTCCCCTTGATGACGGCGTAGCGCAGCAGGAAGCCATTTTGAATGTCGATGTTGGCGCTGTGGTCCAGCAGGATTCTGACGCAGCTGGAGCGCTCGCGGATGATGGCGAGTTGGAGGGGCGTGGTGCCCTTGTCGCTGAGGGGATCCACCTCGGCGCGGAACTCAAGGAGGAGCCGCACGAAAGAGTCGCGGCCGTAGTGGGCGGCCACGTGCAGCGGCGTCCAGCCGTCGTTGCTCTTGGCATTGATGATGTCGCTGCGGAAGTCCGACTCCAGCATGAGGCGGGCGATGCGCGCGCGGCCGTGCATGGCGGCATAGTGGAGCGCCGTGAAGCCGCCGATGAAGTCCTTTACTGTGGGATCAGCTGCGGGGGAGATAGACAGCGGACAAGGGGGGTGAGGGGAACTGTCTTCTACAGGCTCTTTAGTACAACTAAAAATTACCCATTCAGTTAAAACACTAACAAATAACAATCAAACAGACTCAGAGAGAGGAGAAACAAGAGGATGGATGATTGAGTGACAGCAGCGTAAAACATTAAAGGGACAATCTGCAATTACTACATCCATTTCTGAACTTAAATCAATTTATGTTTCCATTGACTTTTTAAGAATATAACTTATAAATGCCTCATGAGGTCAGTTCAACTATCATACCCCATCAGAACCAATAATATAAGCTTGTTTAACTCCAATGTTTGTAAACAAAGTAAATGTAAACAATCACTACACAGCCTCAAAAAATTGTTTAAACTATACTTTGATATCATGGATGGTCAGTCCTTGCATCCATAGCTCTATCTATGAATTTGAGGGTGATTACAGTTCAACAGTCCCATCTCTCAGCTTTTTACCAAAACAGGAGCAGGGATTCCACTGTGTTATTATTTAATCTGCTGATTGCCACTTTAAAGCCTGCTGTGGTCTGAAAGGAAAGAGTGGGCCGGCAGATGCTGGAGCATTAGAACAATTAGCATCAGTGAGACAGAGTGTGAAAGCGGGGTCAGGGGTTAAAGTCCTGCTATTTCAATTAGCCAAGGCCGAGATTGCTGGTAATGACCACGTCAGTGTCAAATCCAGAGGGGAATTTTCCATTCAAACAGCCTTGTTAAAAATGACTGGCTCCCCTCTTATCCAACATAAATCCATTAGGTAGGCTATATGACTGACCAGCAAAGAGATTATTTTTAAAGTATCGTTAAGTTATTTTAGACAATTAAGTCATGGGTAACAACATACTCTCTTGCTTTGTTGGTTATGCATACATGTCAACGGTCTCAATTTATCTGCGCATAATCCAAAATAAACCACTGACTCGTCCAATGAGCTCTTCAGAGAAAAGCAGTTACTGAGAGACTTGGTCTACAGCGCCCTCTGGACTTGATGTAATGATCACTGCATCTACAGGATTTGGAATCAAAATCTGTACACATTTTAATAGCAAAAAGTTTTTAAAAAACAATAAATGGCTGCAACACTATTCCATCATAATTTCACAAAATGAACATGATTTTCACTCTGCTGAGAAGCATACTGCTATAGGGTAAAGTTTCCCCTAGGTACAGATCTAGGATCAGCTTCCCCCTCCCCAGTCTTAACCTTAACCATTAGTGGGGAAAATGTAAAACCGACCCAAAATCAGCGTCGAGGGGCAACTTCACCCTACAGCCTATATACCATGTTAGAATGACCTGGGGGGGAAGCTGTGGAGAAGATTAGCTGCTGCCATTGCCAGACTGGTTATATACTGCCATCTATAGACCAACAATTCAAAGGTGGAGTTTGATTCAGGTTGCACTGTCATGGTGCACCAATATGAAATATATCTCAAACAGCACATGTGAAAGGATAATCATTATGAACAAATATATCAGTAATCCAATCACATAAAGCCACTGAATGGATGCATGTAGCGTCATATGGCAGACCCTTGATGTGTAAAAACCATTTCCTCTGCTAGTCTCCGTTTCTTTGTGAACATGGATTCTGACAGGGGACCTCACAAATCATTTCACCGACCTTGTCACCAGGCCAATTGTGAAAAGTGTTTCCCTAGCACCCATCTCTACTAACACTTGGCCTCCATTGGTTTCAATTTAGCCGTGACTATAACCTTGGGGGGCTTTTTGAGCTCTGCCAAGGAAAAAGAAAGGCAGAACACTGCATTCAACGTGTGACAACAGCACAGGAGGCTGCTAAGGGGAGGACGGCTCATAATAATAAATAATGGCTGGAACGGAGCAAATGGAATCCAACACATGGAAACCATGTGTTTGATACAATTCCACTGATTCTGCTCCAGCCATTACTAGGGGCCCGTGCTATCCAATTAAGGTGCGCCCAACCTCCTGTGGACCAAAACACCAGACCCTCATTCACCTCCGTGCTCCAGGAAGACCCGGACACATCTCTCCTTCCCCTTGGCAGCGGAGAAGTGGAGCAGGGTCCACCCGTTGGCATCACGGATCTTCGGAGAGTAGCCTTGCTCCAGCATCTTCCTGACAGTGTACACATCCCCCGCTGCCACTGCAGCCTGGAGCAAAGACAATACAAACCAAGAGCATTAGCATTCATCTCTAGCATAAGCAGTCATTTACCAGTGGGAAATGCTAACGGTAGAGTAGACCGTCTTGGTATTAAGTGTCTTTGCCTGTATCTGCAGCTCCTCTTGAAGCTCGGGGTTCCTTCTACAGTGATGGTTCAGCATCCTGTTACATCTCGTAAGGGGAGGGGTCATCCACACCTAGTCCTCTGTCTGGAGAGTTGAGACAGTAAACACGTAAGCTGCATCACTTAATTTGGGTTATTAGTCAAAAATAGCTAGGCCTACATTTTGATAACAGTACATTGCATGGATACATTTTTGTTATTGGTATAAATCAGCTGACTATACATTAGCAGGTTTTCTAAATCCAACTGTTCCGCTGGGATCAAAAGCCGTTGCACATTCTAGTTCTAGCACATCTCATTCAACTAACCAAGGGTTTGAGGGGTGCTCGGGTGGAATAGAGGAAATCTGTTAAACAACTGGGGGTCCCCACTTCACTATACCACAGTGATCAGCTGAAACAGGTAGGCTATTTGATGCTTGGCAGGAACCAGGGTTGGTGACCACCGCAGCACCACTTCTAGGTGCGCAGAACACTTGTATAGTTTATGGACCCTATGGTATTCCATACTGAGCAGCAGCAGATGTTCACCTTTTGTCAAGCTTGATTATGTAGTTAAGACAATTTTCATGCGTCTCTTGGGCAACAGTAGGACAGACAGATAAGAACTCCACTCAAATGGATTATGGGCTAGCACTGACTCTGGAGAAGAAAAAAAAAGACAATTTAATGAGTATTCAAATTCATCAGTTTATATTATCCACTAGAAGGCATTAAAAAAAACATACTGCATTGACACAGTCATAACATTATGACAGCAACTGAGAAATGGGAATAGCTAAACATTTTACATAAATGTAATGTTAGCTATACCTGCAGCTAGCTTCTATCCAAATGGGATGGCGGTATGATTGCTATTTAACTACCTAGATAACAATGTTGAATGTAAAAACAAGTAAGCTAGTAGGCTAATTGCTTATAATACGATAGAAACAAAAGCTAGCTAGTAGTGGTTAGCTAGCTTACTTGCTAACAGTTAGATAGCTACCTGTATTGGAAGGTCGGCTGCTGCCTTTTGTCTTCCAAATTAGGGCAATGTTATAGCTATAGCGGTGTTCTTTAAAGCTAGACTAGACAATGCATTTCAGACAAAGTTGAAGTAAAAATAATTCATAGCAACCTATCTAAGTAGCCACTGGCCAGCTAATAGTTAGCTAACTATGCACTCAAACAATGGAATGTTAGCTAACGTTAACTAGCTAGCACTGCGACCCCAACTTGTTCCCACTCCTTTCTGGCTTATTTTACTTATATATCTACATGCCCACAAAGTACGGCATGATACTACGGTACATTGCGCTGATATATTGCTATATATACACACAATTCCCTTTTAAGGAAGAAATTAATCGATCAACTACTGCTGGTTAGCAATTAGCCTAAATCGTTACCCAGTTTTCAAGCTACTAGGACTGCATTGGATTTCAGAGTTTTAAAACATTTGTAACAATTTAATAGTTATGTGAACATGTGCACGACTCGAGAAGGCAACCATACTTCAACTACACAAGGTAGGTGTTAGCTAGCTTTGATGAATTAATGCATTATTCTTACTTAAAATACGAAGCTAGCAGGCTTGCTAGCCATTCTCCACCGATGCGAACCCCCAATTTCAACGGGCTTGTTTGAGCCAATCAGGCACAAGGAGCGAGGAATTTGAGCTGTCAAATCAGCATCCTTCTGCAAAACTTTATGAACGTCAGTCTGTTTAGCTCGATTTCTAACAAAGTAGGCCAACGGTTTGTATGGCTATAATTCTTCTCATTGTTGACACAATAGAATGAGTGAACTCCTTTCCAATTTTCTACTAAATGTTATCGCACGCTATACTTCCGTGTTCAGTCACGTGGTGCACTGTCTGTACACAACACAGCCAGAACTTAAAAAAGATAATACTTTAAAAAATAAAATTACAAATTGATGTTTTAAATACAATATAGACTGAATGGATCATTTTCGGTCCAGAAACGTTAGGGTGTACGACAACATTTAAAGTGATTTAACTGTACATTATAAATCGCACTACAAGTCACAGCATGCAACGCAAACCAAACAGGAAGAGATGTTAACAATTGTTTCGAGATGGTCGGCGCAAAGTCGAAGAATGCTTATTTTTCAAAAGGTAAATAAATTGAGGCGGCATAACATTTTAATATTCAGTGTTGCGTTATACAAAAGTGTACAGAAAACATGTATAATACCATCCTTGCAATTTATTTTATGCACGCTTAGTAAAGTGTAGAACGTGGTTCGCGTGGCAGAAATCTAATCAAAATCCGACAAACTCTCTGCAACTTTTTCTTTTTTCAGATTGACCACTGCCAAGACTCTCGTGATCATTGAAAACCCAAACGCTGTGTCAACATGAATGAACAATTTCATGTCCTAAATGATGCTTACAGAAGTTTATTGTCGAGAACATCACCCAGCAAAATGAGTAGCCATGAGTTGGCATCCTCCATGTTCACATGTGTATGTGAACTGACTCTTGATGCCAGTGATGATTCTCATTCTCAGCATCAGGACCAGTCCAGAGATCCCCTAACGTCCTCCAAATATTCTCCAAACCCAAATGGAACTGAACTGGCTTGTCTTGTGTTGACTCTGGTGGAGAAAATAAGCTCCAAGCTGACATCTCAACAACTGTCTCAAGAAACCAGCCTTTACTTCAAAGATGTTTCTACAGTATTATTCCAGTATATGGATTTTATGTCCAAACTTGTGAGTTTGGTTTCCTGCATATGATTGGAATATATAATTTTATTGTCCTTTGTTTGGGTTTGTTTATAGTAATAACATTTTTGTTCCCACCTCCCACAGGTTCACCTTGCCTGCTGCAAGGACAGGTTGCTGTCTCATCTAGCTGCAAAGAGTGTATCCTCCTATGTTATTTTTGAGCTGCGTTGCTTTGTGAGTTTTCTGATTGCCCTCATGTCTTGTGTGATTTATGACTATATTGTATTGCATAGTCAAGTAAGTTATATTGAATACTAGTCAAGTAACTCTTGGAGTTCTGTGTGCATCAGACAGTCTCACATTAGAGAACCCAAATCTGTCACCTGATACTGTAAAATCCTATTCACACACAGGCCTACCAGGCTTTATTTAAGCAGATTCTTACATTCAGTTCTCTCTTTTTTTTTACTAGAATACAGTCAACCAGATTTGGGAATGGAAGTGCTTGCAAGTGCTCCAGAACCGTTGCTCTGGCAACGAACTGGATGCATGCACATGGTCACTTACCACTGTCCTGAAAGCAGTTCTAAAAGAAACATCAGAATATAAACCTGGTATTGAAACACAGTTCATCCATCAATTGTACCAACATGTATCTTTTATTTTACTCCAAATAAGTTCCACTTGGTGCCAAATCCTATGTATTTACCATGTATTTACGTGGTAGTTAGGCCACATAGGGTGGAATAGTGTAACTACAGTGTGGCTATGAGTGTGTTGACATTGTAATTGTATTCTACCTACCTATGCATCTTCCATGTAAATACAATGTACATTGGTTTTAGCCACAGTGGGGCCTCTTTCTTTTCCCCTCAGGGACTTTGGAGAAACTTCTTGCCACATTCGACACAGCTCTCACTGCTGCTTACTCCCAGCTTGTCCCTGTAGAGAGTCTGGGCCATGGGAACTCTGCGTCATACCCTAGTAGTAACACGGCAGACTGGGCTACAACTCTGACTAACCTCCTAGACTTACTGGAAGTGCTCACTGCAGCCAGGTTCAAACTAAGCACCACCAGTGTCTGTCTCACCAGCTCAAGGCTCTCCTTCGTACAGGCATCGGCGCTACTGCGGATAGTCCACTCTCATGTCCACTACTTTGTGAAGAAGCAAGTGCTTCTGCTTTTAAAGAGGATTCTCCTTCAGAAGGCAGGCGAGGACATGGGTTTTGGCGAGGGGTCCTCCCTAACGCATGGAGATGATCACATGACCAGTGACATTCTTACACTGGCTGATGATGTGTTGCAGGCAGTGCACACTGATTGGTTACAGTGTGTTCCAGTGGAGTCGGTGGCCTTTTTCTTTGGAGGGACGGGACAATTGTGTGGCGGGAGCAGTGATGCGTTCGATCATGTGATGCTGAGGGCTGTTAGTCTAGTTGTGCTCAAGTCACTGGAATACAAAATCCAATCCGCTGGTGGGAAAGGTAATATAGGACTATTTGAAAATGTTATTAACCATATCTACGCTAGGCACAATGTTTATTCTACCTTAAAGGTAGACTCAGCGAAATGATGTTGCCACGAGCAGCACCGCAGATATTGAGAAGAGAGACATGCAAGAATTCTCTCTCACACAGTCATACACAGTATCTGCGCATGTGCACGTGTTTGCTTTGCTCTGTTTGAGCGTGGTAGCCACGGTACCAAAACAGCGATGTTGAGCCTCGTGGAAGTTGTTGCAGAAATTGACCCACTATGCTGTTTACTTTCTGCATCTGACATATCGCTGAGTCTAACTTTAACATGACTAGTTTCTAAAGCTCAAATAATCAGAAGGAGAAAAACATCATGATGACAGGAACGATAATTCTGACAGATTTATACAATAGGGGGCAATGTTTCCCAACACATAACAGACAAGAACAGTATTTCACTAAGTATTGTCTCTCTCAAGGCAAAAGTTCCTCAGGACCCCTAACCATAGGTCTAGAATCAGATTACCCTACCCAGATCCAAACCTTAACCATTATGGCTGTGAAAATATCTGATCTAGAATCAGTGGGTAGAGGCAACTTCTACCCACTCTGTCCATTCACTTGTCTCTGGTCCCACAGGTGTATGTAATACCATAGGCATCCATGGCTATTTAAGTGCGTTGCTGCTGTTCCTGAGCCAGCGTGGGGTCCAGCTGAAGCAGGGATCTCACTCCTGCTGCTGGGTGTCCTTGGTGTTTGGAGAGCAGGACGACGACATGATGGAAGCAGCAAAGGCTTTACTCCTACTATACCTCCATCACAGGTACCATACCACCTAATACATACCTTTCATTATTTATTTATTTCACCTTTCTTTAACCAGGTAGGCTAGTTGAGAACAAGTTCTCATTTACAACTGTAACCTGACCTGAGAAAAAGCTAAGCAGTGCGACAAAAAACAACACAGAGTTACACATAAACAAATGTACAGTCAATAACACAATACAAAAATCTACAATAAATAGGCCATAGTAGCAAAGTAATTACAATTTAGCAAATTAACACTGGAGTGATAGATGTGCAGATGATGATGTGCAAGTAGAAATGCTGGTGTGAAAAAGAGCAAAAAAAAGTATATAAAAACAATATGGGGATGAGGTGGGTAGTTGGAAGGGCTATTTACAGATGGGCTGTATACAGCTGCAGTGATCGGTCAGCTGCTCAGATAGCTGATACTTAAAGTTAGTGAGGGAGATATGTCTCCAGCTTCAGCGATTTTTGCAATTCGTTCCAGTCGTTGGTAGCAGAGAACTGGAAGGAAAGGCGGCCAAAGGAGGTGTTGGCTTTGGGGATGACCCGTGAGATATACCTGCTGGAGCACATGCTACGGTTGGGTGTTATGGTGACCAGTGAGCTGAGATAAGGCTGAGCTTTACCTAGCAAAGATGACCTGGAGCCAGTGGGTCTGGCAACGAATATGTAGCGAGGGCCAGCCAACGAGAGCATACAGGTCACAGTGGTGGGTGGTATATGGGGCTTTGGAGACAAAACGGATGGCACTGTGATAGACTGCTTCCAGTTTGTTGAGTAGGGTGTTGGAGGCTATTTTGTAAATGACATCGCCAAAGTCGAGGATCGGTAGGATAGTCAGTTCTACGAGGGTATGTTTGGAAGCGTGAGTGAAGTAGGCTTTGTTGCGAAATAGGAAGCTGATTCTAGATTTTGGAGATAATATGAGTCTGGAAGGAGAGTTTACAGTCTAGCCAGACACCTAGGTATTTGTAGTAGTCCACGTATTCTAAGTCAGAACCGTCCAGAGTAGTGATGCTAGTCGGGCGGGCCGGTGTGGGCAGCGATCGGTTGAAAAGCATGCATTTAGTTTTACTAGCGTTTTAAGAGCAGTTGGAGGCCACGGAATGAGTGTTGTATGGCATTGAAGCTCGTTTGGAGGTTAGTTAACACAGTGTCCAAGGAAAGGCCAGATGTATACAGAATGGTGTCGTCTGCGTAGAGGTCGATCAAGGAATCACCTGCAGCAAGAGCGACATCGTTGATATATACAGAAAAAAGAGTCGGCCCGAGAATTGAACCCTGTGGTATCCCCATAGAGACTGCAAGAGGTTCGGACAACATGGATGAACAGTAAGAGTAGAATGGCTGGTTTATAATAATGAAACACTGGCTGATGGACAAAAGGCAGTATTTCTGTGTGGCTTTCTTTTAGGTGAATTCTGAATTGTAGTTTTGTCAGTGGTTGGTTTGATTCTGCTTATGAAAATCTGACATTTTGACTTTGAAATCTCTGATTATCTGAGATCAGTCATCCACATAAAGGAGTAGGTTGAGGACCTGATTGGACCAATTTCCCAGACACTGGACTAAAAACAATGCTCAATGCAGATGCTGGCAAATCCAGGATTAGTCTTATTTTGTGTCTGGGAAACAAGCCTATTATGTCCTAGAGATGGCTGACTCTTCCGTCTGTCTTCCTACAGAGTGACCTCTGACCTGGATACTGATGTCTGATTCTTCTGTCTGTCTTCCTACAGAGTGTCCTCTGACCTGGAAGCTGATGCTGCGTGTGTTGTCGGCGGCAACCCCCACTGTCACTTTCTCTTCCTCCTCCGCAGCATCTCCTTCGACCACAGCATTCTCCTCGATTTCCTCATCTCAACGGAAACCTGCTTCCTCGAGTACTTTGTCCGTTACCTAAAACACCTCCGGGACGACTGGGAAGGCTTCCGAACGGTCTGTCAGAAGATAGATGGGTCGGACCGGTGTGAACTGAGCTGGAAGATTAGCCAGAAAGACGATCAACTATTGGACAACCTGAGAGAGGAACTCCAGCAGTCGTTGTGTGTCTCTCGTGGAAGCGTGTCTACTTCCAGCCATTCTGGAGGATCAGTTACCATCGTGGACCCAGAGCCAGCTCCATGTCTGCAGCCCAGCTTGTGTCTGCCTTCAGGAAGTGCAACTGCCCTGGCCTCTACTCCCCCTCTCCGTCTGGTGGACTACGGCAGCTCAGAGGAGTCTGAGACTGAGGACGGTGACCTCCCATCAGGCCTTAAACAGGAGAGGCTACACAGCGACTCTGTGGTTCACACACACAACAGCCACTCTTTTGATAGGACGGTTATGTGTCTGACAGAGCTCAGAGTGGTGGTGACTAGACTGCAGAGGAGGAGTCTGTTCCCTTACAATGCTACCTCGCTCTTGAAACTGCTGACACAGATTGAAGCGAAGAAATGACAAAATAAATGTTACATGGTGGTAAATGCATTTGGTCTCATTTGTAATATTTTAAGTGTTGTAAAATTCCTATAACTTTACCAAAATTCCCAGTTTGACAGAAATAAATTGCTTTTGGAAGATTCCTGGAATCAGGATGGAATAAGCATGAATTATGGGAATCCTTCAACAGCGGCTTCTAGATTTCTTAAATGTATATTTTAATACTTTTGAATTTTTCATGGCATCCTATTTGTGAATGGATGCTCTTTTTGGGGACCTTGTGGTTGGATGATAACTTAATTTATAATAAATAAATAAAAATGTTTATGAAGGGATGGTTATGATGACCACTTCCTTTTATTACAACTACATTTGAATCATAAAGACATTCCAAAAGCAACACGTCCTGTTTGCATGACCATCGTCAGTAAAGCAACACGTCCTGTTTGCATGACCATCGTCAGTAAAGCAACACGTCCTGTTTGCATGACCATCGTCAGTAAACACACACCTCTTTCAACTATGTATATTTTCTTTTGGCTCCCTCCCTTCAGTCCATCCAAACGTCACTTAAACAAAACAGCACTATTTTTCCCACCTGTCTCTGTTGATCCTCTCCTTACTCCTGTTTTCACCTCGCTCTATGTTTTACTAGAGGGACTATTGTGTGGAGGAGTAGCTCCTGTCTGCGTTATCTGGAGAACAATGCAAACAAGCCACAGATGATCACCTGAGGGCACCTCTGACTGCAGGTAGCGGGGCTGTTCGTGTGTGTGCCTCTCTCTGTGTGTCTGTCTGTTTATCTCTGTGTGTGTGTTTTGCGTCGTGACACTTCTCCATTATCGTCCCTCTACGACAACGTACCTGGAGGGGAAGGAAAAAACTCCTGTCCAATTGTGCCTGAACTGGGTGTGACCCTTTAAAGAATGTCAAACAAAGACAGGGAGAGGTAGCGAGAGAGAGTGAGCCTGCCTACTGAATGGAGGGACTGTCACGCCTGTTGGTTTCCCACAGTCAACATTACATCAACAGCTCTAGTGAGGACAGGACCTACCTTACCTGGTTTGCCTACTGAGGGTGAGGACAGGACATACCTTACCTGGTTTGCCTACTGAGGGTGAGGACAGGACATACTTTACCTGGTTTCCCTACTGAGGGTGAGGACAGGACATACCTTAACTGGTTTCCCTACTGAGGGTGAGGACAGGACATACCTTACCTGGTTTCCCTACTGAGGACAGGACATACTTTACCTGGTTTCCCTACTGAGGGTGAGGACAGGACATACCTTAACTGGTTTCCCTACTGAGGGTGA
Organism: Salvelinus alpinus; assembly: GCF_045679555.1. Taxonomy (NCBI): domain Eukaryota; kingdom Metazoa; phylum Chordata; class Actinopteri; order Salmoniformes; family Salmonidae; genus Salvelinus; species Salvelinus alpinus. Next base: position 18,822,566 of record NC_092090.1, read on the forward strand.
GGACAGGACATACCTTACCTGGTTTCCCTACTGAGGGCGAGGACAGGACATACCTTACCTGGTTTGCATATTGAGGGTGGAACGGTGGGAAGCTGAGTGGTATATTCTGTTTCCCTATGACCTTGGATTCATTGGATGGTTTCAGGGAATGTGCTGTAGTAGTGTTGTCTGGGGTCTTCTACCTGGGATGTAAATAGCTATCGCTGATTTTCTTTTGTTTTACACCTGTCCTAGTTAACGGAGGAGCGGGTTTCAACTCGAGTCTGTCCGAAGCAACCGGTGGGAGTTGTATGAGTGAGGTTGCCGTGGGATCGTGTCTTTCAGGTGAGCATGTCCCCCTGTTAGAGGAGCTAAGCTTTATCTTACATGTTAGGAATGGACTGAATAGACCCTCTGTTCTCTTAGTAGGTCAGTGAGTGTATAGAGATCCTCCACCTAAGGCTTTTCTGAACGCTCTCGAGGTTGATTGATTTATAGTTTTGTAACCGGCCTAAACTCAAACTATGAAGGATCTCTGGCACTTTAGCTGGATAGCCTACGTGAAGTCATCAGCATTTAACCAATGAAGTGTAATTACCATTTTGGTTTAAATGGAACTATAAAAAAAATATCTCCAAATGTAATCAGAGTTTTAAGATAAATCTTGACTGGTTTTACTCTACTCTAAAGATGTTTGTGTTTGGAGAGCATGTACTCATGGAAACAGATTACTTTACAGTTAACAGTGCCTGTCACAGTTCTTTTGGATATCTAGTGGTGTGTGTGTGTGTGTGTGTGTGTGTGTGTGTGTGTGTGTGTGTGTGTGTGTGTGTGTGTGTGTGTGTGTGTGTGGAATGAGGAAAACACTCTATTTATCCTCCCTTTCACCCTTTGGCCTCCTATTCTGCACTTAGTTGTACGTTTTGGACTGAACAGTCATTTTCAGGGTTAAAATCTAAAGATCATCTTTGATACATTGGAGCCATTGTTTTTCAATCATTAAAATACTATTTGAGTTGAGCATACAGTCAGTTCTAGGTTCTGTCTTAATCATGTCTGTATACACGTATAACGTCTTTCCCACTAAGTCATATTCTGCATACCTCTTTTGCGTGATGTATGTATTTTATCTCATTATGCATGTCAAAGATAAGAAATCACTCCCTAGTTCTGGTATGCTTCCCTACCGAAAAACATTTATCATGCTTGAGAAAGTTGATGAAAAAGTACGATACCAGTACAGTTGAACCCTGTGCCCATGTATGTGGGATGGAGAGAGAGAGTCAGAGGAGAGAAATAGATGGACAGATATCAGAGGGAGAGAGAGAGAGTCAGAGGAGAGAAAGAGATGGACAGATATCAGAGAGGAGAGGGAGAGAGAGTCAGAGGAGAGAAAGAGATGGACAGATATCAGAGAGAGAGAGAGAGAGAGACCAGGGAGAGAGAGAGAGAGGGAGTCAGATGAGAGAAAGAGATGGACAGATATCAGAGGGAGAGAGAGAGTCAGAGGAGAGAAAGAGATGGACAGATATCAGAGAGAGAGAGAGAGAGAGACCAGGGAGAGAGAGAGAGAGAGAGAGTCAGATGAGAGAAAGAGATGGACAGATATCAGAGAGAGAGAGAGACCAGGGAGAGAGAGAGAGTCAGATGAGAGAAAGAGATGGACAGATATCAGAGAGAGAGGAGAGGGAGAGAGAGTCAGATGAGAGAAAGAGATGGACAGATATCAGAAGGAGGGAGAAAGAAACAGAGAGAGACCAGGGAGGGAGAGGAGAAAGAGAAGGAAACATCCCCTTACAATATGCAGACAGAGTGCTTTGTCATGTTCTTCACTGACTGAATGTCTGAATCCACAGATGATCTTCAACATCAGAACGCTAACAATACAAAAGGCCTTCCTTATCGGCTGTGTTCTGGCAGTACACCGCTAATACACACTGCTCATCGCTCTATGGACCAGTCCCACGTGACTAGGTTGTCTAGCATGGCTGCTAGTATAGGATAAACTGTAATGTTCCCCCAGGTGAAAATTGTTTTAGACTCACAGTACTGCTGTATACATGATAAACACTGTACATTACATCCTCAACATAATACATACCCTACATTGAATATTACCCATGTCATACACATTGAACTCGTCTCATACAGCAACACACACAATACATATTGCACACTGCCATTCCAGAATGTTCTCTCAGTGGCATGCTAACACAGCTCAGTTGGACTTATAGCTGTTTAGTTGTTGATAGACAGGTATTTGATAGACAGGTGTTTGATAGGTAGTTTGTATCTGTTGTAGTGAAACATACAGGTACTCAGGCTAGGTAGCGCCAGTATGCAATACGCTTGGCGCCATGATATTATCTTTCAATCATAATACATATGCGCCACAGATGTGTAATCAGTGCAAGATAAGTTTAAACGCGTAGACATAGAATTACTAGAAAGGACATTGCCCATCAGACCACAGCAATTTAACTAGTATTCAATTTCTGTGGTTAAAAGGTTGTTTTGTTGTTCCATTTCGACCTGTAGATGTGTTTGGTTGGTGGTTCCATTGTATCCGCAAAGTCATTGTGATGTTGTTATGTTTTTGCAGGGCAGTGAAATGTGCTGAGTTACACACTGACTATACAGAACACTGCAGAGAGCCCCGGGATGTGCTGAGTTACACACTGACTATACAGAACACTGCAGAGAGCCCCGGGATGTGCTGAGTTACACACTGACTATACAGAACACTGCAGAGAGCCCCGGGATGTGCTGAGTTACACACTGACTATACAGAACACTGCAGAGAGCCCCGGGATGTGCTGAGTTACACACTGACTATACAGAACACTGCAGAGAGCCCCGGGATGTGCTGAGTTACACACTGACTATACAGAACACTGCACAGAGCCCCGGGATGTGATGAGTTACACACTGACTATACAGAACACTGCAGAGAGCCCTGGGATGTGCTGAGTTACACACTGACTATACAGAACACTGCAGAGAGCCCCGGGATGTGCTGAGTTACACACTGACTATACAGAACACTGCAGAGAGCCCCGGGATGTGCTGAGTTACACACTGACTATACAGAACACTGCAGAGAGCCCCGGGATGTGATGAGTTACACACTGACTATACAGAACACTGCAGAGAGCCCCGGGATGTGCTGAGTTACACACTGACTATACAGAACACTGCAGAGAGCCCCGGGATGTGCTGAGTTACACACTGACTATACAGAACACTGCAGAGAGCCCTGGGATGTGCTGACATCAGCAGTAATGTCATCACAATGGACACACAAACGTGAGCACGTCTCACACACACACACACACACACACACACACACATATCAGTGTGAAAGACTAAATGACAAGAAGAGTAAATAGTCTGCGTTTGTTTAGGGGCGTGTGTGTGTGTCATCAGAATCTGCCCAGGGTCATAGAGGCCCCCTATTGATATTGTTGACATTATTCAGTAGTAGTTTGTTTGCCCTTTACATGAATCAGTCTGTACGTTCAGGATCATCAACTAGATTCAGCCCAGGGACGATTTCTTTCTTGAGTGGATGGTCGGGGTGTAGACTGCAAATTGACCGCAAGAAGCCCAAACAGATATAATATTTGACTAAGACATAGTAATTTCAATCCTTGCTTACATTTGTATACGCCACGTCTCTCTACTATGCGTGGGAATACTTGGGAACAGATTTCCAAAATTAAAATCACTTGGAGCTGATTTCCAGGTGTTTTTACAGTCTTATGTCCAACAATAAATGAAAACTTGGGGGGCCTAATAAACCCCCCATTGGAGGAACCCTGCTGTATGTCAACCCACTGTCATCTGGGATTCAGAGAACTCCATAACTCTTTAACCATGACTTGACCACTAGGGGTTGTGATCCGTTTCAGCGTTGACCTTGGTTTAGAAAAAACTACAAAGAAAAAAGTCTAGTCCGTGATTTCCTGGGATATATGTTGCTAGACTGCAGCCCTGGATTTAATTGACTACCGCAGCCAGTGATATTTTCTCTGCTGACGTGTGTGTTGGACTAGGTGTGGGGAAGCATCTTGAGAAAAAGGTGAAGGCTGTTGTGTCAATATTTGCATTGGATATAAAGAACTGCATGTGCACTTAACTGGAGTGACCTAGGTTATACACACCCACACTATCTACACGACCTACAGCACTGGTGTCCAATGAACTCATCAACTTATGTTGTAAATCTGACTGATAGTGAATGAATGCACTCTTGAAATCCGGAACTAGTGATTTATGAGCAATATATCATGATCAATTCCTGGTTAATAAATAAAGTACATGCAAACGAAGTTGCTTCTTTACCCAATTCTAAGTTCAACCCCTTAACTGGAATCCCTATTGGTTCAACTGCCATGTCAGTTTGACAGATGAGAACAAATACGAACATTTGTTTTTCTCTTGGACATCATTGCACACGCAATAGAACAGCAGAATAGTGTACTGCAATTTTACTTTGCAACACTCCTCACCTTCGTTGACAAAACAAACAATAACAGCGGCCGTGGGGCGGACAGAGGCTCTGTTTCCTCTACTGCGGATTCCATCTTTAAGGGTCAATCTGCGATTTGGTACTTCTATTTTTGCACTTATAAATGAACTGTATATACACATTGTTTCTTGAAGAATATAACTTTTATAAATGCCTTATCAGCTTAGTTCAATTGCCTAACCCCATCAGAACCCAAAATATTAGCTTGTTTGTTTTACTCTGTTGTTTGTAAACAGTGTACTTGTAAACAAACTGTATTGCTTCAAAACATGGTTAAAGCTGCATTCTATAGCTTTGTGCGCGACCTGACAGAATTCAGATATAAATTGGAGTTATAGATCTATCATTGAAGCAATTCCATGTGCACTATTTCTATGCTTCCCCTCTTTAAGTTTCCTTTTTGCGTTTTTTTTACTTAGTGTTTCGTACACCAGGTTCAAACTGCTGAAAACACGATGTTTTCTGGTTGTTGAAAATATATTTCACAGCGGTTTAGATGGTACAATGTAAACAATGTCTTTGAGGTGCTGGATATAAATCATCTATTCAGCAAATGATTGAAAGAGACTCTGCACACTGCAATCTGTCTCCCATGTGGTTTATTAGCGACATGGTTTCCACTTTACTTTAGGTCTTCATCAGGCCTCACTTGAAAACAGTGGTGGCTGGTGGCACGTTAAATCAGAAGACGAGAGCTTAGTATGGCTGGAACGGAATAAATGGAATGGTATCAAACACTTGTTCCATGTTTTTGTAAGCATTCCATTCACACCATTTCAGCCATTACTATGAGCCGTCCTCTCCTCACCAGCCTCCTCTGTTCCATAACGTGATACCTATTGACATGTGTTTTCTAACATAACCCTCCTCTTCCACCCCTGTGTCGTCAGGATGATTGACACCTTATACGAGTGGATTTGGTGGGACCGCTTCTGGCTGCCAGTCAACCTGACCTGGGCGGACCTAGAGGACCGAGATGGGCGTGTCTACGCCAAAGCCTCTGATCTCTATGTGACGTTGCCTTACGCCATAGTCTTCCTCCTGGTCAGATACCTGTTCGAAAGGTGCGCTTGCTGAACATATAGGGGCAGTTTCCCAGACAGAGATTAAGCCTTGACTAAGAAACACGTTCTCCTGTAGTCCTGTATGGCTCAGTTAATAGAGCATGGCGCTTGCATTGCCAGGATTGACGGTTTGATTCCCAGGACCACCCATACCTAAAATGTATGCACACTTGACTGTATGTGGCTTTGGATAAAAGTCTGCTAAATGGCATGTACAGTGCAGTGAAAAGTATTTGTCTCCTTTCTGATTTTTGATACTGAATGTTATCAGATCTTCAACCAAAACCTACAATCTTCAACCAAAACCTATTTTATTTATTTAATTAACAAAGTTATCCAACACCCAATTCTCCCGTGTGAAAAGTAATTTCCCCCTTGCACTCAATAACTGGTTGAGCCACCTTTATCTGCAATAACTGCAACCAAACACTTCCTGTAGTTGTTGATCAGTCTCTCACGTCGCTGTGGAGGAATTCTGTCCCACTCTTGCATGAAGAACTGCTTTAACTCAGCGACATTTGTGGGTTTTCAAGCATGAACTGCTCGTTTCAAGTCCTGCCACAACATCTCAATTGGGATTAGGTCTGGACTTTGGCCATTCCAAAACTTAAAATGTGTTGCTTTTTAGACATTTTCATGTAGACTTGATTGTGTGTTTTGGATCATTGTCTTGCAGCATGACCCAGCTGTGCTTCAGTTTCAGCTCACAGACGGATGGCCTGACATTCTCCTGTAGAATTCTGTTACACAGAGCAGAATTCATGGCTCCTTCTATTAAGGCAAGTCGTCCTGGTCCTGACTCCTGAGGCAGCAAAGCATCCCCAAACCATCACACTACCACCACCATGCTGACCGTTGGTATGAGGTTCTTACTGTGGATTGCAGTGTTTGGTTTTCACCAGACATAATGGGACCCATCTCATCTAAACAGTTGACTCAAGTTTGCCAAGAAGCACCTGGATGATCATCAAGACTCTTGGAAGAATGTTCTATGGACAGATGAGTCAAAAGTATAACTTTTTGGACATCATGGGTCAATTAGGTTTGAGTGCCTTGCTCAAGGGCACGTTGACAGAGCCTTGTCGGCTTGGGGATTCGTACCAGCAGCCTTTAAGTTACTGGCCCAATGCTCTAACCACTAGGCTACCTGCGACACATTGCAGATAAAGGTGGCACAACCAGTTATTGAGTGTAAGGGGGCATTACCTTTTCACACAGGGGCATTGGGTGTTGCAGAACTTTGTTATGAAATAAGTATGTCATTGTTGTGTTATTTGTTCACTCAGGTTCCTTTATCTAGTATTAAGATTTGGTTGAATATCTGGTAACATTCAGTATAAACAATATGTGAAAGTAGAGAAAATTAGAAAGGGGGCAAATACTTTTTCACAACACTGTAATATATTATATTTTGTTCAATGGAGATTTTCCATTGAAATGGTTTCTAGTCCAGGACTATGCTGTGTCCAGAGAACCGGCTCATGCCCCATGCTGTTTATATACTACTAAACCATGTTTAGTTCAAACCTTTAGTTCAAACCTCTACCTCACTGTCTCCCTACACCATAGAATTCCTACTCATCAGAAACCAGTTTGAAAGGAGAGCTCGCTGAACAAAAAAAGCCCCTTTTATAGGTTGCTACAGGAAAGTAGATGTTAAGTTACAATTGAACCTGCTTTGCTACTGTGTTTGTGCGTGCGTCTGTTTCTTTATTCAAGTTCATTTAGTTTGAGGCAATGATTCTCGTTTGCTGTGTAGTTAATCTCACCTGTGGTAACTTGCATGTGCCTACAAGGTAAAAATTGTACCAGTTTTGAAAATGAAAAGATCTGAACATTCTGCCCCATTGTAAAGTCCAATATATTTAACTGCATGTGTATGTTATCCCTCAGGTTGATAGCCACGCCTCTAGCAGCCTCAGTGGGGATCCGGGAGAAGGCCAGACTGAGAGTAGCACACAACCCCATCCTCGAGCTCTACTATCTCTCTCACTCCAGAAACCCTGGCCAGGTATTAACCCTACATATTACAAAGCACACTTACACCTTTTACATATACACCTAATTATTAGTGTCAATATCAAACGTCATTGCTCTATGAGATCATAGACATTCTAATGAATAGTACGAACCCTGGCACTCTGGTCAAACCCTGACCCTCTGGCACTCTGGTCAAACCCTGCCCATCTGGCACTCTGGTCAAACCCTGCCCATCTGGCAGCCTGCCAAAACCCTGCCCATCTGGCACTCTGGTCAAACCCTGCCCATCTGGCACTTTGGTCAAACCCTGCCCATCTGGCACTCTGGTCAAACCCTGCCCATCTGGCACTCTGGTCAAACCCTGCCCATCTGGCACTCTGGTCAAACCCTGCCCATCTGGCACTCTGGTCAAACCCTGCCCATCTGGCACTCTGGTCAAACCCTGTCCATCTGGCACTCTGGTCAAACCCTGCCCATCTGGCACTCTGGTCAAACCCTGCCCATCTGGCACTCTGGTCAAACCCTGCCCATCTGGCACTCTGGTCAAACCCTGCCCATCTGGCACTCTGGTCAAACCCTGCCCATCTGGCACTCTGGTCAAACCCTGCGTATCTGGCACTCTGGTCAAACCCTGCGTATCTGGCACTCTGGTCAAACCCTGCCCATCTGGCACTCTGGTCAAACCCTGCCCATCTGGCACTCTGGTCAAACCCTGCCCATCTGGCACTCTGGTCAAACCCTGCCCATCTGGCACTCTGGTCAAACCCTGCCCATCTGGCACTCTGGTCAAACCCTGGGCACTCTGGTCAAACCCTGCCATCTGGCACTCTGGTCAAACCCTGCCATCTGGCACTCTGGTCAAACCCTGCCCATCTGGCACTCTGGTCAAACCCTGCCCATCTGGCACTCTGGTCAAACCCTGCCCATCTGGCACTCTGGTCAAACCCTGCCCATCTGGCACTCTGGTCAAACCCTGCCCATCTGGCACTCTGGTCAAACCCTGCCCATCTGGCACTCTGGTCAAACCCTGCCCATCTGGCACTCTGGTCAAACCCTGCCCATCTGGCACTCTGGTCAAACCTTGCCATCTGGCACTCTGGTCAAACCCTGCCCATCTGGCACTCTGGTCAAACCCTGCCCATCTGGCACTCTGGTCAAACCCTGCGTATCTGGCACTCTGGTCAAACCCTGCCATCTGGCACTCTGGTCAAACCCTGCGTATCTGGCACTCTGGTCAAACCCTGCCATCTGGCACTCTGGTCAAACCCTGCCTATCTGGCACTCCTAAAATCCTGGTTGGAGGATGCTGATGCTCTGACCAACTCATTGGCCATGTGGTTAGTGTGTCAGCCCTGAGATTGGAAGGTTGGGGGTTTGATCCCTGGTCTAGTCATACCAAAGACAACAAATATTTCCTGATGCTGCTCTGCTGGGGAGTCAGCATTAAGGAGCTGGATTGTAGCATATGACCCTGCGATTAAAAATTCAAGTAAATTTGGTTGGATTCAAGTTAATTCACCTGTCCAGGGGGTGTACTTGTCCAGCTGCCTCAGGCTACAGGTATAGGAGATGGGCTCAGGCCCTATGTCACCCAGATGTCCAGCTAACCAACCTCTAATGCAGATACTATGCTCCAGGACAAATGTTTTGGTCCATGACTCACCATGTGGTCATGAGGGATGTTAATGTTTATCCACATGACTTCCGCCCTTTACCCATCTCTCCACACGAGGTGTGTGTGCGCGAGCGAGTGTGTAAGTGTATGTGTGTCAATGCGTCTATGTGCGCTTGTGTGTGTGAATTTCCACGCGTCTGTGTGCGTCTGCGTGCGTGTGTGTGTGAGCCTCCTGATGTGTGTATATCATCAGACGGTCTAGACAGTCTTTGAGGGGATTAGTGAAACCTCACACCACGAGACCTCTCTCTCTGAGACCCTGATGGTTATTTTGCTGAATGGAGACGATCTCCAGTGAGAGATCATCATCAGATATCATCAGCTCCTCTATCTGCTAATAACTGTCTGCTGATGACTGCTACACAGCACTCATGGTCCAGTGTCTTACCGGAATCTCAAGTAGCCAGCGAAATGAAACAAGTAACCAGCTAGTGGGGACAAATTTGCCCTACTAAAGTGAATTTGGTGACATCTGATTTACCCCAATTTATTGAAGTCAACTTAGCATAAGGGTTAGTAGTCCTCTGTGTAGCTGGCAGCTGGCGCTAATCAAACACACTTGGTTCTGAACTTGTGTGTGTCCCAGGCAGTTAAAGATGGTCTGTCTAAGAAGAGCGGCTGGTGCGTTAGGCAGGTGGAGCGCTGGTTCAGAAAGAGAAGAAACCAGGATCGTCCCGGAGTACTGAAGAAGTTCAGAGAGGCTGGGTAAAACTGTGTGTTGTGTGTGAGAGTATGCTTATTCCACATTTTCACCTTTCACTCAGTAGTGTTATTCTTCTTCTTCTTATATTAGTGTCCCTTGTCTGTCTCGGTCTCTGTCTCTGTCTTGCAGTTGGAGGTTTGTGTTCTATCTGTTGGCGTTAATTGGAGGAGTTGTGTCCCTGTATGATGTGAGTAGTGACTCTAGTGATCCTCTGCTTCACAAACACAAGTGTTTACAAGATAGCAATTCAGCGCGTGTGGAGAGATTTCAAGATGTGGAGTGAGATTACTGTATCTTAACTCTGTTACATTCAGTACCACCAAAACACACACCGGCTACAAATTGCTAACACTTTATGATGTGTTATACATATCAAATTAACATCCTCAAAGTAGAACTTTAACAGGTTGTCCCGGGTGAAAGCAGGGAGGAGGTCAAAATGGAAGACTCAATTGCTGGATAAAAATATTATCTGAGCTGAAATGGAGAACGTCTTTTCAGTCATTCTGCCCTGAAGTGAAGGAGGAGAGAGGCGGATAAGGGGAAGAGGGAAGGAGAGGATAGAGAGAGGCGGATAAGGGGAAGAGGGGAGGAGAGGACAGAGAGAGGCGGATAAGGGGAAGAGGGGAGGAGAGGACAGAGAGAGGCGGATAAGGGGAAGAGGGGAGGAGAGGACAGAGAGAGGCGGATAAGGGGAAGAGGGGAGGAGAGGACAGAGAGAGAGGGATAAGGGGAAGAGGGGAGGAGAGGACAGAGAGAGGCGGATAAGGGGAAGAGGGGAGGAGAGGACAGAGAGATGAGCTCTATGGGAATTTGACGGTGATGGCTTCAGCAAGTGTCTGAAGGCCTCGAGGGCAATGCCAGTTGAAATTGAAAGCATCATGATGAGATTGTCCTGTAATGTTCTTTAAAGATTTCCCTGCATGTTTCTCCTTTTGTTTTGTATTTCAGAAAGAATGGTTTTATGATACGCGGGAAGTGTGGAATGGATTTCCTAAACAGGTGCGTATGTATGTGTGTGTGAGTATGGACACGTGTGTGTGTGTGTGTGTGTGTGTGTGTGTGTGTGTGTGTGTGTGTGTGTGTGTGTGTGTGTGTGTGTGTGTGTGTGTGTGTGTGTGTGTGTGTGTGTGTGTGTGTGTGTGTGTGTGTGTGTGTGTGTGTGTGTGTGTGTGTTCTAGTCATTAGGCCTAGTACTGAGAGATTAGTGCTTTTTGAGGTCAGTTCGATTATTAATAAAATTATCAGGATTTTTGGTTTCTGTATGCATTATGTGGATTGAATGCTGAAACAACACAGAATAAAACAGTGAATAACAGTGCCATGATGGTAGTGCCCAACAGTGCCCATTACTCCTTATTATTCACATTACTTGACTTTAATCAAATATATTTGGGGCTTATTTTGGACCTAAGCTTGTCACCTGCCTTCCCGCCTTTGGGACAACGACTCCCATTGTTGTGACGGAGACATGATCATCTCGTCGATATATACAGATCTCTGCCCACACCAGCCGGACAAGTAGGCATATAGAATATTGGTGGGTTGGAAACTACAACACCCTACTACATCACACAGTTCAGGCTTGATCTGATTTCTCTCTAGAGAAACTACAACACCCTACTACATCACATAGTTCAGGCTTGATCTGATTTCTCTCTAGAGAAACTACAACACCCTACTACATCACACAGTTCAGGCTTCATCTGATTTACCTCTAGAGAAACTACAACACCCTACTACATCACACAGTTCAGGCTTCATCTGATTTCTCTCTAGAGAAACTACAACACCCTACTACATCACATAGTTCAGGCTTCATCTGATTTCTCTCTCGAGAAACTACAACACCCTACTACATCACACAGTTCAGGCTTCATCTGATTTCTCTCTAGAGAAACTACAACACCCTACTACATCACACAGTTATGCTTCATCTGATTTCTCTCTAGAGAAACTACAACACCCTACTACATCACATAGTTCAGGCTTCATCTGATTTCTCTCTAGAGAAACTACAACTCCCTACTACATCACATAGTTCAGGCTTCATCTGATTTCTCTCTAGAGAAACTACAACACCCTACTACATCACACAGTTCAGGCTTGATCTGATTTCTCTCTAGAGAAACTACAACACCCTACTACATCACACAGTTCAGGCTTCATCTGATTTCTCTCTAGAGAAACTACAACACCCTACTACATCACACAGTTCAGGCTTGATCTGATTTCTCTCTAGAGAAACTACAACACCCTACTACATCACACAGTTCAGGCTTCATCTGATTTCTCTCTAGAGAAACTACAACACCCTACTACATCACACAGTTCAGGCTTGATCTGATTTCTCTCTAGAGAAACTACAACACCCTACTACATCACACAGTTCAGGCTTGATCTGATTTCTCTCTAGAGAAACTGCGCATTGAGCTCACAGAAAAAAATCAAATAATTGAACTAACGTCGGGCAATTAGTTGTTAATTTTTTTTCGGTTAGTCGCTCAGCACTACTGGTCATTTACCAGGGTGATTTTGAAGAGCTCTCACACTCTCCTTACTCTTCTCACGTGTCTCCACACTAGTATAACCAACCAGGAAGAACAACAACATATCATACTTGAACAGACGCCACTTGGCAGCATTTTCAAACTCCAGATTTAGGAGTTTGCTCACACATCAAACATATACAACTTGTTGATAATATTTATTCTCAGGTCCAAAACACACAGGTCCATATTTAGTAGTGAGACTAGTTTTAAAATGTATTTTTAACAAGTGGAGGAATGTGTGTATGGTTTAGATTGCTGTTCAGTCTTTACTGGGTGCCAGGTCCTAATCAAAGGAATGATGATGTCACACAAACTGGAGTGGCGAGGCTAGGATTATGTTTGATCCGGTTCCACACCTAACAATGTTGCTTGGGGTTTAAAGCAGCTCGAAGTATATACAGGTCACGTCCCAGATGGCACCTCCTATTGGCCCTGGTCAAACGTAGTGCACTACATCAGGACTAGAGTGCCATTTGGGATGAAGGCATAGTTTGTAGAGAGATTTTGGATGTGTTTTATGTGATCGTATTTGCAACAAAGAATTCAACACAGTTGGTAACTACTTGGTATCCAACTTGTTGGCCTACTTAGTGGTATTAGATCGACTAATTATTATGCAATTGCAATTTTAACCATGTAGTTGCTAAGAAAAAAACATGTGTAGCATAGGATAAAACACCATGTAGCTCTGGGGCCATATATATCAATCAAATTCAATCAATCAAATGTATTTATAAAGCCCTTTTTACATCAGCCGATGTCACAAAGTGCTATACAGAAACCCAACCTAAAACCCCAAACAGCAAGCAATGCACATGTAGAATCACGGTGGCTAGGAAAAACTCCCTAGAAAGGCAGGAACCTAGGAAGAAACCTAGAGAGGAACCAGGCTCTGAGGGGTGGCCAGTCCTCTTTTGGCTGTGCCGGGGGGAGATTATAACAGTGCATGGCCAAGATGTTCAAACGTTCATAGATGACCAGCAGGGTCAAATATTAATAATCACAGTGGTTGTAGAGGGTGCAACAGGTCAGCACCTCAGGAGTAAATGTCAGTAGGCTTTTCATAGCCGAGCATTCAGAGATAGAGACAGCAGGTGCGGTAGAGAGAGAGAGTCGAAAACAGCAGGTCCTGGACAAGGTGGCACGTCCGTCGTACAGGTCAGGTTTCCATAGCCGCAGGCAGAACAGTTGAAACTGGAGCAGCAGTACGACCAGGTGGACTGGGGACAGCAAGGAGTCATCAGGCCAGGTAGTCCTGAGGCATGGTCCTAGGGCTCAGGTCCTCAGAGAGAAAGAGAGAGCGAATTAGAGGGAGCATACTTAAATCATTATCTCTCTCTCTACACACATCTCATTATCTCTCTCTCTCTCTACACACATCTCATTATCTCTCTCTCTCTCTCTCTCTCTCTCTCTCTCTCTCTCTCTAGACTATGCTGGATTCTCAGTACTGGTACTACATCCTGGAGATGAGCTTCTATGGTTCTCTTCTGTTCAGAGTCACCTTTGATGTCAAGAGGAAGGTGAGAGTCGGGGATCCTAGTCCCTGCCAGCCCCTATGGGCTTTTCTCAAGCTCTGCTTTCTTTCCCATACACCTGCATTATCGTCCTCTCTGACCCGTTTACCTGCTTCTCATAAGATGGAAAAACAAGAGGTCCTGAAGCTCTGCTTTCTTTCCCATACACCTGCATTATCTTCCCCTTTCTGACCCGTTTACCTGCTTCTCATAATATGGAAAAACAAGAGGCCCTGAAGCTCTGCTTTCTTTCCCATACACCTGCATTATCTTCCCCTCTCTGACCCGTTTACCTGCTTCTCATAAGATGGAAAAACAAGAGGTCCTGAAGCTCTGCTTTCTCACATTAGTTACCTACTGCAGTCCTAATTAGATAGCGGCCTGCCTGCCACCTCTGACAGACCAGCGCATTAAATGTCTTATGGAGATGAAAAGTAGAAAGTGTGTAGAAATGACCATATCAGGAAATCAACTAAGTATTTTTTATCAAAGTAAATTGCAGTTGGCTACTCATAAGCAATTACAGTTAATGATCATTTTCACTATATGATACACACTATTAGCCATTTATTAGTTGTTCCAACATGCTCAACATTGTCCATCTGCCTGCTTAGTTATGCATGTCACACTATCAAGTGATTTTCAGGACACGTAGTAGAATAACAACAGTAGCAACAGATACAACAGCGACAGGGGAAGATGTTTGTTGTGTTGTCTCCTCTAGGACTTTAAGGAACAGATCATCCACCATTTGGCCACCCTGACGCTGCTGTCCTTCTCTTGGTGTGTCAACTACATCCGTATAGGAACCCTGGTGATGCTCATCCACGATGCCTCCGACGTCCTGCTAGAGGTCTGCTACCATGTGGAGTGTCTGTGTGTGGTGTGTTCGGTGTGGTGTGTTCTCTGTGTGTGTGGCAGACACTTTTTAGTCTTTTTTTTTTTTTTTTACCCCTTTTTCTCCCCAATTTTGTGGTATCCAATTGGTAGATAAAGTCTTGTCTCATCGCTGAAACTCCCGTACGGACTCGGGAGAGGTGAAGGTCGAGAGCCGTGCGTCCACCTGAACACAACCCAACCAAGCCGCACTGCTTCTTGACACAATGCCCACTTCACCCGGAAGCCAGCCGCACCAATGTGTCGGAGGAAACACTGTACACCTG
This sequence comes from Salvelinus alpinus, assembly GCF_045679555.1. NCBI lineage: Eukaryota > Metazoa > Chordata > Actinopteri > Salmoniformes > Salmonidae > Salvelinus > Salvelinus alpinus. The sequence goes on from NC_092090.1 coordinate 18,837,730, forward strand.
GCCACCGTGTCAGCGTGCGCCCGGCCCGGCCCGGCCCGCCACAGGAGTTGCTAGTGCATGATGGGACAAGGACATCCCTGCCGACCAAACCCTCCCCTAACCCAGACGACGCTGGGCCAATTGTGCGCCACCCCATGGGTCTCCCGGTTCGCAGCCGGCTGCGACAGAGCCTGGACTCGAACCCAGAATCTCTAGTGGCACAGCTAGCACTGCGATGCAGTACCTTAGACCACTGAGCCACTCGGGAGGTCAAGAGTGGCAGACACTTTTATCCAGAGCAACGGTTACGTCCCAAATGGCCCCCTGGTAAACATAGGGCTCATGTTAACAGTAGTGCACTGAAGAGAAACGGGTGCATATAGAGCACCCCCATAGTGAGCTGTGTGTTCCTGGTAGCGGGGAGACTCACTGTGTGTTTCTGGTAGCGGGGAGACTCACTGTGTGTTTCTGGTAGCGGGGAGACTCACTGTGTGTTTCTGGTAGCGGGGAGACTCACTGTGTGTTTCTGGTAGCGGGGAGACTCACTGTGTGTTTCTGGTAGCGGGGAGACTCACTGTGTGTTTCTGGTAGCGGGGAGACTCACTGTGTGTTTCTGGTAGCGGGGAGACTCACTGTGTGTTTCTGGTAGCGGGGAGACTCACTGTGTGTTTCTGGTAGCGGGGAGACTCACTGTGTGTTTCTGGTAGCGGGGAGACTCACTGTGTGTTTCTGGTAGCGGGGAGACTCACTGTGTGTTTCTGGTAGCGGGGAGACTCACTGTGTGTTTCTGGTAGCGGGGAGACTCACTGTGTGTTTCTGGTAGCGGGGAGACTCACTGTGTGTTGTTCTCTCTTCTCTCTCCCCAGTCTGCCAAGTTGTTTAACTACGCCAAATGGGAGAGAACCTGCAACAGTCTTTTTGTGGTGTTTGCCATTGTGTTCATGGTAACCCGACTGATCATCTTCCCATTCTGGTAAGGCAACTGACGAACCCTAGCTGTGTGTGTGTGTGCGTGTGCGTGTGCGCGTGCGCGTGCGCGTGCGCGTGCGCGTGTGTCTCTCTCTATTGTATGTTCACCAGTTGACACACTGGAGGAGTAATTGTCAGGGGAATGTCTTTGTCTCATGAGCGCTCAGTGATACAGAAGCCAATATTTGTTGAATTATGTTCTGTCTACCTCTCCTGTGAGAAACAATCAACCATCTCATTTCACTCTGAAAGGCCAAACAAAGAGACGTTGCAAAAGCACAAAACATCATGTTCTGTTCTCTGCAGAGAAAATAAACCAGGGTCGTGTTCATTAGTGCACACCGTAGAAAAAGGTTATGCAACTGAAAGCGAAAACAAACGTTTCCTTTTTTCCCCCCACATATTTTAATTCTATATTTTTCCAGCTCTGTAGTCAGCCCAACAAAAAGCCTGAATGTTTCTTTTTGGTCAGGCTCAGGTTTTCCCTTCCTGTTTCAGTCTGGTGCCTATTGAATACCACCCAGTGTTTCTGCAACTGGTTCTTTCCTGAGTTGGACAGCATTGAATGAGCACGAAAGCTGAAAAGCTGAACAATGTCCTCTTTCTCTCATGGACATTACTTACAAATTGACAGAATAACAGATTTCTTAGCTATCATTTTTATACAGATAGTTACATAGTATTTACCTACTTATTTCTAGAATGAAAAATCCCTATAAAACAAAGAGTAGCCATTATTTTCCTCACAAAGGCTTGTGTTTAGTAGGCATGAAAAGCAAAACATTTTTTAAATAGAAAAAATTATCTTATTGAATTCTTACTGGTTATAGCGCCTCTGCTTCACGTCGTTTTCTCACGTTCCATGCACACTGAACATCCAGGACAAGTTTAAATGTTTAACAGAGCTTATCATATCTAGTAGAATGTATCATATAAATGTATATTTTAGCACTTCGGGTTTGTGAAAAAGTATCTTGCAAATAAAATGCATTACCATCATCACCATCATTGTCTGTATTGGTTCTGTCCTTCCAGGCTGATCCACTGTACGTGGGTGTACCCCACACTCCAGTACCCCCCGTTCTTTGGTTACTACTTCTTCAACGTCATGCTGGTGGTCCTCCTGTTCCTGCACATCTTCTGGGCCTACCTCATCCTGCGCATGGTCAACAAGTTCCTCTTTGGCAAAGTGAGTCATCTGTTTGGCAGTGGTTTATTTCACTCTTTCTTTTCCATTCTTCATCCATTCCCTTTATGACAGCCATCATTTGGTCACAACGTCACCACTTAAAGCAGGCCTGAATCATACCAGTCTGACACTCAAACCAGTGGTCCCCAAACCGCTCTCTGAGTACCCATAAACAGGTGGTCTTCCACTGATCTACCCCAGTACTAGCATACCTGTTTCATCTGGTCAACTAATCATCACGTTCTTGATTAGTTGGAATTAGGTTTGCTGGTTTTTCTATAAGACAAATAAGTGAAATAACCTACGGGAGGATGTCAGCTACCACTCAGCCTAGTCAATGCTCTTCTCTCTCCTGGCACCCCGATGGTGGAACCAGCCTCCGCCTGAAGCTAGGACAGCAGAGTCCCTGGCTATCTTCTGAATACACCTGAAACCCCACCTCTTCAAATAGTACCTTAAACGAATCAAGTATTTATAAGTATTTTCCGACTAGCACTGACTTTGATAACTACTTTATAGACAGAACATGATCTTGCTACGGCTGTGATGGTACAAACTGACAGAATACCAACCTGATGATGAGTTGACCAGAGGTTGATGAGGGGTTGACCAGAGGTTGATGATGAGTTGACCAGAGGTCGATGATGAGTTGACCAGAGGTTGATGAGGGGTTAACCAGAGGTTGATGAGGGGTTAACCAGAGGTTGATGAGGGGTTAACCAGAGGTCGATGATGAGTTGACCAGAGGTCGATGATGAGTTGACCAGAGGTCGATGATGAGTTGACCAGAGGTTGATGAGGGGTTGACCAGAGGTCGATGATGAGTTGACCAGAGGTCGATGAGGGGTTAACCAGAGGTCGATGATGAGTTGACCAGAGGTCGATGATGAGTTGACCAGAGATTGATGAGGGGTTAACCAGAGGTCGATGATGAGTTGACCAGAGGTCGATGATGAGTTGACCAGAGGTTGACCAGAGATTGATGAGGGGTTAACCAGAGGTCGATGATGAGTTGACCAGAGATTGATGAGGGGTTAACCAGAGGTCGATGATGAGTTGACCAGAGGTCGATGATGAGTTGACCAGAGGTCGATGATGAGTTGACCAGAGGTCGATGATGAGTTGACCAGAGGTCGATGATGAGTTGACCAGAGGTCGATGATGAGTTGACCAGAGGTCGATGATGAGTTGACCAGAGGTCGATGATGAGTTGACCAGAGGTCGATGATGAGTTGACCAGAGATTGATGAGGGGTTGACCAGAGGTTGATGAGGGGTTGACCAGAGATTGATGATGAGTTGACCAGAGGTCGATGATGAGTTGACCAGAGGTCGATGATGAGTTGACCAGAGGTCGATGATGAGTTGACCAGAGATTGATGAGGGGTTAACCAGAGGTCGATGATGAGTTGACCAGAGGTTGATGAGGGGTTGACCAGAGATTGATGAGGGGTTAACCAGAGGTTGATGAGGGGTTGACCAGAGGTTGATGAGGGGTTAACCAGAGGTTGATGAGGGGTTAACCAGAGGTTGATGAGGGGTTAACCAGAGGTCGATGATGAGTTGACCAGAGGTCGATGATGAGTTGACCAGAGGTCGATGATGAGTTGACCAGAGGTTGATGAGGGGTTGACCAGAGGTCGATGATGAGTTGACCAGAGGTCGATGAGGGGTTAACCAGAGGTCGATGATGAGTTGACCAGAGATTGATGAGGGGTTAACCAGAGGTCGATGATGAGTTGACCAGAGATTGATGAGGGGTTAACCAGAGGTCGATGATGAGTTGACCAGAGGTCGATGATGAGTTGACCAGAGGTCGATGATGAGTTGACCAGAGGTCGATGATGAGTTGACCAGAGATTGATGAGGGGTTAACCAGAGGTCGATGATGAGTTGACCAGAGATTGATGAGGGGTTAACCAGAGGTCGATGATGAGTTGACCAGAGGTCGATGATGAGTTGACCAGAGGTCGATGATGAGTTGACCAGAGGTCGATGATGAGTTGACCAGAGATCGATGAGGGGTTGACCAGAGGTCGATGATGAGTTGACCAGAGGTCGATGATGAGTTGACCAGAGGTCGATGATGAGTTGACCAGAGGTCGATGATGAGTTGACCAGAGGTCGATGATGAGTTGACCAGAGATTGATGAGGGGTTGACCAGAGGTTGATGAGGGGTTGACCAGAGATTGATGATGAGTTGACCAGAGGTCGATGATGAGTTGACCAGAGGTCGATGATGAGTTGACCAGAGGTCGATGATGAGTTGACCAGAGATTGATGAGGGGTTAACCAGAGGTCGATGATGAGTTGGCCAGAGGTTGATGAGGGGTTGACCAGAGATTGATGAGGGGTTAACCAGAGGTTGATGAGGGGTTGACCAGAGGTTGATGAGGGGTTAACCAGAGGTTGATGAGGGGTTAACCAGAGGTTGATGAGGGGTTAACCAGAGGTCGATGATGAGTTGACCAGAGGTCGATGATGAGTTGACCAGAGGTCGATGATGAGTTGACCAGAGGTTGATGAGGGGTTGACCAGAGGTCGATGATGAGTTGACCAGAGGTCGATGAGGGGTTAACCAGAGGTCGATGATGAGTTGACCAGAGATTGATGAGGGGTTAACCAGAGGTCGATGATGAGTTGACCAGAGATTGATGAGGGGTTAACCAGAGGTCGATGATGAGTTGACCAGAGGTCGATGATGAGTTGACCAGAGGTCGATGATGAGTTGACCAGAGATTGATGAGGGGTTAACCAGAGGTCGATGATGAGTTGACCAGAGATTGATGAGGGGTTAACCAGAGGTCGATGATGAGTTGACCAGAGGTCGATGATGAGTTGACCAGAGGTCGATGATGAGTTGACCAGAGATTGATGAGGGGTTAACCAGAGGTCGATGATGAGTTGACCAGAGGTCGATGATGAGTTGACCAGAGGTCGATGATGAGTTGACCAGAGGTCGATGATGAGTTGACCAGAGGTCGATGATGAGTTGACCAGAGGTCGATGATGAGTTGACCAGAGGTCGATGAGGGCTTGACCAGAGGTTGATGAGGGGTTGACCAGAGATTGATGATGAGTTGACCAGAGGTCGATGATGAGTTGACCAGAGGTCGATGATGAGTTGACCAGAGGTCGATGATGAGTTGACCAGAGATTGATGAGGGGTTAACCAGAGGTCGATGATGAGTTGACCAGAGGTCGATGATGAGTTGACCAGAGATTGATGAGGGGTTAACCAGAGGTCGATGATGAGTTGACCAGAGGTTGATGAGGGGTTGACCAGAGATTGATGAGGGGTTAACCAGAGGTTGATGATGAGTTGACCAGAGGTCGATGATGAGTTGACCAGAGGTCGATGATGAGTTGACCAGAGGTCGATGAGGGCTTGACCAGATGAAACAGTTGTACTAGTACTGCTGCACACACTTTTTCTATTCATATACTGTCCATACTGTCTCTACATATATATTATATATACAGTGGGGAGAACAAGTATTTGATACACTGCCGATTTTGCAGGTTTTCCTACTTACAAAGCATGTAGAGGTCTGTCATTTTTATCATAGGTACACTTCAACTGTGAGAGACGGAATCTAAAACAAAAATCCAGAAAATCACTTTGTATGATTTTGAAGTAATTAATTTGCATTTTATTGCATGACATAAGTATTTGATCACCTACCAACCAGTAAGAATTCCGGCTCTCACAGACCTGTTAGTTTTTCTTTAAGAAGCCCTCCTGTTCTCCACTCATTACCTGTATTAACTGCACCTGTTTGAACTCGTTACCTGTATAAAAGACACCTGTCCACACACTCAATCAAACAGACTCCAACCTCTACACAATGGCCAAGACCAGAGAGCTGTGTAAGGACATCAGGGATAAAATTGTAGACCTGCACAAGGCTGGGATGGGCTACAGGACAATAGGCAAGCAGCTTGGTGAGAAGGCAACAACTGTTGGCGCAATTATTAGAAAATGGAAGAAGTTCAAGATGACGGTCAATCACCCTCGGTCTGGGGCTCCATGCAAGATCTCACCTCGTGGGGCATCAATGATCATGAGGAAGGTGAGGGATCAGCCCAAAACTACACGGCAGGACCTGGTCAATGACCTGAAGAGAGCTGGGACCAGAGTCTCAAAGAAAACCATTAGTAACACACTACGCCGTCATGGATTAAAATCCTGCAGCGCACGCAAGGTCCCCCTGCTCAAGCCAGCACATGTCCAGGCCCGTCTGAAGTATTCCAATGACCATCTGGATGATCCAGAGGAGGAATGGGAGAAGGTCATGTGGTCTGATGAGACAAAAATAGAGCTTTTTGGTCTGAACTCCACTCGCCGTGTTTGGAGGAAGAAGAAGGATGAGTACAACCCCAAGAACACCATCCCAACCGTGAAGCATGGAGGTGGAAACATCATTCTTTGGAGATGCTTTTCTGCAAAGGGGACAGGACGACTGCACCGTATTGAGGGGAGGATGGATGGGTCCATGTATCGCGAGATCTTGGCCAAAAACCTCCTTCCCTCAGTAAGAGCATTGAAGATGGGTCGTGGCTGGGTCTTCCAGCATGACAACGACCCGAAACACACAGCCAGGGCAACTAAGGAGTGGCTCCGTAAGAAGCATCTCAAGGTCCTGGAGTGGCCTAGCCAGTCTCCAGACCTGAACCCAATAGAAAATCTTTGGAGGGAGCTGAAAGTCCGTATTGCCCAGCGACAGCCCCGAAACCTGAAGGTTCTGGAGAAGGTCTGTATGGAGGAGTGGGCCAAAATCCCTGCTGCAGTGTGTGCAAACCTGGTCAAGAACTACAGGAAACGTATGATCTCTGTAATTGCAAACAAAGGTTTCTGTACCAAATATTAAGTTCTGCTTTTCTGATGTATCAAATACTTATGTCATGCAATAAAATGCAAATTAATTTCTTAAAAATCATACAATGTGATTTTCTGGATTTTTGTTTTAGATTCCGTCTCTCACAGTTGAAGTGTACCTATGATAAAAATGACAGACCTCTACATGCTTTGTAAGTAGGAAAACCTACAAAATCGGCAGTGTATCAAATACTTGTTCTCCCCACTGTACATATATATTTATATTCTAATATTTCTAAATTCAATTATTTTTGGGATTTGCATGTATTGTTTTGTGTTGTTAGGTATTACTGCACAATTGGAGCTAGGAACATAAGCATTTCACTACACCCCTAATAACATCTGCAAAATATGTTTACTCAACCAATAAAATGTGATTTGATTTTGATTTGATATGTGGTTGTCTCACCCAGCTATGTGAAGATGAATGCACTAAAGTTGCTGAATGACTAAAATGTTAGATGTAAGTGGATCCTACTATAGGAGAGCTCTGGGAAACATTGCTCTAAACACACACAGAGCCCCAGCCTACAGCTGCTTGACTGGCCTGGCTAGATCATGCAGAGCCAACAGGTGGTCTCTTTGAAACTCAGTGCTCAGTGATGTGGGTGGAGGGTAACAGAGACCTCAGCCTCCTGCATTGACGTCCATGTGGTGTTATGGGTCAGTAGCTTCTGATTGGTGCTGTGGTGCAGATGACTACACCAGTGTCTGTTCTCTGTCAGATGACTACAGTGTCTGTTCTCTGTCAGGTGACTACACCAGTGTCTGTTCTCTGTCAGATGACTACACTAGTGTCTGTTCTCTGTCAGATGACTACAGTGTCTATTCTCTGTCAGATGACTACACCAGTGTCTGTTCTCTGTCAGATGACTACAGTGTCTGTTCTCTGTCAGGTGACTACAGTGTCTGTTCTCTGTCAGATGACTACAGTGTCTGTTCTCTGTCAGATGACTACAGTGTCTGTTCTCTGTCAGGTGACTACAGTGTCTGTTCTCTGTCAGATGACTACAGTGTCTGTTCTCTGTCAGATGACTACACCAGTGTCTGTTCTCTGTCAGATGACTACACCAGTGTCTGTTCTGTCAGATGACTACACCAGTGTCTGTTCTGTCAGATGACTACACCAGTGTCTGTTCTCTGTCAGATTACTACAGTGTCTGTTCTCTGTCAGATGACTACACCAGTGTCTGTTCTCTGTCAGATGACTACACCAGTGTCTGTTCTCTGTCAGATGACTACAGTGTCTGTTCTCTGTCAGATGACTACACCAGTGTCTGTTCTCTGTCAGATGACTACAGTGTCTGTTCTCTGTCAGATGACTACACCAGTGTCTGTTCTCTGTCAGATGACTACACCAGTGTCTGTTCTGTCAGATGACTACACCAGTGTCTGTTCTCTGTCAGATGACTACAGTGTCTGTTCTCTGTCAGATGACTACACCAGTGTCTGTTCTCTGTCAGATGACTACACCAGTGTCTGTTCTCTGTCAGATGACTACAGTGTCTGTTCTGTCAGATGACTACACCAGTGTCTGTTCTCTGTCAGATGACTACACCAGTGTCTGTTCTCTGTCAGATGACTACAGTGTATGTTCTCTGTCAGATGACTACAGTGTCTGTTCTCTGTCAGATGACTACACCAGTGTCTGTTCTTGTCAGATGACTACACCAGTGTCTGTTCTCTGTCAGATGACTACAGTGTCTGTTCTCTGTCAGATGACTACACCAGTGTCTGTTCTCTGTCAGATGACTACAGTGTCTGTTCTCTGTCAGATGACTACACCAGTGTCTGTTCTCTGTCAGATGACTACACCAGTGTCTGTTCTCTGTCAGATGACTACACCAGTGTCTGTTCTCTGTCAGATGACTACATTGTCTGTTCTCTGTCAGATGACTACAGTGTCTGTTCTCTGTCAGATGACTACACCAGTGTCTGTTCTGTCAGATGACTACACCAGTGTCTGTTTTGTCAGATGACTACACCAGTGTCTGTTCTCTGTCAGATGACTACAGTGTCTGTTCTCTGTCAGATGACTACACCAGTGTCTGTTCTCTGTCAGATGACTACAGTGTCTGTTCTCTGTCAGATGACTACACCAGTGTCTGTTCTGTCAGATGACTACACCAGTGTCTGTTCTCTGTCAGATGACTACACCAGTGTCTGTTCTGTCAGATGACTACACCAGTGTCTGTTCTCTGTCAGATGACTACAGTGTCTGTTCTCTGTCAGATGACTACACCAGTGTCTGTTCTGTCAGATGACTACACCAGTGTCTGTTCTCTGTCAGATGACTACACCAGTGTCTGTTTTGTCAGATGACTACAGTGTCTGTTCTCTGTCAGATGACTACAGTGTCTGTTCTCTGTCAGATGACTACAGTGTCTGTTCTCTGTCAGATGACTACACCAGTGTCTGTTCTCTGTCAGATGACTACACCAGTGTATGTTCTCTGTCAGATGACTACAGTGTCTGTTCTCTGTCAGATGACTACACCAGTGTCTGTTCTCTGTCAGATGACTACACCAGTGTATGTTCTCTGTCAGATGACTACACCAGTGTCTGTTCTGTCAGATGACTACACCAGTGTCTGTTCTCTGTCAGGTGACTACACCAGTGTCTGTTCTCTGTCAGATGACTACATTGTCTGTTCTCTGTCAGATGACTACAGTGTCTGTTCTCTGTCAGATGACTACACCAGTGTCTGTTCTGTCAGATGACTACACCAGTGTCTGTTTTGTCAGATGACTACACCAGTGTCTGTTCTCTGTCAGATGACTACAGTGTCTGTTCTCTGTCAGATGACTACACCAGTGTCTGTTCTCTGTCAGATGACTACAGTGTCTGTTCTCTGTCAGATGACTACACCAGTGTCTGTTCTGTCAGATGACTACACCAGTGTCTGTTCTCTGTCAGATGACTACACCAGTGTCTGTTCTGTCAGATGACTACACCAGTGTCTGTTCTCTGTCAGATGACTACAGTGTCTGTTCTCTGTCAGATGACTACACCAGTGTCTGTTCTGTCAGATGACTACACCAGTGTCTGTTCTCTGTCAGATGACTACACCAGTGTCTGTTTTGTCAGATGACTACAGTGTCTGTTCTCTGTCAGATGACTACAGTGTCTGTTCTCTGTCAGATGACTACAGTGTCTGTTCTCTGTCAGATGACTACACCAGTGTCTGTTCTCTGTCAGATGACTACACCAGTGTATGTTCTCTGTCAGATGACTACAGTGTCTGTTCTCTGTCAGATGACTACACCAGTGTCTGTTCTCTGTCAGGTGACTACACCAGTGTCTGTTCTCTGTCAGATGACTACATTGTCTGTTCTCTGTCAGATGACTACAGTGTCTGTTCTCTGTCAGATGACTACACCAGTGTCTGTTCTGTCAGATGACTACACCAGTGTCTGTTTTGTCAGATGACTACACCAGTGTCTGTTCTCTGTCAGATGACTACAGTGTCTGTTCTCTGTCAGATGACTACACCAGTGTCTGTTCTCTGTCAGATGACTACAGTGTCTGTTCTCTGTCAGATGACTACACCAGTGTCTGTTCTGTCAGATGACTACACCAGTGTCTGTTCTCTGTCAGATGACTACACCAGTGTCTGTTCTGTCAGATGACTACACCAGTGTCTGTTCTCTGTCAGATGACTACAGTGTCTGTTCTCTGTCAGATGACTACACCAGTGTCTGTTCTGTCAGATGACTACACCAGTGTCTGTTCTCTGTCAGATGACTACACCAGTGTCTGTTTTGTCAGATGACTACAGTGTCTGTTCTCTGTCAGATGACTACAGTGTCTGTTCTCTGTCAGATGACTACAGTGTCTGTTCTCTGTCAGATGACTACACCAGTGTCTGTTCTCTGTCAGATGACTACACCAGTGTCTGTTCTCTGTCAGATGACTACACCAGTGTCTGTTCTCTGTCAGATGACTACACCAGTGTATGTTCTCTGTCAGATGACTACACCAGTGTCTGTTCTGTCAGATGACTACACCAGTGTCTGTTCTCTGTCAGGTGACTACACCAGTGTCTGTTCTCTGTCAGATGACTACAGTGTCTGTTCTCTGTCAGATGACTACAGTGTCTGTTCTCTGTCAGATGACTACACCAGTGTCTGTTCTCTGTCAGATGACTACAGTGTCTGTTCTCTGTCAGATGACTACAGTGTCTGTTCTCTGTCAGATGACTACAGTGTCTGTTCTGTCAGATGACTACAGTGTCTGTTCTCTGTCAGATGACTACAGTGTCTGTTCTCTGTCAGATGACTACAGTGTCTGTTCTCTGTCAGATGACTACAGTGTCTGTTCTCTGTCAGATGACTACAGTGTCTGTTCTCTTTCAGATGACTACAGTGTCTGTTCTCTGTCAGATGACTACAGTGTCTGTTCTCTGTCAGATGACTACAGTGTCTGTTCTCTGTCAGATGACTACAGTGTCTGTTCTCTGTCAGATGACTACAGTGTCTGTTCTCTGTCAGATGACTACAGTGTCTGTTCTCTGTCAGATGACTACAGTGTCTGTTCTCTGTCAGATGACTACAGTGTCTGTTCTCTGTCAGGTGACTACAGTGTCTGTTCTCTGTCAGGTGACTACACCAGTGTCTGTTCTCTGTCAGATGACTACACCAGTGTCTGTTCTCTGTCAGATGACTACACCAGTGTCTGTTCTCTGTCAGATGACTACAGTGTCTGTTCTCTGTCAGATGACTACACCAGTGTCTGTTCTCTGTCAGATGACTACAATGTTTGTTCTCTGTCAGATGACTACAGTGTCTGTTCTCTGTCAGGTGACTACAGTGTCTGTTCTCTGTCAGATGACTACAGTGTCTGTTCTCTGTCAGATGACTACAGTGTCTGTTCTCTGTCAGGTGACTACAGTGTCTGTTCTCTGTCAGATGACTACAGTGTCTGTTCTCTGTCAGATGACTACATTTACATTTACATTTAAGTCATTTAGCAGACGCTCTTATCCAGAGCGACTTACAAATTGGTGCATTCACCTTATGATATCCAGTGGAACAACCACTTTACAATAGTGCATCTAACTCATTTAAGGGGGAGGGGGGGGGTAGGAGGAATACTTTATCCTATCCTAGGTATTCCTTAAAGAGGTGGGGTTTCAGGTGTCTCCGGAAGGTGGTGATTGACTCCGCTGACCTGGCGTCGTGAGGGAGTTTGTTCCACCATTGGGGTGCCAGAGCAGCGAACAGTTTTGACTGGGCTGAGCGGGAACTGTACTTCACCAGTGTCTGTTCTCTGTCAGATGACTACAGTGTCTGTTCTCTGTCAGATGACTACAGTGTCTGTTCTCTGTCAGATGACTACAGTGTCTGTTCTCTGTCAGATGACTACAGTGTCTGTTCTCTGTCAGGTGACTACAGTGTCTGTTCTCTGTCAGATGACTACAATGTCTGTTCTCTGTCAGATGACTACAGTGTCTGTTCTCTGTCAGATGACTACACCAGTGTCTGTTCTCTGTCAGATGACTACACCAGTGTCTGTTCTCTGTCAGATGACTACACCAGTGTCTGTTCTCTGTCAGATGACTACAATGTTTGTTCCCTGTCAGGTGACTACAGTGTCTGTTCTCTGTCAGGTGACTACAGTGTCTGTTCTCTGTCAGATGACTACAGTGTCTGTTCTCTGTCAGATGACTACACCAGTGTCTGTTCTCTGTCAGATGACTACAATGTTTGTTCCCTGTCAGATGACTACAGTGTCTGTTCTCTGTCAGGTGACTACAGTGTCTGTTCTCTGTCAGGTGACTACAGTGTCTGTTCTCTGTCAGGTGACTACAGTGTCTGTTCTCTGTCAGGTGACTACAGTGTCTGTTCTCTGTCAGGTGACTACAGTGTCTGTTCTCTGTCAGATGACTACAGTGTCTGTTCTCTGTCAGGTGACTACAGTGTCTGTTCTCTGTCAGGTGACTACAGTGTCTGTTCTCTGTCAGGTGACTACAGTGTCTGTTCTCTGTCAGGTGACTACAGTGTCTGTTCTCTGTCAGGTGACTACAGTGTCTGTTCTCTGTCAGTGTGGTCTAGAATCTAGCCTAAGACCCAACGCTCCTTTTTTTCATTGTTCTCATGTCCATGTTGACTTACTAACTGAGCAGTTAGAACAGTGCGTGTGTGTGTGTGCAATTGTGTTGGGCTTGGCAAGGTGCTTGATCCCTGTCAGCAACGGCAGAAAACAGCTAAGGTGCCAGAGGCAATTACTCAACCCCACGAGGTCACAAGGCAACAGTGGGTTGCCATTGGGACCTAATTATTGGTGATTTAGCATTGTGCCGAACATAATTCTATTTCTGGAGAACACAATGTGGCTCAGAGCGGTCAGACGGCTCAAGGAGAGAGAATAGAGTCCATTATGGGAAGTCTGAAAGACTGACCTGACCTACCACGGATTCAACTCCAGGTGTTTTTGATTGATCGAAGGCGGCCAATTGGGTTTCAGCGTTAGTTGAAATAGCTCAGGGCTGTGTGTATGTAGCGTCTCAGAGTCTGAGTGTTGATCTAGGATCAGCTATCCATGTAATCTTATTCATTGTGATCTGAAAGGCTAAACTCATCCTTGATCAGCACTCCTGCTCTGAGACGCTCAGTACACGCAGCCCCAGGTTTCAATGCTACTTTTAGGTGAATGTTTTGCTCTGAGTGACATAGGGCTACACAGAACTGTGTTGTATGTGATGCAGGAGCAGTGATTCCCAAATGGTTGGTCACAGCTGATTTCTTTTTTGACAGAGTACTGGCGTGAGACACTGGTTTTATTTTCCTGTATCACAAATAATCACTTTAGAGAGAGAACTACGGGAACTACTGTGTTAGAGATGATGATGGTCTCTGAGGTAGAATGTGGCATTATATCTCGATGTATGTTCTGAGTACATTGTTTTTCTCTCTCTCTCTCTGTCTCTCTCTCTGTCTCTCTATGTCTTTCTCTCTCTGTCTCTGTGTCTTTCTCTCTCTCTACTCCAGATGACCAGAGATGAAAGAAGTGATGATGAGGAGGATGGTGAAGAAAGCAGTCTGACTGAAGAGGAAGAAGATGAGGGCAGTTATCGTTACACCAACGGCAATGGTTCTGGACTGGGCACAAAGGAGGGCAACAATGGCTGCTTCAGACACTTATCTCTCTCGGAGAACGTCTGCCCATCAAAAACTGTCTACTGACCAAGCTCGCATCGTGATTGGCAGAGCCCTGCACCAGAGGCAGGAAGTGGTGGGCTCAAGGTCATAGGAAAAGCTGGAACAACACAAAACAGATTCCATCCCATATGGAAAAACAACAGCAAGCAGACAAACATTTAGATGAAGATTCATGACTCTAGAATTTGGAGTGTAGCCTGGCAAAAAATAAATACTTCACACACAGAAAGAGACCGTATTTCTTGGCCTGTAGTTTCTTCCACGTCCAAACTCCTCTCATCTTCAAGGAAAACAATGTTGACGATGGCACAGTTTCACATGGAACCCTCCTCAGACAGCAATGAGACAAAGACCAGAAAACCAAAACCAAAAAACCCTAAAACCCTTGTGTTTTTGTTCATCGTCATATTTAATCTGTTCAGTATTGCTGCAGAAAGGTGGTGCGCGTCCTGACACGGTGCCACACGGACGCTCCGCCTGAGCCCTTCATCCATCAAGGCCTGGCAAGGGTTTATAGTTTATGGGCTGCGTTCATTCACTAGCGGCCTACATGTTTTATTTCAACCTCTGCTGGCTATGGGGGTTAGTTATGGACAACCAGGAGATGAATGAGAGGCAATATCACAATGGACTCCTCCAGATGATATTGACACGTGTGTTTTGGAGAGTGGGGAGGGGGGGTAGGTTTGTGCCTCCAAGTCCTTCTCATCCCTCTCTCCTTCTCCCTCTCTCTGACTCCCTCTCCTTCTCATTCTCTCCTACTTCCTCTCTCCTTCTCATTCTCTCCTTCTCATTCTCTCCTACTCCCTCTTTCCTTCTCTCCTACTCCCTCACTCCTACTCCCTCTCTCCTACTCTCCTTCTCCCTCTCTCTTACTCCCTCTCTCCTACTCCCTCTCTCCTTCTCTTACTCCCTCTCTCCTTCTCCTAATCGCTCTCTCTCTCTCTCTCTCTCTCTCTCTCTCTCTCTCTCTCTCTCTCTCTCTCTCTCTCTCTCTCTCTCTCTCTCTCTCTCTCTCTTTCTCTTTCTCTCTCCTACTCTCTGTCCTCTCTTTCCTTTCATCTCTTTCCACAAGCATTTTTATTGAATACGATCAACACTTTTTCATACTTTATGTACATTTCTTCAGATAAAAAAAAAAAAAACAACAACATGCCAATATTTGGCTAATTGATTGACCCATACAGTAACTATGGTCTGTATTTTACAAGTGCATTTATTTGATGTTGTATTTAATCATATGATTGTGTGAGCCAGAGGAAAAATCCAATGTCGTTCAGAATGCTGAAGAAACATTTACGTAACAATGAAACAATGTTACACTGTTTTAATGAAGCACTGTAAAACCTTTAGGAGTCACTCACTGTGATTTGTAAAACAGATAGGTTTCTAAAAGGTATAGATTGGCATGTTGTAGTGAACATCCCACTGTAACTAGAGCTCAAAAGAAAGGCATTTCACTGTACTTGTGCACGTGGCCTTGAAACTATAACTGTCTAGTGTCCTGTGTTGTATGTACTGCAATAAACCTGTCTTTGACCAGCACTGTGTGTGTGTGACATCTTTCTACTGGTCCAAAATACATATATCCTGTTCATCTGATTTATACAACCAAACACATTTATAAGGTGTTAAGATCATATTGAAGTAGGTGCACTGTGTTAACAGGAACTGAGCTGTATACTATAGAGATTCACATGGCTGTCACGTTCTGACCTTAGTTCCTTTTTTATGTCTTTATTTTAGTTTGGTTAAGGCGTGAGTTGGGGTGGGCATTCTATGTTTTTCTATGTTTTGTTCTTGTCGTTATATTTCTATGTGTTTGGCCTAGTATGGTTCTCAATCAGAGGCAGGTGTCGATCGTTGTCTCTGATTGAGAATCATATTTAGGTAGCCTGTTTTCCCACTATGGGTTGTGGGTAGTTATTTTCTGTTTAGTGTTTTTGTTTGCGCCTTACAGAACTGTTCATTTGTCGGTTTGTTGTTTTTGTTCAGTATTCATTCTTTATTAAATTATTATGAATACGTACCACGCTGCACTTTGGTCCTCTTCTCCTTCCACCAATGACAACCGTTACAGAACTACCCACCAACCAAGGACCAAGCAGCGTGGTAAACGGGAGCAGAGGATTATGGACTCATGGACATGGGAGGAGATACTAGACGGTAAGGGACCCTGGGCACAGGCTGGGGAATATCGCCGCCCCAAGGAAGAACTGGAGGCAGCGAAAGCTGAGCGGCGGCGATAGGAGGTAGCACGGCAGCGCGACAGGCACGAGAGGCACACGGGGAGTGTGGCAGAGTCAGGTTGGAGACCTGAGCCCACTCCTTGTGCTTATCGTAAGCAGCGCGTTACTGGTCAGGCACCGTGTTATGCGGTTAAGCGCACGGTGTCGCCAGTACGCGTTCGTAGCCCGGAGCGCTATAGGCCAGCCCCCCGCAAGTGCCATGCGAAAGTGGGCATCCAGCCAGGGCGTGTTGTGCCGGCTCAGCGTGTCTGGTCTCCGGTACGCCGTTTCGGCCCAGGGTATCTGCGCCGGCTCTGCGTGCTGTGTCTCCGGGGCGCTGGGAGGGTGCAGTGCGTCCTATGCCTGCGCTCCGCTCGTGCCGGGCGAATGTGGGCATTGAGCCTATGGGAGAGGTGCGAGTGGTATGCACCAGATCTCCAGTGCTCACTCACAGCCCGGTTCAACCTGTGCCTGCACTCTGGAGGGTCCGGGCTAAAGTGGACATCCAGCCTGGAGGAGTGGTGCCAAGGCTGCGCACCAGAGCTCCAGTGCTCCCCCACAGCCCGGTCCATCCGGTGCCTCCTCTAAGCACCAGGCCTCCTGTAGGTCTCCCCAGCCTGGTGGGTCCTGTGGCTGCCCCACGCACCAGGCTGTCTCTCCGTCTCCTCTCTCCAGGTTCTCTCTCCAGGCCAGAGCCGCCTGTCTGTCCTGAGCTGCCAGAGCCGCCCGTCTGTCCTGAGCTGCCAGAGCAGCCCGTCTGTCCTGAGCTGCCAGAGCCGCCCGTCTGTCCTGAGCCGCCCGTCAGTCAGGAGCCGCCTGAGCCGCCCGTCAGTCAGGAGCCGCCTGAGCCTCCCGTCAGTCAGGAGCCGCCTGAGCCGCCCGTCAGTCAGGAGCCGCCCGTCAGTCAGGAGCTGCCTGAGCCGCCCGTCAGTCAAGAGCTGCCTGAGCCGCTCGTCAGTCAGGAGCTGCCTGAGCCGCCCCTCAGTCCAGAGGCGCCCCTCTGTCCAGTGGTGCCCTCTACTAGGGTCTCCAATCCGGGGTCAGTGGCGAGGGTCGCCATTCCTAAGGTGCCACATAAGTGGGCCGAGACTATGGTGGAGTGGGGTCCTCGTCCCGCTCCAGAGCCGCCACCGTGGTAAATGCCCACCCAGACCCTCCCCTATAGGTTCAGGTTTTGCGGCCGGAGTCCGCACCTTTGGGGGGAGGGGTACTGTCACGTTCTGACCTTAGTTCCTTTTTTATGTCTTTATTTTAGTTTGGTCAGGGCGTGAGTTGCGGTGGGCATTCTATGTTGTTTTTCTATGTTTTGTTCTAGTCGTTATATTTCTATGTGTTTGGCCTAGTATGGTTCTCAATCAGAGGCGGGTGTCGATCGTTGTCTCTGATTGAGAATCATACTTAGGTAGCCTGTTTTCCCACTATGGGTTGTGGGTAGTTATTTTCTGTTTAGTGTTTTTGTTTGCACCTTACAGAACTGTTCGTTTGTCGGTTTGTTGTTTTTGTTCAGTATTCATTCTTTATTAAATTATTATGAATACGTACCACGCTGCACTTTGGTCCTCTTCTCCTTCCACCAACGACAACCATTACAATGGCTCTGTAGGGAATATCCTGAGAGATCCTCACAAGCTATGCTATCTGATGACATCTATAGGATTTGTCCCAAATGCCTCCCCAAATCAAATGTGCCGAGTACATCAGGTGTAGACTGTAACGATTCTCCTCTTCGTCTGAGGAGGAGTAGCAAGGATCGGACCAATGTGCAGCGTGGTAAGTGTCCATAATGAGATTTTTTAATAAATCAACAGAACACTGAACAAAATAACAAAAGTACAAACAAACAACCGAAACAGTCCCGTATGGTGCAAACACTGAAACGGAAAATAATCACCCACAACACACAATGGAAAACAGGCTACCTAAGTATAGCTCCCAATCAGAGACAACGATAGACAGCTGCCTCTGATTGGGAACCACACCAGGCCAAACACAGAAATAGACAACCTAGACATACAACATAGAATTCCCACATACATCACACATAGACCTTACTGTGAAATGCTTACTGACGAGCCCTTAACCAACAATGGAGTTAAGAAGATATTTACTAAATAAGTGAAAAAAGTAACACAATAACAATAATGAGGCTATTAACAGGGGTACCCTATAGCGCAATAATGAGGCTATTAACAGGGGTACCCTATCCCCTATAGCGCAATAATGAGGCTATTAACAGGGGCACCCTATCCCCTATAGCGCAATAATGAGGCTATTAACAGGGGTACCCTATCCCCTATAGCGCAATAATGAGGCTATTAACAGGGGCACCCTATAGCGCAATAATGAGGCTATTAACAGGGGTACCCTATCCCCTATAGCGCAATAATGAGGCTATTAACAGGGGCACCCTATAGCGCAATAATGAGGCTATTAACAGGGGTACCCTATCCCCTATAGCGCAATAATGAGGCTATTAACAGGGGTACCCTATCCCCCATTGCGCAATAATGAGGCTATTAACAGGGGTACCCTATCCCCTATAGCGCAATAATGAGGCTATTAACAGGGGTACCCTATCCCCTATAGCGCAATAATGAGGCTATTAACAGGGGTACCCTATCCCCTATAGCGCAATAATGAGGCTATTAACAGGGGTACCCTATCCCCTATAGCGCAATAATGAGGCTATTAACAGGGGTACCCTATCCCCTATTGCACAATAATGAGGCTATTAACAGGGGTACCCTATCCCATATAGCGCAATAATGAGGCTATTAACAGGGGTACCCTATCCCCTATAGCGCAATAATGGGGCTATTAACAGGGGTACCATTTCCCCTATAGCGCAATAATGAGGCTATTAACAGGGGTACCCTGTACCTTATAGCGCAATAATGAGGCTATTAACAGGGGTACCCTATCCCCTATAGCGCAATAATGAGGCTATTAACAGGGGCACCCTATAGCGCAATAATGAGGCTATTAACAGGGGTACCCTGTACCTTATAGCGCAATAATGAGGCTATTAACAGGGGTAACCTATCCCCTATAGCGCAATAATGAGGCTATTAACAGAGGTACCCTATCCCCTATAGCGCAACAATGAGGCTATTAACAGGGGCACCCTATCCCCTATAGCGCAACAATGAGGCTATTAACAGGGGCACCCTATCCCCTATAGCGCAATAATGAGGCTATTAACAGGGGCACCCTATCCCCTATAGCGCAATAATGAGGCTATTAACAGGGGGTACCCTATCCCCTATAGTGCAATAATGAGGCTATTAACAGGGGTAACCTATCCCCTATAGCGCAATAATGAGGCTATTAACAGGGGTACCCTATCCCCTATAGCGCAATAATGAGGCTATTAACAGGGGGTACCCTATCCCATATAGCGCAATAATGAGGCTATTAACAGGGGTACCCTATCCCATATAGCGCAATAATGAGGCTATTAACAGGGGTACCCTATGCCCTATAGCGCAATAATGAGGCTATTAACAGGGGCACCCTATCCCCTATAGCGCAATAATGAGGCTATTAACAGGGGCACCCTATCCCCTATAGCGCAATAATGAGGCTATTAACAGGGGCACCCTATCCCCTATAGCGCAACAATGAGGCTATTAACAGGGGTACCCTATCCCCTATAGCGCAATAATGAGGCTATTAACAGGGGCACCCTATCCCCTATAGCACAACAATGAGGCTATTAACAGGGGTACCCTATCCCCTATAGCGCAACAATGAGGCTATTAACAGGGGCACCCTATCCCCTATAGCACAACAATGAGGCTATTAACAGGGGCACCCTATCCCCTATATCACAACAATGAGGCTATTAACAGGGGCACCCTATCCCCTATAGCGCAACAATGAGGCTATTAACAGGGGCACCCTATCCCCTATAGCGCAATAATGAGGCTATTAACAGGGGCACCCTATCCCCTATAGCGCAATAATGAGGCTATTAACAGGGGCACCCTATCCCCTATAGCGCAATAATGAGGCTATTAACAGGGGGTACCCTATCCCCTATAGTGCAATAATGAGGCTATTAACAGGGGTAACCTATCCCCTATAGCGCAATAATGAGGCTATTAACAGGGGTACCCTATCCCCTATAGCGCAATAATGAGGCTATTAACAGGGGGTACCCTATCCCATATAGCGCAATAATGAGGCTATTAACAGGGGTACCCTATCCCATATAGCGCAATAATGAGGCTATTAACAGGGGTACCCTATGCCCTATAGCGCAATAATGAGGCTATTAACAGGGGTACCCTATCCCCTATAGCGCAATAATGAGGCTATTAACAGGGGCACCCTATCCCCTATAGCGCAATAATGAGGCTATTAACAGGGGCACCCTATCCCCTATAGCGCAACAATGAGGCTATTAACAGGGGTACCCTATCCCCTATAGCGCAATAATGAGGCTATTAACAGGGGCACCCTATCCCCTATAGCACAACAATGAGGCTATTAACAGGGGTACCCTATCCCCTATAGCGCAACAATGAGGCTATTAACAGGGGCACCCTATCCCCTATAGCACAATAATGAGGCTATTAACAGGGGCACCCTATCCCCTATAGCACAACAATGAGGCTATTAACAGGGGTACCCTATCCCCTATAGCGCAATAATGTTGCCCTGCACCCTATGGACCCTGCTGCACTATATAAGGACTAAGGTGCAATTTTTGGACGCCGTATTTTTGATGTTTTATGTTAATTTGATATACTATCATGCCATTGTCTTTTCTGTGTCATTCATCTGTTTGAAGTACCAGTCCTGTGTTACCACAACTGGCCTCTAGAGGGAGTAGATCCCCACGGTCTCCAGTCAAACCAACTTGGAGGGAGATTGCTGCCTCTGCAGTTTTAAGAGTCGTATATCCAAGACCACTGATTCCCAGGGTAACCCATTCAGTCAAAGAGAGCCCTCTTTGAGAAGCAGAAATCATTCTCAACACATTCAGTGACTAATTTCAAACTCCACCTCCCCTGTCATGGCTTTCATACTTGGGATGAATGTTTTGCTTTTCCAAAGCTGAAAGTCTCACACACACACACACACACACACACACACACACACACACACACACACACACACACACACACACACACACACACACACACACACACACACACACACACACACACACACACACACACACACACACACACACACACACACACACACACACACACACACACTCCTGACTGACACCGAATGCTTCCAGGATTGTTCCCACCAGAGTGAGCAGGCTTGAAAACAGCAAATGCGGGCCACAACTGTACTTCACCGTGTGGAATACCGGACTCACAGACTGAGAGATGCATCTGTCTGTTTCTGTCTGCCTGCATGCACTGTGTCTGTTTGTATATGTATGTCTGTATCTGTCTGTCCGTCTCCGTCTCCGTCTGTCCATTTCCATCTGTCCATCCGTCGGCCTGTCTTACCGCCTGACTGTCTGGAGCCCAAATACGACACATACAGCCTCTGGGTCAAAGGTCATGTCCTAGCTCCCTCCTATGTGAAACTCAACTCCAAGTCTACTGTAGAGGCAAGGCAGGGATGGGGGTGGGGTGCATCCTAGTGCTAAAACACCTATATTAAATGAATTGGTGGTTGAATCAGGTGTGTTAGTGCTGGGCTGGAACACAGAATACTGTGTTGTAGGAAGAGTGCAGGACCTTTTTGGCGTAGGAGTTAGTGTGCTTCTTCTGAATGGAACTCTATGGTCATTGGTTCAAGCCAGGCTTGTTCACACTTATCTACAAGGTGGAGAGATTCTTTAACAGTTTTGAATTACACATTTTCCATTGGTGGGCAAGAGAGACGGACATCGCTGAAAGGATTGTCGATACGAGCCAGGTATAACTATGGTGAGTCACAAACCTGGATGAGATGGAGAGAATAGAAAGCTGTCTGCAGTCTGTCTGTCAGAGGTGGAGACTGTTTACCTGGGTCGTGTTCAACCAAACAGAAGAAAACTAATTGAAACAGGGAGGGACTTACCGGGTTTGTCCAATAAGACATTTGAGTTGTTCATTTCAAAAAATGTTCAGTCACGTGCACTAATGAACACACCCCTGAATTCAGCAAGAAAATGTTGGATAAAAGACTGAGAAAAAGGCTTTGTCCCAAATGGAATCGGGTTCTGGTCAATAGAAGTGCACTTTAGAGTGCACTTTATAGGGAATAGGGTGTCATTTGGGAAGCACTACTTACTGCCTGCTGTGACATAACAAGTCATTTTTCAGGGCCCTATGGCTTGGGGATTATAATGTCAAAGTGAGGTGCACAGATTGTGTGTGTATGTGTGTGTGTGTATGTGTGATCGCACAAGTATTTCGCTACACCGGCAATAACATCTGCTAAATATCTATATGTGACCAATAATTTTGATTTGATTGATGTGGAGTCATTTGAAAGCGTCAAGTTGATCACATTGCCCTCGTCTATCAGTGACGAAAATCACTTCCCAGTCACTCGACACTGCAGGGTTCCATAACTGGTGGCTCGTGGGACGAATTTGGCCCATGGGTGATTTTACTTGGCCCCCGAGTTTTTTGAGCAAACTAGTTTTATTGTTGTACATAAAGACTGTAAAAACACCTGGAAATCATCTCCAAGTGATTTTAATTTAGAAAATCTGTTTGTAAACATTCCCATGCATAGTAGACGTGATTGTATACAAATGTAGCAAGGTTTGAAATTACTAAATTTTGTCAAATGTATCTGTTTCGGCTTCTTGCGGTCAATCTGCAGTCTACAATTTATTTGTAATTACATTACGGCCCCCTGACCATCTGCTCAAGAAAAAAAATCTGCCTGCGGCTGGATCTAGTTGATGATCCCTGGGTCTGCTATAGTGGGACAGCTCTGTTTTACTGGTTGGCACAGATATGGGATCAGCTTACCCTCCCTGAATCCTATCGTTTACCATTATAAGGAAACTGTTTGACGGACTTCAGATCAGTGTTTAGGGTCAACCGTCATAGTGGCTGGCTGCTTGTCCTGGAGAGAAAGCAGAGGTCCTTGGAGGTTCCCCTAGCTTTAGAACGTTAGAAGCCCTGGAATTGGGATTAATCCACACACAAGCACGCAAACACACACAAGCCGGAGTCTATTGAGACGGACTCACTCTAGAGACTCATTCCAGAGAGTTACACACACACATACACACACAGAGGGTCTATACAGACGACAGGCTCCATAGAGGATTAGTCTAGGACCTGTTCCTTCCTTAGAAAAGACAGCTTAGCTTCCTTCAGTCCTGATACTCTGGGGCTTGTCTGTCAGGTCTCAAGCCACTCGTACAAAAGAAGAAATGTACTGTCGCCAGACTCACTACCCCACAGGCTAACCATGGTCCATGAAACGAAACCAAACTGCAATGACAAAAGATATTCAGTCAGCCAAATAGTATAGCCTTGTCCTAGATCTTTGCTGCCCTGCCAGATCCTATAGTCTGTCTGTTAGGTGTCACAATGAACGAGTTGGCAAGGCAGTACAAACAGATAGGACCAGGATAGGAAAACAGAGGTATGATAAAACAATCTCTGTGTTGATATGGATGTGGATCACAGGAGGTTGGTGTTACACCTCAATTGGGAAGGACCGGCTCGTGGTAATGGCAGGAGTGGAATTGGTGGAATGGTATCAATTACATGGTTTCCATGTGCCTGATGCCATTCCATTCGCTCCGTTCCGGGCGTTATTATGAGTCGTCCTCACCCTGCAGCCTCCTGTGATCTGAATGATGTATGGACTATTGATGGAAGAGAGAGAGTTATGAGAAAAGCTACCACTGGAATTAGATTGAACCAGGGCTACCACTGGAATTAGATTGAACCAGGGCTACCACTGGAATTAGATTGAACCACGGCTACCCCTGGAATTAGATTGAACCAGGGCTACCACTGGAATTAAATTGAACCAGGGCTACCACTGGAATTAAATTGAACCAGGGCTACCACTGGAATTAAATTGAACCACGGCTACCCCTGGAATTAGATTGAACCAGGGCTACCATTGGAATTAGATTGAACCAGGGCTACCATTGGAATTAGATTGAACCAGGGCTACCACTGGAATTAGATTGAACCAAGGCTACCACTGGAATTAGATTGAACCACGGCTACCACTGGAATTAGATTGAACCAGGGCTACCACTGGAATTAAATTGAACCAGGGCTACCACTGGAATTAGATTGAACCACGGCTACCCCTGGAATTAGATTGAACCAGGGCTACCACTGGAATTAAATTGAACCAGGGCTACCACTGGAATTAAATTGAACCAGGGCTACCACTGGAATTAGATTGAACCAAGGCTACCCCTGGAATTAGATTGAACCAGGGCTACCCCTGGAATTAGATTGAACCACGGCTACCCCTGGAATTAGATTGAACCAGGGCTACCATTGGAATTAGATTGAACCAGGGCTACCACTGGAATTAGATTGAACCAGGGCTACCACTGGAATTAAATTGAACCACGGCTAACACTGGAATTAGATTGAACCACGGCTACAACTGGAATTAGATTGAACCAGGGCTACCACTGGAATTAGATTGAACCATGGCTACCACTGGAATTAGATTGAACCACGGCTACCACTGGAATTAGATTGAACCACGGCTACCACTGGAATTAGATTGAACCACGGCTACCCCTGGAATTAGATTGAACCAGGGCTACCACTGGAATTAGATTGAACCAGGTCTACCACTGGAATTAGATTGAACCACGGCTACCACTGGAATTAGATTGAACCAAGGCTACCACTGGAATTAGATTGAACCACGGCTACCACTGGAATTAGATTGAACCAAGGCTACCACTGGAATTAGATTGAACCACGGCTACCCCTAGAATTAGATTGAACCAGGGCAACCACTGGAATTAGATTGAACCATGGCTACCACTGGAATTAGATTGAACCACGGCTACCATTGGAATTAGATTGAACCAGGGCTACCACTGGAATTAGATTGAACCAGGGCTACCATTGGAATTAGATTGAACCAGGGCTACCACTGGAATTAGATTGAACCAGGGATACCATTGGAATTAGATTGAACCAGGGCTACCACTGGAATTAGATTGAACCAAGGCTACCACTGGAATTAGATTGAACCACGGCTACCATTGGAATTAGATTGAACCAGGGCTACCACTGGAATTAGATTGAACCACGGCTACCACTGGAATTAGATTGAACCAGGGCTACCACTGGAATTAGATTGAACCAGGGCTACCACTGGAATTAGATTGAACCAGGGCTACCACTGGAATTAGATTGAACCAGGGCTACCACTGGAATTAGATTGAACCACGGCTACCATTGGAATTAGATTGAACCAGGGCTACCATTGGAATTAGATTGAACCACGGCTACCCCTGGAATTAGATTGAACCAGGGCTACCACTGGAATTAAATTGAACCAGGGCTACCACTGGAATTAAATTGAACCAGGGCTACCACTGGAATTAGATTGAACCAAGGCTACCCCTGGAATTAGATTGAACCAGGGCTACCCCTGGAATTAGATTGAACCACGGCTACCCCTGGAATTAGATTGAACCAGGGCTACCATTGGAATTAGATTGAACCAGGGCTACCACTGGAATTAGATTGAACCAGGGCTACCACTGGAATTAAATTGAACCACGGCTAACACTGGAATTAGATTGAACCACGGCTACCACTGGAATTAGATTGAACCAGGGCTACCACTGGAATTAGATTGAACCATGGCTACCACTGGAATTAGATTGAACCACGGCTACCACTGGAATTAGATTGAACCACAGCTACCACTGGAATTATATTGAACCACGGCTACCACTGGAATTAGATTGAACCACGGCTACCCCTGGAATTAGATTGAACCAGGGCTACCACTGGAATTAGATTGAACCAGGTCTACCACTGGAATTAGATTGAACCACGGCTACCACTGGAATTAGATTTAACCAAGGCTACCACTGGAATTAGATTGAACCACGGCTACCACTGGAATTAGATTGAACCAAGGCTACCACTGGAATTAGATTGAACCACGGCTACCCCTAGAATTAGATTGAACCAGGGCAACCACTGGAATTAGATTGAACCATGGCTACCACTGGAATTAGATTGAACCACGGCTACCATTGGAATTAGATTGAACCAGGGCTACCACTGGAATTAGATTGAACCAGGGCTACCATTGGAATTAGATTGAACCAGGGCTACCACTGGAATTAGATTGAACCAGGGATACCATTGGAATTAGATTGAACCAGGGCTACCACTGGAATTAGATTGAACCAAGGCTACCACTGGAATTAGATTGAACCACGGCTACCATTGGAATTAGATTGAACCAGGGCTACCACTGGAATTAGATTGAACCACGGCTACCACTGGAATTAGATTGAACCAGGGCTACCACTGGAATTAGATTGAACCAGGGCTACCACTGGAATTAGATTGAACCAGGGCTACCACTGGAATTAGATTGAACCAGGGCTACCACTGGAATTAGATTGAACCACGGCTACCATTGGAATTAGATTGAACCAGGGCTACCACTGGAATTAGATTGAACCAGGGCTACCATTGGAATTAGATTGAACCAGGGCTACCACTGGAATTAGATTGAACCAGGGCTACCATTGGAATTAGATTGAACCAGGGCTACCACTGGAATTAGATTGAACCAAGGCTACCACTGGAATTAGATTGAACCACGGCTACCATTGGAATTAGATTGAACCAGGGCTACCACTGGAATTAGATTGAACCACGGCTACCACTGGAATTAGATTGAACCAGGGCTACCACTGGAATTAGATTGAACCAGGGCTACCACTGGAATTAGATTGAACCAAGGCTACCACTGGAATTAGATTGAACCAGGGCTACCACTGGAATTAGATTGAACCAGGGCTACCACTGGAATTAGATTGAACCAAGGCTACCACTGGAATTAGATTGAACCAGGACTACCACTGGAATTAGATTGAACCACGGCTACCACTGGAATTAGATTGAACCAGGGCTACCACTGGAATTAGATTGAACCAGGGCTACCACTGGAATTAGATTGAACCAGGGCCACGTCCCAAATGGAACCCTATTGCCACTTATAGTGTACTACTTCGGTCCAAAAGTCTGGCACCATATAGGGAAGAGGGTGCCATTTGGGATGTAGCCCTGGTGTAGCACGCACGCGCACACACACACACTGGCACGCGTGCACACACACACGCACACACACACACACGCACACGCACACGCACATACGCACACACACGCACACACATGCTTCTTTCACACAATTCAGTTACTTCAGCCCCTTTTCTACTGGAATGAACAGGAACGTGAGTCGGCAGTAGTGCCACCAATCAGCTTTTGTCCGGTCAGTGCTGATCTGTTAAAGTGTCTTCCAATGGGCTGAGTCTATTTGTTTGTGATTGATGCTCTGAAGCACACCCCTTAACCAATGAAGCAGTAAAGGCAATCAGATGACTGCTGGTGTAGTTGGATAGACAGAATAGTATTTTTGTGTGTGGGGCTGGCTCTGGGCTGGGTTAGGATAGACCGGGTTGGCCTATTGTAAATGACTGCATCCATATCTGGTGGCAGTGTTCGACCGTGGCTGATGCAGTGGCTGTGCTGCCTGCTGGAGACAGAGGCAAACTGATTGCCCTCTCCACACCCTTTATCTCTGTAGGCTATATCATCTAGAAAACCGTTTGGTTGTTGATGAAAAGAGCAGTGTGCGCACACAGACAAACAGACGGACAGACAGACAGACAGACAGACAGACAGACAGACAGACCCACAGACAGACCCACAGGCAGGCAGGCACACAGACAGGCAGACAGACAGGCAGATCGGCAGACATACAGGCAGACAGACAGGAAGACAGGCACACAGGGGCCCTTGTTGTGGTACACTAGACAATGTAAGCACACTCAGGACGGCTGGGAATTTCATCCTGACTTATCAAACTGGGACACATTGCCAGAGGCCAACCACTGATGTGTAATATCTCCCTCACTAATTGAAACACATTTTCTTCCCATTTGCAATTAGGAGCTGATGAAAGACTTTAACAGTCCATTAGCTAGCCCAGCTAAAACCCTTTATGTGATTTGTACTGTTTTTTATCCATGCTTTTCTTCTTGTGCATTTAGTTTTATCCAAGAGCTTGAATTGAAGCAACATGTTTCTTGGCCTGTGAACAGACATGTAGCCAGCTAGACCTACAGTCATCTCAATCAGGCTGAACAGGCTACAATTGCACTGCATGAATTCATTCACAGCTTTCATTAAGTTGCCTATTGATTCCTAACACTTGGACTGAAAATACTGTCGATAGGCTATTACAGGCCCTACACATTTAATGTGGACTTTGTCCCACAAGTTCATAACAAGCATATATCAAATAACAGTGGGTTATATTGCAACTGCACTGCACAACCCATGAAAGAAAACTTTCCTAAATATAACATTCCCAAATATTTTCTCCTCTACACTAAAACCACGTGTTAAGTTGCAGCCCCCTGATGATTGACGTTGTTTCTGTCCAATCAAACGTTAGAGATTTTTGGTTAAACTACCCTAACCAATCCGGTGGTTGCAGAGGCAGTGCCGAAGTGCGACAGGCGTGTCTAGCGCTTCAAATCCACTTTGCCTGGAGTTCCGATTAACTTCACTAACTTTGTGGAAGTTCCCTGCAGTCCTGGTTCGCTTTGCAGGCGCGTACACCCTCTGCAGTCACTCAGCTAGTCTGTATCATGTATGACAGCCATGCCCCGCAGCTTTTCCTGTCTATATTCCTCTTCTGTTTCGGAGTGAAGGCGATGACTGGTAAGTACAACGTAACACCTGCGTTGTAGATACTTTGTAACTTTGAATCATTGTTTTGCCAGGGAGCCTGTAGTGGTTGTCGGATCTCTCTCTCTGTCTCTCTCTCTCTCAATTCAATTTAAATGGGCTTTATTTGCTTGGGGAATCTCTCTCTCGCTCTCTCTCTCTCTCTTTTCTTTTTATCTTCCTCTATCTCTCTCTCTCAAAATGTTCTGTGCTGCTCTGCAAGAGTAACTTTGCTGCAGCTTTCGCTGCGTTTTCTCTGCGGTTTTCCAGCGCCCCTCTCACAACGAAGTTACGCACAATGCGAGATGAGTTGAATACGTGACTTGAATAAGTTCGATGACCCCAAATATACCTTATTTAATGACCAATACATAGTACAATTCTCCCCATTTGTTGTGAAATAGGCTGCTATGTCATTGAATAACTAGCCTACATCACACCACAGAGAGCTCAAGGCAACTTGGCAATATGAAAACAATAGCATATTGTTTTCAAACAGACGTTGACACAGAAAGTTACACTGAAAGTTACACTCAATGTTTAATAAGTTATTCCCTTCTCCTTTCCCATAGATCACTCCTGTTATGACACGGACGTAGTGGACATGGTGGTCCCCGTGGAGCTCTCTGGAGAGGAGGCTCACCTGTTGCATGACTCATCCAGGCGCAGCGCGCGTCGGCGCGGCCAGCGCTCTGTCGATTCCCGGGGTGGACTAAACTCTGTGGAGGACACCTTATTTTTCTCTTTACCTGCTTTTGGAAAAGACCTGTACTTACACCTGAAAAGGGATGCCGCTTTTCTGTCTGAGGGGTTTGTGGTCGAGGAGAGGGGAGGCGAAAGAGACCCCCCTAAATGGTCGCACCTGGCCAGAGACCAGCTCTGCTTCTACTCGGGATGGATTATCAACCACACCGACTCTTTTGCCTCCCTCAACACCTGCAGCGGTCTGGTAAACTACTTCTCCTTCACCTGGTATTGTTTTCTGGGAAGTTTTAAGTGTTCAGGAATTCATACTGTAGCTTTCTATTGTTACACACACACACACACACACACACACACACACACACACACACACACACACACACACACACACACACACACACACACACACACACACACACACACACACACACACACACACACACACACACACACAGATGACTGTCACTTCCATTCATAACACTACCCTGTACTACACACACCATAATAATTACCCTGTACTACACACACACACATAATAACTACCCTGTACTACACACACCATAATAACTACCCTGTACTACACACACCATAATAACTACCCTGTACTACACACACCATAATAATTACCCTGATCTACACACACCATAATAACTACCCTGTACTACACACACCATAATAACTACCCTGATCTACACACACACACCATAATAACTACCTTGTACTACACACACCATAATAACTACCCTGAACTACACACACACACCATAATAATTACCCTGATATACACACACCATAATAACTACCCTGTACTACACACACCATAATAACTACCCTGTACTACACACACCATAATAACTACCCTGTACTACACACCATAATAACTACCCTGAACTACACACACCATAATAACTACCCTGAACTACACACACCATAATAACTACCCTGTACTACACACACCATAATAACTACCCTGAACTACACACACCATAATAACTACCCTGTACTACACACACCATAATAACTACCCTGTACTACACACACCATAATAATTACCCTGTACTACACACACCATAATAACTACCCTGTACTACACACACCATAATAATTACCCTGTACTACACACAGCATAATAACTACCCTGATCTACACACACCATAATAATTACCCTGAACTACACACACCATAATAATTACCCTGTACTACACACACCATAATAACTACCCTGTACTACACACACCATAATAACTACCCTGTACTACACACACCATAATAACTACCCTGTACTACACACACCATAATAACTACCCTGTACTACACACAGCATAATAACTACCCTGATCTACACACACCATAATAACTACCCTGAACTACACACACCATAATAATTACCCTGTACTACACACACCATAATAACTACCCTGTACTACACACACACCATAATAACTACCCTGTACTACACACACCATAATAACTACCCTGTACTACACACACACCATAATAACTACCCTGTACTACACACACACCATAATAACTACCCTGAACTACACACACCATAATAACTACCCTGTACTACACACACCATAATAACTACCCTGTACTACACACACCATAATAATTACCCTGAACTACACACACCATAATAACTACCCTGTACTACACACACACCATAATAACTACCCTGAACTACACACACCATAATAACTACCCTGTACTACACACACCATAATAACTACCCTGAACTACACACACCATAATAATTACCCTGAACTACACACACCATAATAACTACCCTGTACTACACACACCATAATAACTACCCTGTACTACACACACCATAATAACTACCCTGAACTACACACACCATAATAACTACCCTGTACTACACACACCATAATAACTACCCTGTACTACACACACCATAATAACTACCCTGATCTACACACACACACCATAATAACTACCCTGTACTACACACACCATAATAACTACCCTGTACTACACACAGCATAATAACTACCCTGAACTACACACACCATAATAACTACCCTGTACTACACACACCATAATAACTACCCTGTACTACACACACCATAATAACTACCCTGAACTACACACACCATAATAACTACCCTGTACTACACACACCATAATAACTACCCTGTACTACACACACCATAATAACTACCCTGTACTACACACACCATAATAACTACCCTGTACTACACACACCATAATAACTACCCTGAACTACACACACCATAATAACTACCCTGTACTACACACACCATAATAACTACCCTGTACTACACACACCATAATAACTACCCTGTACTACACACACCATAATAACTACCCTGTACTACACACACCATAATAATTACCCTGAACTACACACACCATAATAACTACCCTGTACTACACACACCATAATAACTACCCTGTACTACACACACCATAATAACTACCCTGAACTACACACACCATAATAACTACCCTGTACTACACACACCATAATAACTACCCTGTACTACACACACCATAATAACTACCCTGTACTACACACACCATAATAACTACCCTGTACTACACACACCATAATAACTACCCTGAACTACACACACCATAATAACTACCCTGTACTACACACACCATAATAACTACCCTGTACTACACACACCATAATAACTACCCTGATCTACACACACACACCATAATAACTACCCTGTACTACACACACCATAATAACTACCCTGTACTACACACAGCATAATAACTACCCTGAACTACACACACCATAATAACTACCCTGTACTACACACACCATAATAACTACCCTGTACTACACACACCATAATAACTACCCTGAACTACACACACCATAATAACTACCCTGTACTACACACACCATAATAACTACCCTGTACTACACACACCATAATAACTACCATGTACTACACACACCATAATAACTACCCTGTACTACACACACCATAATAACTACCCTGAACTACACACACACCATAATAACTACCCTGTACTACACACACCATAATAACTACCCTGTACTACACACACCATAATAACTACCCTGATCTACACACACACACCATAATAACTACCCTGAACTACACACACCATAATAACTACCCTGTACTACACACAGCATCTTATGTCATTGACAGTAGAGTCAGATCGGATGGATCCAAACCAACATGAGCATATGAGTTAAAGTCAAAAGAATTGGACAAATTGCATGATCTTTTTCTTGGCATTTCATGTATTCTAAGCTCAGTGGGCCTGGCAGGTTGTTTTCTCTCCCCAGGCCTGCGTGGGATATTATTATCTGGAAAATGAGGTCACGATTGTTTAAATGTTATATCCATTTGTGGAGGGGTAGAAGTAGATCAGGATAGCTGACACCTACAGCCGTATATAAGGACGAAGGCTGACTTAAGTGGTGTGTGTGTGTGGGCACATACATGCACGTGTGTGCCAGCACGTACGCACAAACACACGCTTGCACGCACACACACACACACACACACACACACACACACACACACACACACACACACACACACACACACACACACACACACACACACACACACACACACACACACACACAATGTGTGCAAATGTGAAAACCCTAGTTTTGTGTGTGTGTGTGTGTGTGTGTGTGTGTGTGTGTGTGTGTGTGTGTGTGTGTGTGCCCACGTGGTCTCTCTGTGTTAGTGTCAGTAGGCTAGTTGAGGGGAGAAGACACAGGACAAACTGGGCCCTAATAGTTGTCTTCCCTGGATAGCACTCTCTGTCTGTGGCCAGGTCACTGGAAGTATCTGTCACGTCTGCTCCCCCCCCCCCCCCCCCCAGCTTGAGGGCACCAGGCTGCCCTGTATCACGCACTCCTATCATCCATTATGCACACCTGCCTTCCCTCGTCACGCACATCAGCGATACTGGACTCACCTGTACTCACCCATCACCTGTTATTACCTCTCCTATATGTGCCAGTCCCCAGCTCTGTTCCCCGCTGCTGGACTCACCTGGACTCACCCATCACCTGTTATTACCTCCCCTATATGTGTCAGTTCCCAGCTCTGTTCCCCGCTGCTGGACTCACCTGTACTCACCCATCACCTGTTATAACCTCCCCTATATGTGTCAGTTCCCAGCTCTGTTCCCTGCTGCTGGACTCACCTGGACTCACCCATCACCTGTTATTACCTCCCCTATATGTGTCAGTTCCCAGCTCTGTTCCCTGCTGCTGGACTCACCTGGACTCACCCATCACCAGTTAATACCTCTCCTATATGTGTCAGTTCCCAGCTCTGTTCCCCGCTGCTGGACTCACCCATCACCTGTTATTACCTCTCCTATATGTGTCAGTTCCCAGCTCTGTTCCCCACTGCTGGACTCACCTGTACTCACCCATCACCTGTTATTACCTCCCCTATATGTGTCAGTTCCCAGCTCTGTTCCCTGCTGCTGGACTCACCTGGACTCACCCATCACCTGTTATTACCTCTCCTATATGTGTCAGTTCCCAGCTCTGTTCCCTGCTGCTGGACTCACCTGGACTCACCCATCACCTGTTAATACCTCTCCTATATGTGTCAGTTCCCAGCTCTGTTCCCCGCTGCTGGACTCACCCATCACCTGTTATTACCTCTCCTATATGTGTCAGTTCCCAGCTCTGTTCCCCACTGCTGGACTCACCTGTACTCACCCATCACCTGTTATTACCTCTCCTATATGTGTCAGTTCCCAGCTCTGTTCCCTGCTGCTGGACTCACCTGGACTCACCCATCACCTGTTATTACCTCTCCTATATGTGTCAGTTCCCAGCTCTGTTCCCCGCTGCTGGACTCACCCATCACCTGTTATTACCTCTCCTATATGTGTCAGTTCCCAGCTCTGTTCCCTGCTGCTGGACTCACCTGGACTCACCCATCACCTGTTAATACCTCTCCTATATGTGTCAGTTCCCAGCTCTGTTCCCCGCTGCTGGACTCACCCATCACCTGTTATTACCTCTCCTATATGTGTCAGTTCCCAGCTCTGTTCCCTGCTGCTGGACTCACCTGGACTCACCCATCACCTGTTATTACCTCCCCTATATGTGTCAGTTCCCAGCTCTGTTCCCTGCTGCTGGACTCACCTGGACTCACCCATCACCTGTTATTACCTCCCCTATATGTGTCAGTTCCCAGCTCTGTTCCCCGCTGCTGGACTCACCTGGACTCACCCATCACCTGTTATTACCTCCCCTATATGTGTCAGTTCCCAGCTCTGTTCCCCGCTGCTGGACTCACCTGGACTCACCCATCACCTGTTATTACCTCTCCTATATGTGTCAGTTCCCCAGCTCTGTTCCCTGCTGCTGGACTCACCTGGACTCACCCATCACCTGTTATTACCTCCCCTATATGTGTCAGTTCCCAGCTCTGTTCCCCACTGCTGGACTCACCTGTACTCACCCATCACCTGTTATTACCTCCCCTATATGTGTCAGTTCCCAGCTCTGTTCCCCACTGCTGGACTCACCTGTACTCACCCATCACCTGTTATTACCTCCCCTATATGTGTCAGTTCCCAGCTCTGTTCCCCCCTGTTGCATTGTATTGTTTTGTCTTTAGTATTAGTTTGCTGACGCTGTTCCTGTCTCGTTTTATGTCCGTTCTTTATTAACTGTTTGACTCCCGTACCTGCTTCGTCTCTCCAGCGTCATCTCATGTGACAGTATCCCTCTACCTTGTAGCCTTGGAAGTGTGTGTCTGTCAGTCTGTTTATAGGACCCTATACAGTACAAGAGACAGTACATCAGTATCCGGGAGCCAACAGCAGCATTACAACTACCATCACCAGGCAACAACTTCATACACAATAATTGGCTCTAGATATTTTGCTGGTCAGGCCATGTGGTGTGAAAAAACACGATTGATGTACCACCCTTTAAGTGAGGGGAAATATGAAATGGTTTTCTGCTGTCCTGCAGCAGCATTGTTTACCCTGAGGCTTAGCTTGGAGCTAGTGCCCGGTGGATGTCTCTGCTGTGCTGCAGCAGCATTGTTTACCCTGAGGCTTAGCTTGGAACTAGTGCCCGGTGGTTGTCTCTGCTGTGCTGCAGCAGCATTGTTTACCCAGAGGCTTAGCTTGGAGCTAGTGCCCGGTGGATGTCTCTGCTGTCCTGCAGCAGCATTGTTTACCCTGAGGCTTAGCTTGGAGCTAGTGCCCGGTGGATGTCTCTGCTGAGTTGCAGCAGCATTGTTTACCCTGAGGCTTAGCTTGGAGCTAGTGCCCGGTGGATGTCTCTGCTGTCCTGCAGCAGCATTGTTTACCCTGAGGCTTAGCTTGGAGCTAGTGCCCGGTGGATGTCTCTGCTGTCCTGCAGCAGCATTGTTTACCCTGAGGCTTAGCTTGGAGCTAGTGCCCGGTGGATGTCTCTGCTGTCCTGCAGCAGCATTGTTTACCCTGAGGCTTAGCTTGGAGCTAGTGCCCGGTGGATGTCTCTGCTGAGCTGCAGCAGCATTGTTTACCCTGAGGCTTAGCTTGGAGCTAGTGCCCGGTGGATGTCTCTGCTGAGCTGCAGCAGCATTGTTTACCCTGAGGCTTAGCTTGGAGCTAGTGCCTGGTGGATGTCTCTGCTGAGCTGCAGCAGCATTGTTTACCCTGAGGCTTAGCTTGGAGCTAGTGCCCGGTGGATGTCTCTGCTGAGCTGCAGCAGCATTGTTTACCCTGAGGCTTAGCTTGGAGCTAGTGCCCGGTGGATGTCTCTGCTGTCCTGCAGCAGCATTGTTTACCCTGAGGCTTAGCTTGGAGCTAGTGCCCGGTGGATGTCTCTGCTGTCCTGCAGCAGCATTGTTTACCCTGAGGCTTAGCTTGGAGTTAGTGCCCGGTGGATGTCTCTGCTGTGCTGCAGCAGCATTGTTTACCCTGAGGCTTAGCTTGGAGCTAGTGCCCGGTGGATGTCTCTGCTGTGCTGTAGCAGCATTGTTTACCCTGAGGCTTAGCTTGGAGCTAGTGCCCGGTGGATGTCTCTGCTGTATTAGCCTGCTGTGGCTACAGTATGTTGTAACACACTTAGCACGGTGTTCTATTTTACCCTGAAATACCAGCCGTTATTCACTTAACCCTGCCTCACACTGGAAGCTCTGTGGCTGGCCACATGCAGGCTCTGCTTTCACATTGTGTCGTGTTGTGAATGTGGCCAAGTGAACAGCCACATGCCTGTTTAGGGCTAAGTCTGTCTTTCTTTCTCTCTTTCTTTTTCCCTCTCTCTCTTTCTCTCTCTTTTCCCCCCTCTACTTCACTGTGTACATAACCGTGATTGCTGAATGGACAATTAATCATCGGTGTCTCTTTTGTTTTTTTTACATTCAGCTTATTCTGACGGAAAAAATACAACATTATCCCTCCAACGCTAGTTGTCATGGAAACGGCTCATAGGTTCTGTAATTGCTGCCGCTGGGCTTTTGGAATACCTTTAAGAGACTGTGTGTGGCTCTGGATTGCTTGTTAATGCCATGTCAACTCATTTTACTAGCCCTGCCAGGCGCACCTTTACAATACAACGATGGATCCTTAGTAAAGCCTTACAAAACCTTAAAGCGGACCACTTCTACTTTTCCCACAATGATTCATGTTGTAGGGAGTTTGTGTCTGTCTGTACCTGTCTGAGAGGACGGAAGAGTGAGGTTTATGGTCCTCTGTCTTTCTCTCTCTCTCTCTCTCTTTCTCTCTCTCTCTCTCTCTCTCTCTCTCTCTCTCTCTCTCTCTCTCTCTCTCTCTCTTTCTCTCTCTCTCTCTCTCTCTCTCTCTCTCTCTCTCTCTCTCTCTCTCTCTCTCTCTCTCTCTCTCTCTCTCTCTCTCTCTCTCTCTCTCTCTCTCTCTCTCTCTCTCTCTCTCTCTCTCTCTCTCCCTCTCTCTCTCTTCCTCCTTATTTCTCTCAGCACTCCTCTCTGCTTCCTTCTCTCTCTTCAACTCTTTCTCTTCTCCCCCCCTTTCTCTCTCTCTTCTCTCCCCCTCTCTCTCCCCCTCTCCTTCATGCTTCCTCTCCCTAGCCCTGAGGAGGTGTGTGCTGAGATGTAAACTGGAGAGTTTGCCCTGACTCTTCTTCTCTCAGTCTGTTCTCTGGGAAAGCCCTTACTTGCTATTTGGCACATTTGGCAATGCACCCTACACAAGGAGCTGTTATGCACAGGGCTGGTTCTTGCCATTCTGCCACCCTAGATGGAAAAATACGTATTTTACAAAAGGAAATGTTATGAATGCCTGTCTATGTGGTAAGCCTACCGTTTGTAAAACACCAAAAAAAGACATAGGGTCTGGACCAAAAGACCTCGGCTCCTGCTTACTGGTGTGTAGCCTATGTCGCAGCAATGGAATCCTGTGACTAATCAATTTGGTGATTTAAGCTCTGAATATCAGCTACCCAACTTTATCAGGAGTTATCATGAGCCTTTTTGCAGTGATGTTTACACAGCAAGAAATGTGGAAGTTTTTTATTTTTTGCTGTGATATAAACTTGAAACCACTGATCATGCCAACAGGGTGGAACTTCTGTAGAACAGCTGTGATTGTCCATAATGTCCATTTTAGTTTCACCTGTCCTGTTCTCACGGTATTTTGTTTGTTAACATGACAGAGCATTTTTTATTTGATTGGGTGCCATTTAGGTTAGGCTATTTGATCGGAGAAACCTGCATGATGTAAAAAGTGTCCGTCTCATTACATTGTCATCCATTTTATCTCCAGCCTGTAGGCTACAGAAAAGGCCACATATTCTTTCTACCATATCCTATATCTGCTACGTGATTTATGTTAGATGATTTTTATGACGGAATGTTGGTGGAGCGCCGCAGAGATGTGTCTCTCCAACAGCACCCTGGAGAGGCGCGCTGGGAATGGACAAGATAAATATTTTGCGCCCCTGCCTTTGACAAAGTGGGCATTGTTTATCACAGGGCGGC
Organism: Salvelinus alpinus; assembly: GCF_045679555.1. Classification (NCBI taxonomy): domain Eukaryota; kingdom Metazoa; phylum Chordata; class Actinopteri; order Salmoniformes; family Salmonidae; genus Salvelinus; species Salvelinus alpinus. The sequence continues at coordinate 18,876,701 of NC_092090.1, forward strand.
ATCAGTGCTCAACTAAAAAGCCCATTTGCCACTGGTTGAGAGAAATTGTCATTGTTTTTGGGCAGAATTACAGTGCATTCGGAAAGTATTCAGACCCCTTGACTCTTTCCACATGTTGTTACATTTCAGCCTTATTCTAAAATTGATTATATACATTTTTTTATTTCCCCCTCATCAATCTACACACAATACCCAATAATGACAAAGCAAAAACTGTTTTTTTGAAATTTTGCAAATGTATTAAAAATAAAAAACAGAAATACCTTATTTACATAAGTATTCAGACCCTTTGCTATGAGACTCAGGTGCATCCTATTTCCATTGATCATCCTGGAGATGTTTCTAGAACTTGATTGGAGTCCACCTGTGGTAAATTAAATTGATTGGACAAGATTTGGAAAGGCAGACACCTGTCTATATAAGGTCCCACAGTTGACAGTGCATGTCAGAGTAAAAACAAAGCAATGAGGTCGAAGGAATTGTCCAAAGAACTCTGAGACACGATTGTGTCGAGGCACAGATCTGGGGAATAGAACCAAAACATTTCTGTAGCATTGAAGGTCCCCAAGAACACAGTTGACATCCATCATTCTTAAATGGAAGAAGTTTGGAACCACCAAGACTCTTCCTAGAGCTGGCCCACCCGGCCAAACTGAGCAATCGGGGGAGAAGGGCCTTGGTCAGGGAGGTGACCAAGGAGGTGGAGGTGGTCACTCTGACAGAGCTCCAGAGTTGCTCTGTGGAGATGGGAGAACCTTCCAGAATTACAAACATCTCTGCAGCACTCCACCAATCAGGCCTTTATGGTTGAGTGGCCAGATGGAAGCCACTCCTCAGTAAAAGGCACATGACAGCCCGCTTGGAGTTTACCAAAAGGCGCCTAAAGGACTATCAGACCATGACAAACAAGATTCTCTGGTCTGATGAAACCAAGATTGAACTCTTTGGCCTGAATGCCAAGCATCACGTCTGGAGGAAACCTGGCAATGTTTTTCAGCAGCAGGGACTGGGAGACTAGTCAGGATCAAGGGAAAGATGAACGGAGCAAAGTACAGAGAGAATCCTTTGATGAAAACCTGCTCCAGACCGCTCAGGACCTCAGACAGGGGTGAAGGTTCACCTTCCAACAGGACAACGACCCTAAGCACATAGCCAAGACAATGCGGGAGTGGCTTCGGGACAAGTCTCTGAATGTTCTTGAGTGGCCCAGCCAGAGCCCGGACTTGAACCTAATCGAACATCTCTGGAGAGACCTGAAAAAGCTGTGCAATGACGCTCCCCATCCAACGTGACAGAGCTTGAGAGGATCTGCAGAGAAGAATGGGAGAAACTCCTCAAATACAGGTGTGCAAAGCTTGTAGCGTCATACCAAAGAAGACTTGAGGCTGTAATCGCTGCCAAAGATGCTTCAACAAAGTACTGAGTAAAGGGTCTGAATACTTATGTAAATGTGTTATTTCTTTTTATTTATTTATACATTTGCAAAAATGTATAAAAAACAGTTTTTGCTTTTTCATTATGGGGTATTGTGTGTAGATTGATGAGGGGAAAAAACGATTTAATACATTTTAGAATTAGGCTGTAACGTAACAAAATGTGGGTAGAAATCAAGGGGTCTGAATACTTTCCGAATGCACTGTATGTGAGGTTTTATGTGTTGTTGGAGGTGCATGTTGGTCAGTTTAGTTCAGAAAAGGCTGCCCTCGTCAATCTGCCGCCATAAGCGGCCGACTAATCCTGCCTAATGAGCGGGCCGGCCGTGTTTATACGTTGCAGTTTATTCAAGTTTCACTGGACTACGTCAGTGGAGGCTTTGGGTTAGACTATAAGGTATTTGTTCTTAAAAGGCCCTGCATAGTGTTGGCCAGGGGCTGGGTTTTGGTTGGGGTTGAGGTTGGGGGTATAGAGGTGGGGCTTGAGGCAGCTCTGGTCAGGGGGGCAAGGGGAGGTGGCATGATGCAAACAACTATCTGGGATCTCGTGAGAGAAAACCAAGAGATATGTTAAAAGCTGATCTAGCCTAAAAACATGAGGGGAGTATGAATGTTAACGGCTGCTCTGTTGTTCTTTTGCTCTCTCTCTCTCTCTATCTCTCTCTCTCTCTCTCTCTCTCTCTCTCTCTCTCTCTCTCTCTCTCTCTCTCTCTCTCTCTCTCTCTCTCTCTCTCTCTCGGTCTCTCTTCAGACTGGACTGGTCTATACAGGAGAGGACAGTCTCTTCATCCAGCCGGTCAGCAGTTCTTCCGACTCCTTTTCCGGGCTGCAGCACAGGGTGGTCCGACACCGACGCTCAGCCAAGACCAGCCCTCCTTCTGCCCCTCCCCCTGGATCCACAGCTGCAGACAAGCAGCCCAAGGACTGCGGCACCATTACAGGTGAGTGACAGAAATGTTGAATGGTGGATAGTGGATATTGGATACCATTGGACCACCACTGCCACTTTCGATTGATTTTGTGGATTTTGGAAGGGAAAGGAAAGGGGATTGGAGTGAGAGAGCGGATCCTCCGTGTCTGTGAAGTGTGGCTGTACTTTGTCATTGTTTTAGTAACGATCAATCAATAGTCGAAGTGACAGCTGCATGTACATTAAAAAAAGTCATTTTATGGTTGTGGTCTAATTGATTTTCAAAAGCTTCAGTACCATACATGCAAGTTTATTAGGCCTTTTTGTAACTTCTATGCATAACTTATTCTAGTCAGTAGGGTTCAAATGTAATCAGGAGCTTTGAAGGAAGGAGAGAAGTAGTCCATCAGAAGCTTTGAAGGAAGGAGAGAAGTAGTCCATCAGAAGCTTTGAAGGAAGGAGAGAAGTAGTCCATCAGAAGCTTTGAAGGAAGGAGAGAAGTAGTCCATCAGGAGCTTTGAAGGAAGGAGAGAAGTAGTCCATCAGGAGCTTTGAAGGAAGGAGAGAAGTAGTCCATCAGGAGCTTTGAAGGAAGGAGAGCAGTAGTCCATCAGGAGCTTTGAAGGAAGGAGAGAAGTAGTCCATCAGGAGCTTTGAAGGAAGGAGAGAAGTAGTCCATCAGGAGCTTTGAAGGAAGGAGAGAAGTAGTCCATCAGAAGCTTTGAAGGAAGGAGAGAAGTAGTCCATCAGGAGCTTTGAAGGAAGGAGAGAAGTAGTCCATCAGGAGCTTTGAAGGAAGGAGAGAAGTAGTCCATCAGAAGCTTTGAAGGAAGGAGAGAAGTAGTCCATCAGGAGCTTTGAAGGAAGGAGAGAAGTAGTCCATCAGGAGCTTTGAAGGAAGGAGAGAAGTAGTCCATCAGGAGCTTTGAAGGAAGGAGAGAAGTAGTCCATCAGGAGCTTTGAAGGAAGGAGAGAAGTAGTCCATCAGGAGCTTTGAAGGAAGGAGAGAAGTAGTCCATCAGAAGCTTTGAAGGAAGGAGAGAAGTAGTCCATCAGGAGCTTTGAAGGAAGGAGAGAAGTAGTCCATCAGGAGCTTTGAAGGAAGGAGAGAAGTAGTCCATCAGAAGCTTTGAAGGAAGGAGAGAAGTAGTCCATCCATGCAGACTGTGTGAAGGTCAATTGACTGAGTTGAATTGACGTGACCCCCTTGAAACGCCTCAGAGCATTAAAACCTTTTCCAAATTGAACGCCATCCCCTTAAGAGGCATTAGAAGAAGACAAAAAGGATCCATCAAACCCATTTGGTGTTTCATCACAGTGGTCTCTGACTTGTGGTCAGACTCGCTCAGGTGGAACAAACTTAAACTTGCACCTTTTTTCAATGCTGAATTGAATGTCATTGAGAAAACAGCAAGGTGCCATAATAATTTTTTTCCGCAAACACCGTTTCTGAATTTTAAAATATTCCAAGAAGTTGTCGTATAGTTTTTCAAAAGTATCTGTAATCTGATTACAATATTTTTCGCTGGTGACGTAACTGACTACAGTTACAGTTTTTTCGTAATCAAATTACATGTAACTGACATGTAATCAGTTACTGCCCAACCCTTGACGCCATCTTCTTCCCCATGTCTTTGTGGTACAGTAGTTTAGTATTCAGGAGTCGTCCTGGTGTAGGTTTCATAAATCATGGGTTCCTGAGTAATATTTATAGCTCTCTTCACATTCTCTGATGTTTATTTAGCTCCAATCTGTTGGAAGGAGAGGCGTTTCAGGCAGCTGGGCCTTGTTTTAATGTGCATTTCTACTCTGTAAACTCCTGTTGGGGCCTGCTCTGTCTGTCTGTCTGTCTCTGTGTGTCTGTCTTGTCTCTCTGTCTGCCTGTCGGTCTGTCTGTCCCTCTCTGTCTGTCTCTGTTTATTTTTCTCTTGCTTTTTCGATCTGTCTGCGCTTTTTTTTTCTCTCTCTCTCAAATTTCAATTTAATGGGCTTTATTGGCATGAGAAACATATGTTTACATTGCCAATGCAAGAGAAATAGATATTAAACAAAAGTGAAATAGACCAGAAAAAATGAATAGTTTTACATTACACTCACAAAAGTTTGGCTCACAGAGCATCGACCGGCCTTCAGAACTACAGTGCAAAACATTACATTCTTGAATGTATAGTATATTTTGGTCCCAATGTCTCATGAGTTTTAAATGTATTTAAGGAATATTAAATGAATGTGTACATGAAGTGTATACAAAAAATATACAGTTGAAGTCGGAAGTTTACATACACTTAGGTTGGAGTCATTAAAACTCGTTTTTCAACCACTCCACATATTTCTTGTTAACAAATTATAATTTTGGCAAGTCTAACTGACTAACCGGACTAGAGGTCAACCGATTATGATTTTTCAACTCCGATACCGATTATTGGATGACCAAAAAAAGGCGATAGTGATTAATCGGCCGATTTTTTTAAAATGTATTTGTAATAATGACAATTACAACAATACTGAACGAACACTTATTTTAACTTAATATAATACATCAATAAAATCAATTTAGCCTCAAATAAATAATGAAACATGTTCAATTTGGTTGAAATAATGCAAAAACAAAGTGTTGGAGAAGAAAGTAAAAGTGCAATATGTGCCATGTAAGAAAGCTAACGTTTAATAAGTTCCTTGCTCAGAACACTAGAATATATGAAAGCTGGTGGTTCCTTTTAACGTGAGTCTTCAATATTCCCAGGTAAGAAGTTTTAGGTTGTAGTTATTATAGGAATTATAGGACTATTTCTCTCTATACGATTTGTATTTCATATACCTTTGACTATTGGATGTTGTTATACGCACTTTATTATTGCCAGTGTAACAGTATAGCTTCCATCCCTCTCCTCGCTCCTACCTGGGCTCGAACCAGGAACACATCGACAACAGCCACCCTCGAAGCAGCGTTACCCATGCAGAGCAAGAGGACCAACTACTCCAAGTCTCAGAGCGAGTGACATTTGAAACGCTATTAGCGCTCACCCCGCTAACTAGCTAGCCATTTCACATCGGTTACACCAGCCTAATCTCGGGAGTTGATAGGCTTGAAGTCATAAACAGCACAATGCTTGAAGCATTGCGAAGAGCTGCTGGCAAAACGCACGAAAGTGCTGTTTGAATGAATGCTTACGAGCCTGCTGGTGCCTACCATCGCTCAGTCAGACTGCTCTATCAAATCATAGACTTAATTGTAACATAATAACACACAGAAATACGAGCCTTATGTCATTACTATGGTTGAATCTGGAAACTATCATCTCGACAACAAAACGTTTATTTTTTCAGTGAAATACGGAACCGTTCTGTATTTTATCTAACGGGTGGCATCCATAAGTCTAAATATTCCTGTTACATTGCACAACCTTCAATGTTATGTCATAATTACGTAAAATTCTGGCAAATTAGTTCGCAATGAGCCAAGCGGCCCAAACTGTTGCATATACCCTGACTCTAAGTGCAATGAACGCAAGAGAAGTGACACAATTTCACCTGGTTAATATTGCCTGCTAACCTGGATTTCTTTTAGCTAAATATGCAGGTTTAAAAATATATACTTCTGTGTATTGATTTTAAGAAAGGCATTGATGTTTATGGTTAGGTACAATAGTGCAACGATTGCGCTTTTTTCGCAAATGCGCTTTTGTTAAATCATCCCCCGTTTGGCGAAGTTGGCTGTCTTTGTTAGGAAGAAATACTCTTCACACAGTTCGCAACGAGCCAGGCGGCCCAAACTGCTGCATATACCCTGACTCTGTTGCAAGAGAAGTGACACAATTTCCCTAGTTAAAAGAAATTCATGTTAGCAGGCAATATTAACTAAATATGCAGGTTTAAAAATATATACTTGTGTATTGATTTTAAGAAAGGCATTGATGTTTATGGTTAGGTACACGTTGGAGCAATGACAGTCCTTTTTCGCGAATGCACACCGCATCGATTATATGCAACGCAGGACACGCAAGTAATATCATCAACCATGTGTAGTTAACTAGTGATTATGATTGATTGATTGATTGTTTTTATAAGATAAGTTTAATGCTAGCTAGCAACTTACCTTGGCTTCTTACTGCATTCGCGTAACAGGCAGGCTCCTCGTGGAGTGCAATGAGAGGCAGGTGGTTAGAGCGTTGGACTAGTTAACCGTAAGATTGCAAGATTGAATCCCCGAGCTGACAAGGTAAAAATCTGTCGTTCTGCCCCTGAACAAGGCAGTTAACCCACCGTTCCTAGGCCGTCATTGAAAATAAGAATGTGTTCTTAACTGACTTGCCTAGTTAAATAAAGTTGTAAAAAAAAAAATCTGCCAAATCGGTGTCCAAAAATACCGATTTCCGATTGTTATGAAAACTTGAAATCGGCCCAAATTAATCGGCCATTCAGATTAATCGGTCGACCTCTAGTTAGGACATCTACTTTGTGCATGACACAAGTCATTTTCCCAACAACTGTTTACAGACAGATTATTTCACTTATAATTCACTATATCACAATTCCAGTGGGTCAGAAGTTTACAAACACTAAGTTGACTGTGCCTTTAAACAGCTTGGAAAATTTGACGAAATTATGTCATGGCTTTAGAAGCTTCTGATAGGTTAATTGACAACTTTGAGTCAATTGGAGGTGTATCTGGGTATGTATTTCAAGGCCTAACTTCAAACTCAGTGCCTCTTTGCTTGACATCATGGGAAAATCAAAAGAAATCTGCCAAGACCTCAGAAAAGAAATTGTAGACCTCCGCAAGTCTGGTTCATCCTTGGGAGCAATTTCCAAACACCTGAAGGTACTATGTTCATCTGTACAAACAATATTATGCAAGTATAACACCATGGGACCACGCAGCCGTCATACCGCTCAGGAAGGAGATGCGTTCTGTCTCCTAGAGATGAACGTACTTTGGTGCGAAAAGTGCAAATCAATCCCAGAACAACAGCAAAGGACCTCGTAAAGATGTTGGAGGAAACAGGTACAAAATTATCTATATCCACAGTAAAATGAGTCCTATATCGACATAACCTGGAAGGCCGCTCAGCAAGGAAGAACCCACTGCTCCAAAACCGCTATAAAAAAGCCAGACTTCGATTTGCAACTGCACATGGGGACAAAGATCGTACTTTTTGGAGAAATGTCCTCTGGTCTGATGAAACAAAAATAGAACTGTTTGGCCATAATGACCATGGTTATGTTTGGAGGAAAAAGGGGGATGCGTGCAAAGCGAAGAACACCATCCCAGCTGTGAAGTACGGTGGTGGCAGTATCATGTTGTGGGGGTGCTTTACTGCAGGAGGGACTGGTGCACTTCACAAAATAGATGACATCATGAGGAATTATGTGGATATATTGAAGCAACATCTCAAGACATCAGTCAGGAAGTTTCAAGCTAGGTCACAAATGGGTCTTCCAAATGGACAAGGACCCCAAGCATACTTCCAAAGTTGTGGCAAAATGGCTTTTGGATAACAAAGTCAAGGTATTGGAGTGGCCATCAGAAAGCCCTGACCTCAATCCTGTAGAAAATTTGTGGGCAGAACTGAAAAAGCGTGTGCGAGCAAGGAGGCCTACAAACCTGACTCAGTTACACCAGCTATGTCAGGAGTAATGGGCCAAAAATCACCAAACTGGGAAGCTTGTGGAAGGCTACCCGAAACGTTTGACCCGTTAAACAATTTTAAGGCAATGCTACCAAATACTAATTGAGTGTATGTAAACTTCTGACCCACTGGGAATGTGATGGAAAAAATAAAAGCTGAAATAAATCATTCTCTCTACTATTATTCTGACATTTCACATTCTTCAAAGAAAGTGGTAATCCTAACTGACCTAAAACAGGGAATTGTTACTAGGTTTAATGTCAGGAATTGTGAAAAACTGAGTTTAAATATATTTGGCTAAGGTGTATGTAAACTTCCGACTTCAACTGTATATATAATTTTTTTTTTTTTTTGTTGTATTGTTTTTGGATGCTGCGTTGTTGGATTTGTAGTGTTTTTGGAGGCTGCATTGTTGGCTTTGTAGTTCTTTTGGGTGCTGTATTTTGGGGATTTGTAGTTCTTTTGGGGTGCTTTTTATAAAAATGCATGGAGGTCATGAAGTCTATTTTGCGTAATACAAGTTCAGCTACTACTGCTATTAGATTGTAGAAAGTAAATGGACGTTTTGTTAGATTGTGTTATTGAATTCTGGTAAAATATGAAGGTCTTGTCAAAACAGGAACGTAAAACAATAACAACATATTGTTAAAGCTTTTATGGAAAGAACCAAATAGCTATAATAGCCCATTTTGTTTTCTTTTTCCTTCTTCTGTGTGGAAACAGCAACTGCTCACCACGTTTTGGATGATGTTGCTATCACGTTGCTTCAGAGACAATTTAAACCTTCCCACAGTTTTTCTCGCTACAACGTCTCTGTTCCAAATGGAA
>NC_092090.1:18890501-18933001 GCF_045679555.1 Salvelinus alpinus
AGTCAGACATCAGCTGATGGGAGGTCAGTTAGACATCAGCTGATGGGGGTCAGTTTGACATCAGCTGATGGAGGTCAGTTTGACATCAGCTGATGGGGGTCAGTTAGACATCAGCTGATGGGAGGTCAGTTAGACATCAGCTGATGGGAGGTCAGTTAGACATCAGCTGATGGGAGGTCAGTTAGACATCAGCTGATGGGGGTCAGTCAGACATCAGCTGATGGGAGGTCAGTTAGACATCAGCTGATGGGGGTCAATTTGACATCAGCTGATGGGGGTCAGTTAGACATCAGCTGATGGAGGTCAGTTAGACATCAGCTGATGGGGGTCAGTCAGACATCAGCTGATGGGGGTCAGTTTGACATCAGCTGATGGGGGTCAGTCAGACATCAGCTGATGGGGGTCAGTTAGACATCAGCTGATGGAGGTCAGTCAGACATCAGCTGATGGGAGGTCAGTTAGACATCAGCTGATGGGGGTCAGTTAGACATCAGCTGATGGGGGTCAGTCAGACATCAGCTGATGGGGGTCAGTTTGACATCAGCTGATGGGAGGTCAGTTTGACATCAGCTGATGGGAGGTCAGTTAGACATCAGCTGATGGAGGTCAGTTAGACATCAGCTGATGGAGGTCAGTTAGACATCAGCTGATGGGGGTCAGTCAGACATCAGCTGATGGGGGTCAGTTAGACATCAGTTGATGGGAGGTCAGTTAGACATCAGCTGATGGGAGGTCAGTTAGACATCAGCTGATGGAGGTCAGTTAGACATCAGCTGATGGGGGTCAGTCAGACATCAGCTGATGGGGGTCAGTTAGACATCAGCTGATGGGGGTCAGTCAGACATCAGCTGATGGGGGTCAGTTAGACATCAGCTGATGAGAGGTCAGTTAGACATCAGCTGATGGGGGTCAGTTAGACATCAGCTGATGGGGGTCAGTCAGACATCAGCTGATGGGGGTCAGTTAGACATCAGCTGATGGGGGTCAGTTAGACATCAGCTGATGGGGGTCAGTTTGACATCAGCTGATGGGAGGTCAGTTTGACATTCTGCTGATGGGAGGTCAGTTAGACATCAGCTGATGGAGGTCAGTTAGACATCAGCTGATGGGAGGTCAGTTAGACATCAGCTGATGGGGGTCAGTTAGACATCAGCTGATGGGGGTCAGTCAGACATCAGCTGATGGGGGTTAGTTTGACATCAGCTGATGGGAGGTCAGTTTGACATCAGCTGATGGGAGGTCAGTTAGACATCAGCTGATGGAGGTCAGTTAGACATCAGCTGATGGAGGTCAGTTAGACATCAGCTGATGGGGGTCAGTCAGACATCAGCTGATGGGGGTCAGTTAGACATCAGCTGATGGGAGGTCAGTTAGACATCAGCTGATGGGAGGTCAGTTAGACATCAGCTGATGGAGGTCAGTTAGACATCAGCTGATGGGGGTCAGTCAGACATCAGCTGATGGGGGTCAGTTAGACATCAGCTGATGGGGGTCAGTCAGACATCAGCTGATGGGGGTCAGTTAGACATCAGCTGATGGGAGGTCAGTTAGACATCAGCTGATGGGGGTCAGTTAGACATCAGCTGATGGGGGTCAGTCAGACATCAGCTGATGGGGGTCAGTTAGACATCAGCTGATGGGGGTCAGTTAGACATCAGCTGATGGGGGTCAGTTTGACATCAGCTGATGGGAGGTCAGTTTGACATTCTGCTGATGGGAGGTCAGTTAGACATCAGCTGATGGAGGTCAGTTAGACATCAGCTGATGGGGGTCAGTTAGACATCAGCTGATGGGGGTCAGTTAGACATCAGCTGATGGGAGGTCAGTTAGACATCAGCTGATGGGAGGTCAGTTAGACATCAGCTGATGGAGGTCAGTTAGACATCAGCTGATGGGGGTCAGTCAGACATCAGCTGATGGGGGTCAGTTAGACATCAGCTGATGGGGGTCAGTTAGACATCAGCTGATGGGGGTCAGTTAGACATCAGCTGATGGGAGGTCAGTTAGACATCAGCTGATGGGGGTCAGTTAGACATCAGCTGATGGGGGTCAGTTAGACATCAGCTGATGGGGGTCAGTCAGACATCAGCTGATGGGGGTCAGTTAGACATCAGCTGATGGGGGTCAGTTAGACATCAGCTGATGGGGGTCAGTTTGATATCAGCTGATGGGAGGTCAGTTTGACATCAGCTGATGGGAGGTCAGTTAGACATCAGCTGATGGGGGTCAGTTAGACATCAGCTGATGGGAGGTCAGTTTGACATCAGCTGATGGGAGGTCAGTCAGACATCAGCTGATGGGGGTCAGTCAGACATCAGCTGATGGGGGTCAGTCAGACATCAGCTGATGGGGGTCAGTCAGACATCAGCTGATGGGGGGTCAGTTAGACATCAGCTGATGGGGGTCAGTTAGACATCAGCTGATGGGAGTCAGTTAGACATCAGCTGATGGGAGGTCAGTTAGACATCAGCTTGAACTAGACATTGCCCCTAACCACAGATTTAGGATCAGATTACCCTCAATCCTAATCTTAACCATTAGGGGGGTTAAATGATATATGACCTGAGACCTGGGGTTAGGGGCAACTCTTACCTTCCACTAGGTATCCTGACAGAGGTATGGCCTGTGGCTTTAGGAAATGGCTGTGGGGTTGTCCCTAAGTACAGATCTAGGATCAGATTCCCCAATCCTAACCTTAACCATTAGTGGGGAAAATACAAAACTGACCCAACTTCAGCCTACACCAGGGAAATCCATGGAAAGCCTGTTCTAAAGGCCATGACACTGAACATTTTTCGGGAGCACGGTCCAGCTGAACATGAAGAAATCAAAGGTGAATCTTATCACACAGACACTGGGCTGTGTTATTGTTCAGAATGTGAAAGCACAGAATGAGAAGTCTAGATGCAGCCAGACCGACATTGTGGTCAGGGCTGAGAGAGAATCTGAAGTATGCTGAACCTCTCCAACTCCCTAAAACACTCTCCCAACTCCTCTCTGCTCACTTGCTTTACAGACTCCCAACTCCTCTCTGCTCACTTGCTCACTTGCTTTACAGACTCCCCACTCCTCTCTGCTCACTTGCTTTACAGACTCCCAACTCCTCTCTGCTCACTTGCTTTACAGACTCCCAACTCCTCTCTGCTCACTTGCTTTACAGACTCCCAACTCCTCTGCTCACTTGCTTTACAGACTCCCAACTCCTCTCTGCTCACTTGCTTTACAGACTCCCAACTCCTCTCTGCTCACTTGCTTTACAGACTCCCAACTCCTCTCTGCTCACTTGCTTTACAGACTCCCCACTCCTCTCTGCTCACTTGCTTTACAGACTCCCAACTCCTCTCTGCTCACTTGCTTTACAGACTCCCAACTCCTCTCTGCTCACTTGCTTTACAGACTCCCAACTCCTCTCTGCTCACTTGCTTTACAGACTCCCAACTCCCTAAAACACTCTCCCAACTCCTCTCTGTTCACTTGCTTTACAGACTTCCACTCCTCTCTGTTCACTTGCTTTACAGACTCCCAACTCCTCTCTGCTCACTTGCTTTACAGACTCCCAACTCCTCTCTGCTCACTTGCTTTACAGACTCCCAACTCCTCTCTGCTCACTTGCTTTACAGACTCCCAACTCCTCTCTGCTCACTTGCTTTACAGACTCCCACTCCTCTCTGCTCACTTGCTTTACAGACTAGCACGATCTTATAGCACGATCTTATAGCACAATCTTATAGCACGATCTTATAGCACGATCTTATAGCACGATCTTATAGCACGATCTTATAGCACGATCTTATAGCACAATCTTATAGCACGATCTTATAGCACGATCTTATAGCACGATCTTATAGCACAATCTTATAGCACGATCTTATAGCACGATCTTATAGCACGATCTTATAGCACGATCTTATAGCACAATCTTATAGCACGATCTTATAGCACGATCTTATAGCACGATCTTATAGCACAATCTTATAGCACGATCTTATAGCACGATCTTATAGCACGATCTTATAGCACAATCTTATAGCACGATCTTAGCTGTCAAGCACCCTGCTCCTGACCAATGAGCTGGGAGACAGTTTTATTATTATTATGCTGGTGGCCGTGTTGCCGTGGGTGATGATATTCCTGCTTTATGAATCTGAGACGGTCATGTGGTCAGCAGGAGAAGCCCCAAAGTAGGTTAAAACAACAGTGGACTTGCTATCTGTTACGGCTGTACTTGGACCTGCCCAAAGGCAGACATACCAGTGTTTTCTGCTTTGGGGAAAGGATCTGAAATCAGTGCTAAAGTGCATCACAGTACTTTAAAGTGGCGTCCTCCACTGACAGAGGACCTCCTCCATTTCCATTCAGGTCCAGACCTCTTGATAGAGGCTGTAGTAAGTTATTATGACATACAGGATAGTATTGTTCCTTAGCTTGTCCTACTGTGGGGGGATGGATGGATGGGTGGGTGAGTGGGTGGATGGATGGATGGATGGATGGTGGGTGAGTGGGATGGATGGGAGGGTGGGTGAGTGGGTGAGTGGGGGGATGGATGGGTGGGTGGGTGAGTGGGTGGGGGGATGGATGGGATGGGTGAGTGGGTGAGTGGGGATGGATGGATGGGTGGGTGAGTGGGGGGATGGATAGATGGATAGATGGGTGAGTGGGGGGATGGATAGATGGATGGATGGGTGAGTGAGTGAGTGAGTGAGTGAGTGAGTGAGTGAGTGAGTGAGTGAGTGAGTGAGTGAGTGGATGGATGGATGGATGGATGGATGGGTGGGTGAGTGGGTGGATGGATGGATGGGAGGGTGGGTGAGTGGGTGAGTGGGGGGATGGATGGGTGGGTGAGTGGGGGGATGGATAGATGGATGGATGGGTGAGTGGGGGGATGGATAGATGGATAGATGGGTGAGTGGGTGAGTGGGTGAGTGGGGGGATGGATAGATGGATAGATGGGTGAGTGGGTGAGTGGGGGGATGGATAGATGGATGGATGGTTGAGTGAGTGAGTGAGTGAGTGAGTGAGTGAGTGAGTGAGTGGGGGGATGGATAGATGGATGGATGGTTGAGTGAGTGAGTGAGTGAGTGAGTGGGGGGATGGATATATGGATAGATGGGTGAGTGAGTGAGAGCTTGGTGTTCCTTCTCCAGCCCCTCTCAGACACATCCATTAGAGCTTGCTGTTCCTTCTCCAGCCCCTCTCACACACATCAATTAGAGCTTGCTGTTCCTTCTCCAGCCCCTCTCAGACTCATCAATTAGAGCTTGCTGTTCCTTCTCCAGCCCCTCTCAGACACATCAATTAGAGCTTGCTGTTCCTTCTCCAGCCCCTCTCAGACACATCAATTAGAGCTTGCTGTTCCTTCTCCAGCCCCTCTCACACACATCAATTAGAGCTTGCTGTTCCTTCTCCAGCCCCTCTCAGACTCATCAATTAGAGCTTGCTGTTCCTTCTCCAGCCCCTCTCAGACACATCAATTAGAGCTTGCTGTTCCTTCTCCAGCCCCTCTCAGACTCATCCATTAGAGCTTGCTGTTCCTTCTCCAGCCCCTCTCAGACACATCAATTAGAGCTTGCTGTTCCTTCTCCAGCCCCTCTCACACACATCAATTAGAGCTTGCTGTTCCTTCTCCAGCCCCTCTCAGACTCATCCATTAGAGCTTGCTGTTCCTTCTCCAGCCCCTCTCAGACACATCAATTAGAGCTTGCTGTTCCTTCTCCAGCCCCTCTCAGACTCATCAATTAGAGCTTGCTGTTCCTTCTCCAGCCCCTCTCAGACACATCAATTAGAGCTTGCTGTTCCTTCTCCAGCCCCTCTCAGACTCATCCATTAGAGCTTGCTGTTCCTTCTCCAGCCCCTCTCAGACACATCAATTAGAGCTTGCTGTTCCTTCTCCAGCCCCTCTCACACACATCAATTAGAGCTTGCTGTTCCTTCTCCAGCCCCTCTCAGACACATCAATTAGAGCTTGCTGTTCCTTCTCCAGCCCCTCTCACACACATCAATTAGAGCTTGCTGTTCCTTCTCCAGCCCCTCTCAGACACATCAATTAGAGCTTGCTGTTCCTTCTCCAGCCCCTCTCACACACATCCATTAGAGCTTGCTGTTCCTTCTCCAGCCCCTCTCACACACATCAATTAGAGCTGGCTGTTCCTTCTCCAGCCCCTCTCAGACTCATCAATTAGAGCTTGCTGTTCCTTCTCCAGCCCCTCTCACACACATCAATTAGAGCTTGCTGTTCCTTCTCCAGCCCCTCTCACACACATCAATTAGAGCTTGCTGTTCCTTCTCCAGCCCCTCTCAGACACATCAATTAGAGCTTGCTGTTCCTTCTCCAGCCCCTCTCACACACATCAATTAGAGCTTGCTGTTCCTTCTCCAGCCCCTCTCACACACATCAATTAGAGCTTGCTGTTCCTTCTCCAGCCCCTCTCACACACATCAATTAGAGCTTGCTGTTCCTTCTCCAGCCCCTCTCACACACATCAATTAGAGCTTGCTGTTCCTTCTCCAGCCCCTCTCACACACATCAATTAGAGCTTGCTGTTCCTTCTCCAGCCCCTCTCACACACATCAATTAGAGCTTGCTGTTCCTTCTCCAGCCCCTCTCAGACACATCAATTAGAGCTTGCTGTTCCTTCTCCAGCCCCTCTCACACACATCAATTAGAGCTTGCTGTTCCTTCTCCAGCCCCTCTCACACACATCAATTAGAGCTTGCTGTTCCTTCTCCAGCCCCTCTCACACACATCAATTAGAGCTTGCTGTTCCTTCTCCAGCCCCTCTCAGACACATCAATTAGTGCTTGCTGTTCCTTCTCCAGCCCCTCTCACACACATCAATTAGAGCTTGCTGTTCCTTCTCCAGCCCCTCTCAGACACATCAATTAGTGCTTGCTGTTCCTTCTCCAGCCCCTCTCACACACATCAATTAGAGCTTGCTGTTCCTTCTCCAGCCCCTCTCACACACATCAATTAGAGCTTGCTGTTCCTTCTCCAGCCCCTCTCAGACTCATCAATTAGAGCTGGCTGTTCCTTCTCCAGCCCCTCTCACACACATCCATTAGAGCTTGCTGTTCCTTCTCCAGCCCCTCTCAGACACATCAATTAGAGCTTGCTGTTCCTTCTCCAGCCCCTCTCACACACATCAATTAGAGCTTGCTGTTCCTTCTCCAGCCCCTCTCAGACACATCAATTAGAGCTTGCTGTTCCTTCTCCAGCCCCTCTCAGACACATCAATTAGAGCTTGCTGTTCCTTCTCCAGCCCCTCTCAGACACATCAATTAGAGCTTGCTGTTCCTTCTCCAGCCCCTCTCAGACACATCCATTAGAGCTTGCTGTTCCTTCTCCAGCCCCTCTCAGACACATCAAAGAGATGGGCGTGGCAGCTGAAGCATTAATGCTCCACTTGTCTCCAACATCTAAAGGATTCTCTCATTAAAGTTGTTAAAAGATTCTCTTTGGAGTGATGCTCTGATTGGACTGATGTATCTCCTGGCTGTAACCCAAATGGCACACTATTCCCTAATGAGTGTAGTCCTTTTGACCAGGGCCCACCAGGGCCATTAGTAGTGCACCATGTAGGGAATAGGGTTTCATTTGGGATGCAGACTGGTCGATTCTAGAACATCAATCACATGCCAATTAGGACAGGACACATGAGGAATGGAAATGTCTGGCAAACTTACATTCTTTGAGTGAACGATTGATCCCCTTTAACGGACAGCTCTTAAATGGATAGTTCACTAGTATAACACTTCTAAGGTGTGATAAAAAAGGTATCTTTGAGTGATCTCTTTATGTGGGCACCTCTCTGCCATACAGTGGCTGTGGAGTCTGGTTGTAGTCTAGGACCTAGGTCTAGGCTGGATCCTATCTATTGGACCTTCATAATGGGCTTCTATCTCCATGTAGACCGTAATGAACTGGAGAGGTCTCAGAACCCACATGTGTCTCTTAGGGTTTTGCAAAATTACTGGGGGTTTTGAGAAAGTTACAAAAATGTTGCAACCCTCGTGTCCATCTAGACACTGTCCTCCTATATTTTGCTGATGTGGACCTCAATCAATAACTTATCCAAAGTTATTACACATCAGGATTAGAGGACTTTGCTTCAGACCCGTAACAGCAGCAGCACTGGCTAACCGTTGAGTCGGCAGATTTTATTGTCCCCTGCTGACTGTGTTAGTCTCAAGATTTCAAAGCAGGCCGTAATTTGTCTCAGTATGACTCAGAAACAAGTTGGGGCTGTCCCAAATGGCCCCCTATTCCCTACAAAGTGGACCACTGTTGACCAGAGCCCTATGGACCCTGGTCAGAAGTAGTGCACTATAAAGGGACTAGGGTGCCATTTGGGCTGCAACTTAGTGCTCAACTTAGTCTTTTGGGTTCAAAGCAGTTTTGTGTTTGTCTCAATATTGTTCTTGTTATTGCTTTTCTTCTCTGGTGACTGTGGTATAGGCCACTGCAAAGGGAGGAAGGGAGTTGTCTTTATTGCTCTTCATCAATACCTCTTTTATTGCTGTCTGGGTGGGATGTGCATGGTGATGAGACTGATGACAGAAGGTTAAGGGAGTTAGTCAGTACTGTTGTTGTTCGCCCTATGGGTTTGGGCTATTAGTTTCAATATGGGTTTTCTTTGTTAAGCGTTCTGTGACAAATACACTAATTTCTGAAAATAGTGCTATTCAAATGACATTTGATTGATAAGTTGTTTGTGAGATATCACATTACAGCGTGAGGGAGAAGCACATGTCGCCTTCAGGCTTGCTTTTATATGAAGGAGTTTCTTCCTCAGCTTTATTTTGTTCTCCAATCTTTGAGAATGACCTTGTCTTAGAAACACTGCTATTCAAATGGCGATTGGTTGATACGTTGTTTGCGAGATTTCACTTTGAATACAGAAAGAAATCTTTCCCTGTCCGTTGTATATGCTGCTCTCACATGCCTACAGACAGATATCCATTTGTCCACAGACAGATATCCATTTGTCCACAGACAGATATCCATTTGTCCACAGACAGATATCCATTTGTCCACAGACAGATATCCATTTGTCCACAGACAGATATCCATTTGTCCACAGACAGATATCCATTTGTCCACAGTGAAGAGTGAAGTGCAAAGAATCAGCAGTGAAAGAATCATTCCGATTTAAGTTCCTTGGCCTCCGATTGGTCAGAAGTTGGCCTGGTTGCCATGTGCCCTCTGTCAAGCCTGCGTTGTCATGGACACAGTAGGGTCTAAGTGGGAAGGCTGCCCATGCCTGTAGAGTGGTTATCTGTCACATTACAGGGTGATAGAGTGTAGGGACATCTGTACCAGATGCTTGAGAGATGAAGTGGAGGAGGGAGAGAGGGATTGAAGAGGAGCAGTCTAAAGAGAGGGGTCAAAGAGGAGCAGAGGGAGAGGAGGATTGAAGAGGAGGAGAGGAAGTGGGAGAGGAGGGTTGAAGAGGAGGAGAGGAGGTGGGAGAGGAGGGTTGAAGAGGAGGAGAGGAGGTGGGAGAGGAGGGTTGAAAAGGAGGAGAGGAAGTGTCAGGACCCGGTGCGAGAAACAGTCACTAAATCGGCAGAACCCAGAAGATGAGGCAGACACAGCAGTACTAGAGATGGTGGTTTAATAAAAAATAGATAACTTCCAAAATACAAAGAAAATCCACAAAGTGGTAAAAACAGCAAGGGAAAAAACAAACCTAAAAGACTAATCCAAAATACAAAAGAACAAAACCAGAGAACCTCTGGAAAATCCAACAAGAGAAAAATATATGTTCACAACAAGGCTTGGGCTGGGGCTGGGTGCTAACATACAAACACTGAGCAAGGAACTAAGGAACACACAGGGATTAAATACTAACAAGGGAACGACATACAGGTGCAAACAATAATAGAGCAAGGGAAAAACAAAAGGTACAAAAAAGGTGCAATGGGGACATCTAGTGACAAAAAAACAGAACAGTCCTGGCCAAAACCTGACAGAATCCCCCTCCTAGGAACGGCTCCTGACGTTCCTACCAGCCTTCTCAGGGTGGAGGGCCCTGAACTGACGAATGAGGTCAGGGTCCAGTATGTCCTTGGCAGGAACCCAGGAGCGCTCCTCGGGACCGTAGCCTTCCCAGTCCACCAGATACTGCCAGGACCGCTGCACCCGGCGGGAGTCCAGTATCCGGTGGACGGTATAAGCCGACTGGCCTCCGATGACACGGGGCGGAGGGGGAGGTCTGCCTGCCGGAATAAGGGGAGAAAAAACAACAGGTTTTAATAAAGAAATGTGAAATGTGGGATTGATTTTAAGGGATCTGGGTAAGTGCAGGCGAAAAGTAACGGGATTGACTCTCCTGGCAATCTTAAAGGGTCCGATGAATCTCTGGGACAGCTTGCGAGACTCCACCCGTAGCGGTAAGTTTTTTGTTGAGAGCCATACTCTCTGGCCGGGGTACAGGGTAGGACCGGGACGGCGACGTCTGTTGGCTTGTCGTTGGTACTGCTGAGAGGAACGCAGAAGATTAAGACGGGCCTTCTTCCACGTAAGCCGACAGCGTCTGATGAACCTCGAGGCTGAAGGCACTCTGACTTCTGCCTCCTGGTCCGGGAACAATAGAGGAGCATAGCCAAACTGACACTCGTGCGGGGATATACCAGTGGAGGAGGAGCACAAGGTGTTGTGCGCGTACTCAGCCCAAACAATGAAGGATGACCATGTGGATGGGTTGTTGGAAACCATACATCTGAGGGTGGTTTCCAGCTCCTGATTCATCCTCTCAGTTTGGCCGTTGGACTCCGGATGGTACCCTGAAGATAAACTGGCCGTGGCCCCTATGAGTTGGCAGAAGGCCTTCCAAAACCTTGAGGCGAACTGGGGACCTCTGTCGGAAACCATATCTTGCGGGATGCCAAAGACTCGGAACACATGGTTAATCACCAACTCAGCTGTTTCCTTGGCAGAAGGTAATTTGGTCAAGGGAACAAACCTGGCCGCCTTAGAAAACCTGTCGATGATGACTAGGATCGTAGTATTACCATGGGACGGAGGAAGGCCAGTAATAAAGTCCAGCGAGATATGGGACCAGGGTCGGTGGGGAATAGATAAAGGGTGAAGGAGTCCTTGAGGGCGGAGGTGAGAAGATTTGCCCTGGCAGCACACGGAACAGGCCTTGACGAAAGTGGCAACGTCTTCTTTTATGGTGGGCCACCAGAACTTACGCTGGATGAACTCCAAGGTGCGACCTACGCCCGGGTGACAGGTGAGGCGAGAGGAGTGCCCCCACAGAAGGACTTGGGACCTTGCTGCCTTGGGAACAAACAACCGATTAGCAGGACCTCCTCCAGGGCCCGGTTCGATGGCTTGAGCTTGTTTCACGGTATCCTCCACTTGCCACGAGATCGGAGCCACGATCTTAGCGGCAGGAAGAACAGTCATGTCAGTATCTTCTCGAATGGCAGGAGAGTAGACTCGTGACAAGGCATCCGGTTTGAGATTCTTCGACCCGGGTCTATAGGTGAGAATAAACTGGAATCGGCTGAAGAAAAGAGACCATCGAGCTTGTCTGGAGTTCAACCGCTTCGCCTGCTGGATATACTCCAGATTTTTGTGGTCCGTAAGCACTTGAAACGGTTGAGAAGCCCCCTCGAGCCAGTGTCTCCATTCCTTCAATGCCATCTTAACCGCTAGGAGTTTACGATCCCCCACATCGTAATTCCTCTCGGCCGGGGTAAGCCGGTGAGAGAAGAAGGCGCAAGGATGAAGCCTCTTGTCTTCACCCCTCTGAGACAGGACAGCTCCAACACCAACCTCTGATGCGTCTACCTCCACCACAAAAGGTTCATCCGCCGTCGGTAGTGTCAGGATGGGAGCAGAGAGGATGCGCTGCTTGAGTCCTTGGAAGGCCGTCTCAGCTTCTCTTCCCCACAGAAACCTTGTGTTGCCACCCTTGGTTAAATCTGAGAGAGGGGCTGCCACCGAGCTGAAGTTCTTGATGAACTTGCGGTAGAAGTTAGTGAAGCCCAGGAAACGCTGAACTTCCTTAACGGACTTGGGGGTGGGCCAATCTGCTACCGCCCCTACCTTCTTGGGGTCCATCTGGACTCGACCGGGTTCCACTACAAATCCCAGGAACTGTACTCGAGAGGAATGGAATTCACACTTTTCCGGCTTAACGTACAAATGGCTGTCTAGGAGGCGTTTGAGCACTTGTCTGACATGCTTAGTGTGTTCTTGAAGGGAGCTCGAAAAGATGAGGATGTCATCCAAGTAAACAAACACGAAAATGTTAAGCATATCCCTAAGCACATCGTTTATGAGCGCTTGGAACACAGCCGGGGCGTTGGTCAGGCCGAAGGGCATCACCAAGTATTCGTAGTGACCAGTAGGCGTGTTGAAAGCGGTCTTCCACTCGTCACCGGGTTTGATCCGCACAAGATGGTATGCGTTCCGCAGGTCAAGCTTAGTGAAGACCACTGCTTCCTGGAGCAGCTCAAAGGCTGTGGCCATAAGGGGTAGCGGGTAGCGGTTACGGACGGTTATGGCATTAAGTCCCCGGTAGTCGATGCAAGGACGTAATCCCCCGTCTTTTTTGGCCACAAAGAAAAACCCTGCTCCCGCCGGCGAGGTGGATGGACGCATGAGGCCTGCTGCCAGAGCGTCCTTGATGTAGGTATCCATAGCAGCTCGTTCGGGAGGAGATAGGGAAAAGATCCGACCCCTGGGGGGGCAGGTGCCCGGAAACAGGTCGATGGGGCAATCGTAAGGTCTATGGGGTGGTAGTTTGGTGGCCCTCTGTTTGCTAAATACCGGTTTGAGGTCATGGTAACACTCGGGAACTCGGGACAGGTCGATGGATTCTAGAGACTCGGGAGGGGAACTCGGGGAACTTGGGAAGATACAAGTGGCTTGGCACGTAGGACCCCACTGCTTGATAGTGCCCACAGACCAGTCGATGTGAGGGTTATGGCTGTGAAGCCAGGGGTATCCAAGGACGAGAGGGAACTCGGAACACGAGGTCAGATGAAAGTTCATCACTTCCTGGTGTTGGGAAACTGAAAGACGCAAGGGGGTAGTGACACGAGTGACAAGTCCAGATCCCAAAGGGCTTCCATCCAACGTAGTAACCCTTATGGGGTCACTTAGAGGTTCAGAGGGAACGCCATTCTCCTTCGCCCAGACACCATCCATGAAGTTACCTGCGGCTCCAGAGTCTACCAAGGCTTGAAGGGGAAGCTCGTGGTTGTCCCAGGAAAGGGTAACTGGAATGAGCAGGCGGGAGTTGGATGGATGAGAGGAGGTTATGTTTCCCGTTACCGTCCTCCCAGGCCTGCACGGGAGAGTGCGTTTTCCCTGGAGCCCGGGACACGTGGAGAGGAAATGGCCCGGTTTGCCGCAATATAGACAGCATCGCTCCCTCATCCGGCGGTCTCTCTCAGCCTGGGAGATGCGTCCAACCTGCATGGGTTCCGGTGGAGTCAGCGGGGATAAAGGTGGAGACTCGGAGCTGGGACCGATAGGAGCTAGGGTGAGAGATCTACGGTTGAGCTCTCTCTCTCTCAGACGCTGGTCTATGCGTGAAGCCAACTTGATCAGGGACTCGAGGTTGTCCGGTGGTTCCCGAGTGACCAGTTCATCTTGGATGGTGTCGGAAAGACCCTTCAAAAAGCACACTGTGAGCGCCTCGTCATTCCAGCCACTCGCTGCTGCCACCGTGCGGAACTGGATGGCATAGTCCGTCACGCTGCGCCGACCTTGGCGGAGAGTCAGGAGCTGTTTGGCTGAGTCAGGACCGCTGGTAGGACCTTGAAACACTCGCTTGAATTCTTCAGCAAAGGTAGAGTAGCTGGCACAGCAGGGACTTTGGGCATCCCACACAGCAGTAGCCCAGGCTAGGGCTTTTTCCGACAGCAGGGTGATGATATATGCTATCTTGGACCGGTCGGTGGGAAATGACGAGGGTTGCAGCTCGAAGGAGAGAGAACATTGGGTGAAAAACCCCTTACAACCACTCGGATCACCTGAGAACCGTTGGGGAGGCGGCAGACGAGGTTCAGCCAGGGGGTTAACTGCCACGGGCACTTGAATCTGATGAACTGGAGCAGAAGCGGTTGCAGGAGAAAGTTGATCAGAAATCTGCTTTATGGAAGTCATCATCTCCGACAGAAATTGAGAATGTCCAGCCATTAAGGCCTCTTGCTGAACCAGAACAGCTTCGTGACGTTGGACAGTCCCCTCGTGGTGGGACAGCATGGGAAAAAAGTCCTGGGTACTGGCTGCCTCTGGGTTCATTTTAAGGGCTCAGTGTTTCTGTCAGGACCCGGTGCGAGAAACAGTCACTAAATCGGCAGAACCCAGAAGATGAGGCAGACACAGCAGTACTAGAGATGGTGGTTTAATAAAAAATAGATAACTTCCAAAATACAAAGAAAATCCACAAAGTGGTAAAAACAGCAAGGGAAAAAACAAACCTAAAAGACTAATCCAAAATACAAAAGAACAAAACCAGAGAACCTCTGGAAAATCCAACAAGAGAAAAATATATGTTCACAACAAGGCTTGGGCTGGGGCTGGGTGCTAACATACAAACACTGAGCAAGGAACTAAGGAACACACAGGGATTAAATACTAACAAGGGAACGACATACAGGTGCAAACAATAATAGAGCAAGGGAAAAACAAAAGGTACAAAAAAGGTGCAATGGGGACATCTAGTGACAAAAAACCAGAACAGTCCTGGCCAAAACCTGACAGGAAGTGGAAGAGGAGGGTTGAAGAGGAGGAGTGGAAGAGGAGGAGAGGAAGTGGGAGAGGAGGGTTGAAGAGGAGGAGAGGTAGTGGGAGAGGAGGGTTGAAGAGGAGGAGAGGAAGTGGGAGAGGAGGGTTGAAGAGGAGGAGAGGAAGTGGGAGAGGGTTGAAAAGGAGGAGAGGAAGTGGGAGAGGGTTGAAGAGGAGTAGAGGAAGTGGGAGAGGGAGTTGAAAAGGAGGAGAGGAAGTGGGAGAGGAGGGTTGAAGAGGAGGAGTGGAAGAGGAGGAGAGGAAGTGGGAGAGGAGGGTTGAAGAGGAGGAGAGGAAGTGGGAGAGGAGGAGAGGAGGTGGGAGAGGAGGGTTGAAAAGGAGGAGAGGAAGTGTCAGGACCCGGTGCGAGAAACAGTCACTAAATCGGCAGAACCCAGAAGATGAGGCAGACACAGCAGTACTAGAGATGGTGGTTTAATAAAAAATAGATAACTTCCAAAATACAAAGAAAATCCACAAAGTGGTAAAAACAGCAAGGGAAAAAACAAACCTAAAAGACTAATCCAAAATACAAAAGAACAAAACCAGAGAACCTCTGGAAAAT
This sequence comes from Salvelinus alpinus, assembly GCF_045679555.1. Classification (NCBI taxonomy): domain Eukaryota; kingdom Metazoa; phylum Chordata; class Actinopteri; order Salmoniformes; family Salmonidae; genus Salvelinus; species Salvelinus alpinus. The sequence continues at coordinate 18,905,816 of NC_092090.1, forward strand.
CCAACAAGAGAAAAATATATGTTCACAACAAGGCTTGGGCTGGGGCTGGGTGCTAACATACAAACACTGAGCAAGGAACTAAGGAACACACAGGGATTAAATACTAACAAGGGAACGACATACAGGTGCAAACAATAATAGAGCAAGGGAAAAACAAAAGGTACAAAAAAGGTGCAATGGGGACATCTAGTGACAAAAAAACAGAACAGTCCTGGCCAAAACCTGACAGAATCCCCCTCCTAGGAACGGCTCCTGACGTTCCTACCAGCCTTCTCAGGGTGGAGGGCCCTGAACTGACGAATGAGGTCAGGGTCCAGTATGTCCTTGGCAGGAACCCAGGAGCGCTCCTCGGGACCGTAGCCTTCCCAGTCCACCAGATACTGCCAGGACCGCTGCACCCGGCGGGAGTCCAGTATCCGGTGGACGGTATAAGCCGACTGGCCTCCGATGACACGGGGCGGAGGGGGAGGTCTGCCTGCCGGAATAAGGGGAGAAAAAACAACAGGTTTTAATAAAGAAATGTGAAATGTGGGATTGATTTTAAGGGATCTGGGTAAGTGCAGGCGAAAAGTAACGGGATTGACTCTCCTGGCAATCTTAAAGGGTCCGATGAATCTCTGGGACAGCTTGCGAGACTCCACCCGTAGCGGTAAGTTTTTTGTTGAGAGCCATACTCTCTGGCCGGGGTACTGCCAGCAGCATACCACCCTGCATACCACTGCTGGCTTGCTTCTGAAGCTAAGCAGGGTTGGTCCTGGTCAGTCCCTGGATGGGAGACCAGGTGCTGCTGGAAGTGGTGTTGGAGGGCCAGTAGGAGGCACTCTTTCCTCTGGTCTAAACAAAGATCCCAATGCCCCAGGGCAGTGATTGGGGACACTGCTCTGTGTAGGGTGCCGTCTTTCGGATGGGACGTTAAACGGGTGTCCTGACTCTCTGAGGTCATTAAAGATCCCATGGCACTTATCGTAAGAGTAGGGGTGTTAACCCCGGTGTCCTGGCTAAATTCCCAATCTGGCCCTCAACCATCACGGTCACCTAATAATCCCCAGTTTACAATTGGCTCATTCATCCCCCTCCTCTCCCCTGTAACTATTCCCCAGGTCGTTGCTGCAAATGAGAACGTGTTCTCAGTCAACTTACCTGGTAAAATAACGGTAAATAAACAGGGTAGGACCGGGACGGCGACGTCTGTTGGCTTGTCGTTGGTACTGCTGAGAGGAACGCAGAAGATTAAGACGGGCCTTCTTCCACGTAAGCCGACAGCGTCTGATGAACCTCGAGGCTGAAGGCACTCTGACTTCTGCCTCCTGGTCCGGGAACAATAGAGGAGCATAGCCAAACTGACACTCGTGCGGGGATATACCAGTGGAGGAGGAGCACAAGGTGTTGTGCGCGTACTCAGCCCAAACAATGAAGGATGACCATGTGGATGGGTTGTTGGAAACCATACATCTGAGGGTGGTTTCCAGCTCCTGATTCATCCTCTCAGTTTGGCCGTTGGACTCCGGATGGTACCCTGAAGATAAACTGGCCGTGGCCCCTATGAGTTGGCAGAAGGCCTTCCAAAACCTTGAGGCGAACTGGGGACCTCTGTCGGAAACCATATCTTGCGGGATGCCAAAGACTCGGAACACATGGTTAATCACCAACTCAGCTGTTTCCTTGGCAGAAGGTAATTTGGTCAAGGGAACAAACCTGGCCGCCTTAGAAAACCTGTCGATGATGACTAGGATCGTAGTATTACCATGGGACGGAGGAAGGCCAGTAATAAAGTCCAGCGAGATATGGGACCAGGGTCGGTGGGGAATAGATAAAGGGTGAAGGAGTCCTTGAGGGCGGAGGTGAGAAGATTTGCCCTGGCAGCACACGGAACAGGCCTTGACGAAAGTGGCAACGTCTTCTTTTATGGTGGGCCACCAGAACTTACGCTGGATGAACTCCAAGGTGCGACCTACGCCCGGGTGACAGGTGAGGCGAGAGGAGTGCCCCCACAGAAGGACTTGGGACCTTGCTGCCTTGGGAACAAACAACCGATTAGCAGGACCTCCTCCAGGGCCCGGTTCGATGGCTTGAGCTTGTTTCACGGTATCCTCCACTTGCCACGAGATCGGAGCCACGATCTTAGCGGCAGGAAGAACAGTCATGTCAGTATCTTCTCGAATGGCAGGAGAGTAGACTCGTGACAAGGCATCCGGTTTGAGATTCTTCGACCCGGGTCTATAGGTGAGAATAAACTGGAATCGGCTGAAGAAAAGAGACCATCGAGCTTGTCTGGAGTTCAACCGCTTCGCCTGCTGGATATACTCCAGATTTTTGTGGTCCGTAAGCACTTGAAACGGTTGAGAAGCCCCCTCGAGCCAGTGTCTCCATTCCTTCAATGCCATCTTAACCGCTAGGAGTTTACGATCCCCCACATCGTAATTCCTCTCGGCCGGGGTAAGCCGGTGAGAGAAGAAGGCGCAAGGATGAAGCCTCTTGTCTTCACCCCTCTGAGACAGGACAGCTCCAACACCAACCTCTGATGCGTCTACCTCCACCACAAAAGGTTCATCCGCCGTCGGTAGTGTCAGGATGGGAGCAGAGAGGATGCGCTGCTTGAGTCCTTGGAAGGCCGTCTCAGCTTCTCTTCCCCACAGAAACCTTGTGTTGCCACCCTTGGTTAAAGCTGAGAGAGGGGCTGCCACCGAGCTGAAGTTCTTGATGAACTTGCGGTAGAAGTTAGTGAAGCCCAGGAAACGCTGAACTTCCTTAACGGACTTGGGGGTGGGCCAATCTGCTACCGCCCCTACCTTCTTGGGGTCCATCTGGACTCGACCGGGTTCCACTACAAATCCCAGGAACTGTACTCGAGAGGAATGGAATTCACACTTTTCCGGCTTAACGTACAAATGGCTGTCTAGGAGGCGTTTGAGCACTTGTCTGACATGCTTAGTGTGTTCTTGAAGGGAGCTCGAAAAGATGAGGATGTCATCCAAGTAAACAAACACGAAAATGTTAAGCATATCCCTAAGCACATCGTTTATGAGCGCTTGGAACACAGCCGGGGCGTTGGTCAGGCCGAAGGGCATCACCAAGTATTCGTAGTGACCAGTAGGCGTGTTGAAAGCGGTCTTCCACTCGTCACCGGGTTTGATCCGCACAAGATGGTATGCGTTCCGCAGGTCAAGCTTAGTGAAGACCACTGCTTCCTGGAGCAGCTCAAAGGCTGTGGCCATAAGGGGTAGCGGGTAGCGGTTACGGACGGTTATGGCATTAAGTCCCCGGTAGTCGATGCAAGGACGTAATCCCCCGTCTTTTTTGGCCACAAAGAAAAACCCTGCTCCCGCCGGCGAGGTGGATGGACGCATGAGGCCTGCTGCCAGAGCGTCCTTGATGTAGGTATCCATAGCAGCTCGTTCGGGAGGAGATAGGGAAAAGATCCGACCCCTGGGGGGGCAGGTGCCCGGAAACAGGTCGATGGGGCAATCGTAAGGTCTATGGGGTGGTAGTTTGGTGGCCCTCTGTTTGCTAAATACCGGTTTGAGGTCATGGTAACACTCGGGAACTCGGGACAGGTCGATGGATTCTAGAGACTCGGGAGGGGAACTCGGGGAACTTGGGAAGATACAAGTGGCTTGGCACGTAGGACCCCACTGCTTGATAGTGCCCACAGACCAGTCGATGTGAGGGTTATGGCTGTGAAGCCAGGGGTATCCAAGGACGAGAGGGAACTCGGAACACGAGGTCAGATGAAAGTTCATCACTTCCTGGTGTTGGGAAACTGAAAGACGCAAGGGGGTAGTGACACGAGTGACAAGTCCAGATCCCAAAGGGCTTCCATCCAACGTAGTAACCCTTATGGGGTCACTTAGAGGTTCAGAGGGAACGCCATTCTCCTTCGCCCAGACACCATCCATGAAGTTACCTGCGGCTCCAGAGTCTACCAAGGCTTGAAGGGGAAGCTCGTGGTTGTCCCAGGAAAGGGTAACTGGAATGAGCAGGCGGGAGTTGGATGGATGAGAGGAGGTTATGTTTCCCGTTACCGTCCTCCCAGGCCTGCACGGGAGAGTGCGTTTTCCCTGGAGCCCGGGACACGTGGAGAGGAAATGGCCCGGTTTGCCGCAATATAGACAGCATCGCTCCCTCATCCGGCGGTCTCTCTCAGCCTGGGAGATGCGTCCAACCTGCATGGGTTCCGGTGGAGTCAGCGGGGATAAAGGTGGAGACTCGGAGCTGGGACCGATAGGAGCTAGGGTGAGAGATCTACGGTTGAGCTCTCTCTCTCTCAGACGCTGGTCTATGCGTGAAGCCAACTTGATCAGGGACTCGAGGTTGTCCGGTGGTTCCCGAGTGACCAGTTCATCTTGGATGGTGTCGGAAAGACCCTTCAAAAAGCACACTGTGAGCGCCTCGTCATTCCAGCCACTCGCTGCTGCCACCGTGCGGAACTGGATGGCATAGTCCGTCACGCTGCGCCGACCTTGGCGGAGAGTCAGGAGCTGTTTGGCTGAGTCAGGACCGCTGGTAGGACCTTGAAACACTCGCTTGAATTCTTCAGCAAAGGTAGAGTAGCTGGCACAGCAGGGACTTTGGGCATCCCACACAGCAGTAGCCCAGGCTAGGGCTTTTTCCGACAGCAGGGTGATGATATATGCTATCTTGGACCGGTCGGTGGGAAATGACGAGGGTTGCAGCTCGAAGGAGAGAGAACATTGGGTGAAAAACCCCTTACAACCACTCGGATCACCTGAGAACCGTTGGGGAGGCGGCAGACGAGGTTCAGCCAGGGGGTTAACTGCCACGGGCACTTGAATCTGATGAACTGGAGCAGAAGCGGTTGCAGGAGAAAGTTGATCAGAAATCTGCTTTATGGAAGTCATCATCTCCGACAGAAGTTGAGAATGTCCAGCCATTAAGGCCTCTTGCTGAACCAGAACAGCTTCGTGACGTTGGACAGTCCCCTCGTGGTGGGACAGCATGGGAAAAAAGTCCTGGGTACTGGCTGCCTCTGGGTTCATTTTAAGGGCTCAGTGTTTCTGTCAGGACCCGGTGCGAGAAACAGTCACTAAATCGGCAGAACCCAGAAGATGAGGCAGACACAGCAGTACTAGAGATGGTGGTTTAATAAAAAATAGATAACTTCCAAAATACAAAGAAAATCCACAAAGTGGTAAAAACAGCAAGGGAAAAAACAAACCTAAAAGACTAATCCAAAATACAAAAGAACAAAACCAGAGAACCTCTGGAAAATCCAACAAGAGAAAAATATATGTTCACAACAAGGCTTGGACTGGGGCTGGGTGCTAACATACAAACACTGAGCAAGGAACTAAGGAACACACAGGGATTAAATACTAACAAGGGAACGACATACAGGTGCAAACAATAATAGAGCAAGGGAAAAACAAAAGGTACAAAAAAGGTGCAATGGGGACATCTAGTGACAAAAAACCAGAACAGTCCTGGCCAAAACCTGACAGGAAGTGGAAGAGGAGGGTTGAAGAGGAGGAGTGGAAGAGGAGGAGAGGAAGTGGGAGAGGAGGGTTGAAGAGGAGAGGTAGTGGGAGAGGAGGGTTGAAGAGGAGGAGAGGAAGTGGGAGAGGAGGGTTGAAGAGGAGGAGAGGAAGTGGGAGAGGGTTGAAAAGGAGGAGAGGAAGTGGGAGAGGGTTGAAGAGGAGTAGAGGAAGTGGGAGAGGGGGTTGAAAAGGAGGAGAGGAAGTGGGAGAGGAGGGTTGAAGAGGAGGAGTGGAAGAGGAGGAGAGGAAGTGGGAGAGGAGGGTTGAAGAGGAGGAGAGGAAGTGGGAGAGGAGGAGAGGAGGTGGGAGAGGAGGGTTGAAAAGGAGGAGAGGAAGTGGGAGAGGAGGTTTGAAGAGGAGAGGAAGTGGAAGAGGAGGATGGAAGAGGAGGAGAGGAAGTGGAAGAGGAGGGTTGAAGAGGAGGAGAGGAAGTGGGAGAGGAGGGTTGAAGAGGAGGAGAGGAAGTGGGAGAGGAGGGTTGAAGAGGAGGAGAGGAAGTGGAAGAGGAGAGGAAGTGGGAGAGGAGGGTTGAAGAGGAGGAGAGGAAGTGGAAGAGGAGGAGAGGAAGTGGGAGAGGAGGGTTGAAGAGGAGGAGAGGAAGTGGGAGAGGAGGGTTGAAGAGGAGGAGAGGAAGTGGGAGAGGAGGGTTGAAGAGGAGGAGAGGAAGTGGGAGAGGAGGAGAGGAAGTGGGAGAGGAGGATTGAAGAGGAGGAGAGGAAGTGGGAGAGGAGGGTTGAAGAGGAGGAGAGGAAGTGGGAGAGGTGGGTTGAAGAGGAGGAGGGGAGGAAGTGGGAGAGGAGGAGAGGAAGTGGGAGAGGAGGATTGAAGAGGAGGAGAGGAAGTGGGAGAGGAGGAGAGGAAGTGGGAGAGGAGGATTGAAGAGGAGGAGGAGAGGAAGTGGGAGAGGAGGCGAGGAAGTGGGAGAGGAGGAGAGGAAGTGGGAGAGGAGGGTTGAAGAGAGTACCATCTTCCTCTTGTCAGAAGCTTCTTGCAGTGTTTAAACTGATGTCGTTAAGTATACCATGTACTGTTTTTACAGATACACTTGAGTAATGTATGTATACATATTATTACATTGTTATTATTACTATAATTACATGGGATCTGATTTTCATGTTTGTCTGTATCTCATGTTCTACTTCAAATGTTTTCATGTGACCCAATAGACTTCTGCAATGTGTTTGTGTGTGACATGTTTTTTAGACCAGATAACTGGGGGATTCACAGATCTCTCTCATCTTGCCTTTTCCAATGCACTAAACAGAAACAAGAACGATAAACATTGCTTTAAGTTCACAACAACACATGGATAAGTCTCATACTGTTTGGCATTCCCATGCCCAAGCTGTGTGGCTTTTGTGGCTTTTGATTCACAGTTGTCCAGTATTGTCATTGCCCAAGCTAAGCACTCATCTTCTCTGAGAACAAAACATCTTTCCACAGTGTTTGTCCACGCAGATAAACAACCTTAACAGACAACAGATTAACCAAACAATACCTCCCCATCCAATAGTTTGGTTTCTGCAGAGGTGTGTGTGTGTGTGTGTGCGTGTGTGTGTGTGTGTGTGTGTGTGTGTGTGTGTGTGTGTGTGTGTGTGTGTGTGTGTGTGTGTGTGTGTGTGTGTGTGTGTGTGTGTGTGTGTGTGTGTGTGTGTGTGTGTGTGTGTGTGTGTGTGTGTGTGTGTGTGTGTGTGTATGTGTGTGTGTGTGTGTGTGTGTGTGCAAGCCATGCTAGAAACAAGCTCCAGATATATGCTGGAAAATAGGTTTGATTTAACTAAATCCATGGAATGACATGGCCCTTCTTCCACTAGCGGGGATATCTCATGGGTGTTCTTACAAGTTACAGTTCAGACAGTTCAGACAAATGTAAATGGCTGTTACTTTAATGGAATTGATATCCTCCCAGATAGAGTTCCAACATCCCACTAACTTTATCAAAATTCCCAGGTTTTGGTCCTCCTGGTTGGAGGACTCCAGGAATCGTAAAACCAGGATTTCTGGAAAACCAGGGACTTCGGGGAAAGTTACCGGAATTTTGCAACCCTACTGCCAGTCTACTGTGTTATGAACTTAAAAGTCTTGAAATACTTATTGAAAGTCTTCAAGGAGAGAGGGAACCATGGCAACAACAGTATCGATCATGAGTATTGATCTGGAGAGTCAGGAACAATCGTGTCGCCAACATCATCAGTGTAAGATGCATAAACAATGCCTTCCCCAAACTATTCAGACCCCTTGACTTTTTCCACATTTTGTTACGTGACGGCCTTATTCTAAAATGTTCAATTAAAATGAAAAACATAAAATTCCTCAATCTACACACAATAACCCATAATGACAAAGCGAAAACAGGTTTTTGAAATTTTTGCACATTTATTAAAAATAAAAAACAGAAATACCTTATTTACATAAGTATTCAGACCCTTTGCTATGAGACTCGAAATTGAGCTCAGGTGCCTCCTGTTTCCAATGATAATTCTTGAGATATTTCTACAACTTGATTGGAGTTCACATGTGGTAAATTTGATTGATTGGACATGATTTGGAAATGCACACACCTGTCTATTTAAGGTCCCACAGTTGACAGTGCCTGTCATAGCAAAAACCAAGACATGAGGTCGAAGGAATTGTCCCTTGAGCTCCGAGACAGGAAGGGGAAGGGTACCAAAAAATGTCTGCAGCGTTGAAGGTTCCCAAGAACACTGTGGCCTCCATCATTCTTAAGTGGAAGAAGTTTGGAACCACCAAGACTCTTCCTAGAGCTGGCCGCCCGGCCAAACTGAGCAATCGGGGGAGAAGGGCCTTGGTCAGGGAGGTGACCAAGAACCCATATGGTCTCTCTGACAGAGCTCCAGAGTTCCTCTGTGGAGATGGGAGAACCTTCCAGAAGGACATCCATCTCTGCAGCACTCCACCAATCAGGGCTTTATGGTAGAGTGGCCAGATGGAAGCCACTCCTCAGTAAAAGGCACATGACAGCCCGCTTAGAGTTTGCCAAAAGGCACCTAAAGACTCTCAGACCATGAGAAACAAGAATCTCTGGTCTGATGAAACTAAGATTGAACTCTTTGGCCTGAATGCCAAGCGTCACGTCTGGAGGAAACCTGGCACCATCCCTACAGTGAAACATGGGGGTGGCAGCATCATGCTGTGGGGATGTTTTTCAGCGGCAGGGACTGGGAGACTAGTCAGGGTCGAGGGAAAGATGATAATAAGACTTTATAAGAAGATCATCCATGCTTTATAATGCATTATAACCAGATCATAATGCATTATAACCAGATCATAATGCATTATAAACACATCATAATGCATTAACCACATCATAATGCATTATAACCACATCATAATGCATTAACCACATTATAATGCATTATAACCACATCATAATGCATTAACCACATCGTAATGCATTATAACCATATCATAATGCATTGACCACATCATATTACATTGACCACATCATGATGCATTATAACCACATCATAATGCATTGGCCACATCATAATGCATTATAACCACATCATATTGCATTATAACCCGATCATATTGCATTAACCACATTATAATGCATTATCGCATCATAATGTATTATGACGGTTGGCTTTATAGTAGTGTTACCCAATCTGTTGTTACTAAGGTCTCTCACACAGTTTCGCTAGATGTGGTGTTACAGCACAAAGGCTGTAGTTAATCATGCATCTCTGATGAGAACTGAAGTTAGTGTGTGCAGCGAGTCCTCCTTAAAGGGGAAGTTCAGTCTTTTACAATTTAACATATTCATAGATTTTTAAGAATATATCTTATAAATGTTTTGTAAGCTTAGTTCAACTGTTGTACCTCATCATAACCCAAAATATAAGCTTGTTTTACTCCATTGTTTGGAAACAATGCAATTGTAAACAAATACTGTACAGCCTCAAAACATAGGAAAACTATACTTTTATCTCATGGATGGTCAGTCCTTGCATCCATACCTCTGTCTATGAATTTGATGATGGTTACATTTCTCCAGCCCCGTCCCTCAGCTGTTTACCAAATCAGTGACTTTAATAATGTTTACATATTTTTGCTTTACTCATATGTATATACTGTATTCTATTCTACCGCATTTTAGTCTATGCCACTCCGACATTGCTCATCCTAATATTTATATATTCCTTAATTCCATTATTTTACTTTAGGTTGTGTGTATTGTAGGTATTGTTGTGAATTGTTAGATATTACTGCACTGTTGGAGCTAGAAACACAAGCATTTCACTACACCCGCAATAACATCTGCTAAACATGTGTATGTGACAAATATCATTTGATTTGATTTGACCACTTTCTTGTTGTTTGAACTGCAGATTGCCCCTTTAATGTGGTCCATGAAGTCCTGTTGTTGCTGCAGTGATTTTACCATTGTTTATTCCACCACTCTTACGTAAACTAGCTGTGCCTTTTCTTTCCAATGGAAGACATTAGAGTTCCCATTGAGTCTGGAACGACTTAGCGAATGGGCCAACCCCGGACTTGTTCTCATAACATTGGTTAGAGTACTGAAACTATTTCATTTAAGATGATTAGGCCTAATAGAACTCCTGGTCATAGAGTATGTGGTGGTGGTATCTTCCAGAGGACTGGGGTAAGTTAAAGCAGAGGGAGAGAAGAAATAAAGAGAGGTAGTGAGAAGTGTGTTTGTTTGAGAGAGAAACTTCATGGCATCTCAGAATGGCCATCTTTACTTTACGTCTCTATCTGTCAGTCTGTCATCCATCTTTACTTAAAGGGTTAGTTCACCCAAATCACAACATTACAAAATGTGTTTTCTTATGTGTTTCCAGTTATGGAGAGAAGTGCTTCACACTGGTTTTATTTACCTTGCTACTGTTACCAACCGCTAACGTATTAAGCATTTTCTAACCCAAAACGAATAGATGCTGTGTCATGCCCAAATGAAAGTATCTGTAAGGGATTCTTTAGCTCAACGACTGTATAATGGAATGTCTACTGTAGCTGGCATTGTCTCTGTTCTTGTCCCTGTCAGCTTGGCTTGTTAAGATGCAGTAAGCCTAGCCTGGGACCACATCTGTTGTGTTGTCTTGTTAAGATGCAGTAAACCTAGCCTGGGACCACATCTGTTGTGTTGTCTTGTTACGATGCTCTAAACCTAGTCTGGGACCACATCTGTTGTGTTGTCTTGTTAAGATGCAGTAAACCTAGCCTGGGACCACATCTGTTGTGTTGTCTTGTTAAGATGCAGTAAACCTAGCCTGGGACCACATCTGTTGTGTTGTCTTGTTAAGATGCAGTAAACCTAGTCTGGGACCACATCTGTTGTGTTGTCTTGTTAAGATGCAGTAAACCTAGCCTGGGACCACATCTGTTGTGTTGTCTTGTTAAGATGCAGTAAACCTAGCCTGGGACCACATCTGTTGTGTTGTCTTGTTAAGATGCAGTAAACCTAGCCTGGGACCACATCTGTTGTGTTGTCTTGTTAAGATGCAGTAAACCTAGTCTGGGACCACATCTGTTGTGTTGTCTTGTTAAGATGCAGTAAACCTAGCCTGGGACCACATCTGTTGTGTTGTCTTGTTAAGATGCAGTAAACCTAGCCTGGGACCACATCTGTTGTGTTGTCTTGTTAAGATGCAGTAAACCTAGTCTGGGACCACATCTGTTGTGTTGTCTTGTTAAGATGCAGTAAGCCTAGCCTGGGACCACATCTGTTGTGTTGTCTTGTTAAGATGCAGTAAACCTAGCCTGGGACCACATCTGTTGTGTTGTCTTGTTACGATGCTCTAAACCTAGCCTGGGACCACATCTGTTGTGTTGTCTTGTTAAGATGCAGTAAACCTAGTCTGGGACCACATCTGTTGTGTTGTCTTGTTAAGATGCAGTAAACCTAGCCTGGGACCACATCTGTTGTGTTGTCTTGTTAAGATGCAGTAAACCTAGTCTGGGACCACATCTGTTGTGTTGTCTTGTTAAGATGCAGTAAACCTAGCCTGGGACCACATCTGTTGTGTTGTCTTGTTAAGATGTAGTAAACATAGCCTGGGACCACATATGTTGTGTTGTCTTGTTAAGATGCAGTAAACCTAGTCTGGGACCACATCTTTTGTGTTGTCTTGTTACGATGCTGTAAACCTAGCCTGGGACCACATCTGTTGTGCTGGTGTGTTGTCTTGTTAAGATGTAGTAAACATAGCCTGGGACCACATCTGTTGTGTTGTCTTGCAAACTCCTAGGGGTTTGGTGTGATCTGGGACCAGGCTATGGTGGAACAGCAAATAATAATCAATCATGTGTGTGTCTCTGTCCCCTGTGCTAGTGAGGAAGAAGGAGAAGAGGCAGAAGGGAGTGGAGGAGGGCCGTAGAAGGAGGAACGCCATCCATCTGAATGGGTTGTATACGGTAGAGACGGTGGTGGTGGCAGACTCAGACATGGTGCAGTACCACGGAGCAGAGGCCGCGCAGAGATTCCTGCTCACCGTCATGAACATGGTAAGGATGCTTGACACGCTCATATGCATGTATACATGAACACACACACACACGCACACACACACACACACACACACACACACACACACACACACACACACACACACACACACACACACACACACACACACACACACACACACACACACATTATGTTATTCTATCGTCGTGGAGACCTAAAATTCATTTCCATTCAAAATCCTGTTTTCCTTAACCCCTAACCCTTACCATAATCCTAATCTTAACCCTAACCCTAAACCACTAACCCCTTACCCAAACCAGAATTGTAACCTTAACCCTAAACTAGAGGTCGACCGATTATGATTTTTCAACGCCGATACCGATACCGATTATTGGAGGACCAAAAAAAGCAGATACCGATTAATCGGACGATTTTTTAAATGTATTTGTATAATGACAATTACAACAATACTGAATGAACACTTATTTTAACTTAATATAATACATAAATAAAATCAATTTAGCCTCAAATAAATAATGAAACATGTTCAATTTGGTTTAAAAATGCAAAAACAAAGTGTTGGAGAAGAAAGTAAAAGTGTAATATGTGCCATGTAAGAAAGCTAACGTTTAAGTTCCTTGCTCAGAACATGAGAACATATGAAAGATGGTGGTTCCTTTTAACATGACTCTTCAATATTCCCAGGTAAGAAGTTTTAGGTTGTAGTTATTATAGGAATTATAGGACTATTTCTCTCTATACCATTTGTATTTCAATAACCTTTGACTATTGGATGTTCTTATAGGCACTTTAGTATTGCCAGTGTAACAGTATAGCTTCCATCCCTCTCCTCGCTCCTACCTGGGCTCGAACCAGGAACACAACGACAACAGCCACCCTCGAAGCAGCGTTACCCATGCAGAGCAAGAGGAATAACTACTCCAAGTCTCAGAACGAGTGACGTTTGAAACGCTATTAGCGCGCACCCCGCTAACTAGCTAGCCATTTCACATTGGTTACACCAGCCTAATCTCGGGAGTTGATAGGCTTGAAGGACAGCGAAGAGCTTCTGGCAAAACGCACGAAAGTGCTGTTTGAATGAATGCTTACGAGCCTGCTGCTGCCTACCTCCGCTCAGTCAGACTGCTCTATCAAATCATAGACTTAGTTATAACATAATAACACACAGAAATACGAGCCTTAGGTCATTAATATGGGCGAATCCGGAAACTATCATCTCGAAAACAAAACATTTATTCTTTCAGTGAAATACGGAACCGTTCCGCATTTTATCTAACGGGTGGCATCCATAAGTCTAAATATTCCTGTTACATTGCACAAACTTCAATGTTATGTCATAATTACGTAAAATGCTGGCAAATTAGGCGGCCCAAACTGTTGCATATACACTGACTCTGCGTGCAATGAACGCAAGAGAAGTGACACATTTTCACCTGGTTAATATTGCCTGCTAACCTGGATTTCTTTTAGCTAAATATGCAGGTTTAAAAATATATACTTCTGTGTATTGATTTTAAGAAAGGCATTGATGTTTATGGTTAGGTACACATTGGAGCAACGATACGCACCGCATCGATTATATGCAACGCAGGACACGCTAGATAAACTAGTAATATCATCAACCATGTGTAGTTAACTTTTGATTATGATTGATTGATTGATTGATTGTTTTTTATAAGATAAGTTTAATGCTAGCTAGCAACTTACCTTGGCTTCTACTGCATTCGCGTAACAGGCAGGCTCCTCGTGGAGTGCAATGTAAGGCAGGTGGTTAGAGCGTTGGACTAGTTAACTGTAAGGTTGCAAGATTGAATCCCCGAGCTGACAAGGTAAAAATCTGTCGTTCTGCCCCTGAACGAGGCAGTTAACCCACCGTTCCTAGGCCGTCATTGAAAATAAGAATGTGTTCTTAACTGACTTGCCTAGTTAAATAAAGATTAAATAAACGTGTCAAAAAAAAAAATATATATACTGTATATATATTTTTTATTGGCCAAATCGGTGTCCAAAAATACCGATTTCCGATTGTTATGAAAGCTTGAAATCGGCCCTAATTAATCGTCCATTCCGATTAATCGGTCGACCTCTACCCTAAACCTAACCCCTAAGTTTAAAATAGCCTTTGTCCTCATGGGGACGTGGGAAATGATAACTCCACGAGGGAGAAATTTCCTTGTTTTACTATCCTTGTGGGGACTTTGTGGATTTTAGGTCTAATTAAGTCTTTGAGTTGTACACACGCTGTTGAGCGGCTCACTACCATGTTTGAAAGGTTAAAGACACGTTAACAAGCTTCATTTTGACAATGCCACCTCCCATGTTTCTCTTGGCTTTGTGCTAGCTGGTTTAGCTCTGAGAGAGACCGGACAGTACCAGAGAACTGTAATGCTGTTTTTCTATATGCATCCAAAATAGCACCCTATTCCCTACATAGTACACTACCGTTGACTTGTGACCTACGGGCCCTGATTTAAAAAAAAGTAGTGCACTATGTAGGGAATAGGGTGCCATTTGGGACGCAGCCTCTGTTTCTCACCCTTTCAGTTTCTCATTAAAACTCCCTGAACAGCCAACTGATTCAACCTGCTGCTCACAGGGCAGAGCAGTTAGAGACAGAGCCCAACAGTGACTTGGACAAGAGAGCAAGAAACCAGAGGGGAGGGGAGAGGGATAGACAAGAGGAAAGGAGGGAGCGTAAGAGCGAGGAGGGAGAGAGGGAATGTGAGAGTGGTAGGCAAGAGCCAAGGGGGGAAGAGGAGGGAGGGAGAGGGAGACAGAGAGAGAGAGAGGGGGGAAGAGGAGGGAGGGAGAGGGAGACAGAGAGAGAGCGAGAGAGAGAGTGAGAGAGGGGGGGGGGAGAGGAGGGAGGGAGAGGGAGACAGAGAGAGAGAGGGGGGAAGATGAAGGAGGTAGAGGGAGACAGAGAGAGAGAGAGGGGGGAAGAGGGAGACAGAGAAAGAGGGGGAAGAGGAGGGAGGGAGAGGTAGAAAGAGAGAGAGAGGGGGGAAGAGGAGTGAGGGAGAGGGAGACAGAGAGAGAGAGGGGGGAAGAGGGAGACAGAGAGAGATGGGGGAAGAGGAGGAGAGGGGGAGGGAAACAGAGAGAGAGAGGGGGAAGAGGAGGGAGGGAGAGGGAGAGCGAGAGAGGGGAAAAGGCATTAGTGAAGGAAGAATGGCGAGAGAGCAGAGAGACAGAAGGAAAGACAGGAGGGAAGGAGGGAGGGCGAAAGAGGGAGGGAGAGGGGGATAAGCCAACTGCTTAAACAACGCTCCGAGGCAGAGCTGTTGGACAGAGATCAACACAGCAGTACAGCCAGCCAAGGTCTGGGCAGGAGAGACAGGGATAGGCATGAGGGAAGAGAGAGCGGCAGGAGGAGAAAAGAGAGAGATGTGGGGGCAGGCATCCACCCTGGTCATACCTTCACAGTACTCTGTGGAAATAACTCCAGGTTAACCATATAAGATACACCAAAATGCATTTTATTTGGATAAAGTATATTTCAAAGCAGCTTCCAATTCTGTTGCTGAGTATTTTTCAGATGATAGTTAGGGGCCATCTCTTTTAAGTCACATGTACTGTACATAAAGAAAGGGAAACAGCCTCAAAACCAAACGACCAGGGTTTGTGTAGAACATATCAAGTGGAGGAAGCACTATAATACACCAGTAGATCTGTGTAGATTGAAGGTGCTTTTTCCAATTGACCCCATAACCAATTAAGGGGTTAATTGGTGAGAACTAGTGAGTTGTGTTTGATAACTAGTGAGTTGTGTTTGATAACTAGTGAGTTGTGTTTGATAACTAGTGACTTGTGTTTGATAACTAGTGAGTTGTGTTTGATAACTAGTGAGTTGTGTTTGATAACTAGTGAGTTGTGTTTGATAACTAGTGAGTTGTGTTTGATAACTAGTGAGTTGTGTTTGATAACTAGTGAGTTGTGTTTGATAACTTGTGAGTTTGTTGATAACTAGTGAGTTTGTTGATAACTAGTGAGTTGTGTTTGATAACTAGTGAGTTGTGTTTGATTACTAGTGAGTTGTGTTTGATAACTAATGAATCGTGTTTGATAACTAGTGAGTTGTGTTTGGTAACTAGTGAGTTTGTTGATAACAGGTGAGGTTGTGTTTGATAACTAGTGAGTTGTGTTTGATAACTAGTGAGTTGTGTTTGATAACTAGTGAGTTGTGTTTGATAACTAGTGAGTTGTGTTTGATAACTAGTGAATTGTGTTTGATAACTAATGAATCGTGTTTGATAACTCGTGAGTTGTGTTTGATAACTAGTGAGTTGTGTTTGATAACTAGTGAGTTTGTTGATAACTAGTGAGTTGTGTTTGATAACTAGTGAGTTGTGTTTGATAACTAGTGAGTTGTGTTTGATAACTAGTGAATTGTGTTTGATAACTAGTGAGTTGTGTTTGATAACTAGTGAGTTTGTTGATAACAGGTGAGGTTGTGTTTGATAACTAGTGAGTTTGTTGATAACAGGTGAGGTTGTGTTTGATAACTAGTGAGTTGTGTTTGATAACTAGTGAGTTGTGTTTGATAACTAGTGAGTTGTGTTTGATAACTAGTGAGTTTGTTGATAACTAGTGCGTTGTGTTTGATAACTAGTGAGTTGTGTTTGATAACTAGTGAGTTGTGTTTGATAACTAGTGAGTTTGTTGATAACTAGTGAGTTGTGTTTGATAACTAGTGAGTTTTGTTTGATAACTAGTGAGTTGTGTTTGATAACTAGTGAGTTGTGTTTGATAACTAGTGAGTTTGTTGATAACTAATGAGTTGTGTTTGATAACTAGTGAGTTGTGTTTGATAACTTGTGAGTTGTGTTTGATAACTAGTGAGTTTGTTGATTACAGGTGAGGTTGTGTTTGGTAACTAGTGAGTTTGTTGATAACTTGTGAGGTTGTGTTTGATAACTAGTGAGTTTGTTGATAACAGGTGAGGTTGTGTTTGGTAAAAACCTGAGAAGAACTGGAAATATCCTGGTAAAGGATTTCTTGAAAAGAGTCTGGTAACTACAGTCACTGCCAGAATTCCCTTGAGGCCTTTAGTTTTGCTGTAACTGTGACCTGAGTTCCAAATGGAACCCTGTTCCCTATGTAGTGAACTACCTTTGACCAGGGCCCATAGGGAAGTAGTGCACTACTTGGGGACTGTACACAGGCAGCCAGTTGCACCTTAATTGGGGAGGACGTGCTCATAGAAATGGCTGGAAAGGCATAAATGGAATGATATCAAACAGGTCAAACATTATTATGAGCCGTCCTCCCCTCAGCAGCCTCCTGTGGAATAGGGTGCCATTTGGGATGCACACCTGGTGTGTTTGGCCGGTCTGCACCCCTGGTGTGTTTGGCCGGTCTGCACACTTGGTGTGTTTGGCCGGTCTGCACACCTGGTGTGTTTGGCCGGTCTGCACACCTGGTGTGTTTGGCCGGTCTGCACACCTGGTGTGTTTGGCCGGTCTGCACCCCTGGTGTGTTTGGCCGGTCTGCACACCTGGTGTGTTTGGCCGGTCTGCACACCTGGTGTGTTTGGCCGGTCTGCACACTTGGTGTGTTTGGCCGGTCTGCACCCCTGGTGTGTTTGGCCGGTCTGGTTTGAGAGATAATCTACTTTGTTATTTTACAGTCACAGACACAGTTCTCTGTGTAATCTCCTTTTGAAGACATTTTGAAAGATCTTCTGAGCTGAGAGAGACTGATTTGGACTGTGTATGTGGGGAAGGGAAGGGGATACGTAGTCAGTTGTACAACTGCATTCAACCCAACCCCTCTGAATCAGAGAGGTGCTGGGGGCTGCCTTAATCAACGTCCACGTCATCGGCACCCGGGGAGCAGTTGTTGTTGGGGGGTAACTGCCTTGTTCAAGGGCAGAACGTTGTGGCTTAACCGTTTCCGCTCTCAGAAATGTAACATTGTCTCAATATGTAGACCTATGTATTATTACATTCTGTTTACGTTTCTGTCTTCTATGAACATTTAAAAAATAAAAATAAATCTATTTTTATTTTTAGAAATTTTTAGAAAGAAAACAAAGCAGATGTGTGTGTGTGTGTGTGTGTGTGTGTGTGTGTGTGGTGTGTGTCTTTTCTTGCCAGTTCTGCTCTAGGCTCAACTGCTGCTGCCTTAACTTCATTACCACAGTAGATTAGCAGCTTTACTGAACGGGAGTCAGAGTACAGAGACTCCAGAAGGCATAGTCTGTCTGTCTGTCTGTCTGTCTGTCTGTCTGTCTGTCTGTCTGTCTGTCTGTCTGTCTGTCTGTCTGTCTGTCTGTCTGTCTGTCTGTCTGTCTGTCTGTCTGTCTGTCTGTCTGTCTGTCTGTCTGTCTGTCTGTCTGTCTGTCTGTCTGTCTGTCTGTCTGTCTGTCTGTCTGTCTGTCTGTCTGTCTGTCTGTCTGTCTGTCTGTCTGTCTGTCTGTCTGTCTGTCTGTCTGTCTGTCTGTCTGTCTGTCTGTCTGTCTGTCTGTCTGTCTGTCTGTCTGTCTGTCTGTCTGTCTGTCTGTCTGTCTGTCTGTCTGTCTGTCTGTCTGTCTGTCTGTCTGTCTGTCTGTCTGTCTGTCTGTCTGTCTGTCTGTCTGTCTGTCTGTCTGTCTGTCTGTCTGTCTGTCTGTCTGTCTGTCTGTCTGTCTGTCTGTCTGTCTGTCTGTCTGTCTGTCTGTCTGTCTGTCTGTCTGTCTGTCTGTCTGTCTGTCTGTCTGTCTGTCTGTCTGTCTGTCTGTCTGTCTGTCTGTCTGTCTGTCTGTCTGTCTGTCTGTCTGTCTGTCTGTCTGTCTGTCTGTCTGTCTGTCTGTCTGTGGCTCTGGTCAAAAGTAGTGAACTATGTAGGGTGCCATTTGGGATTCAAACAAAGTAGTGTGGTTGTCTTCTATTGTCTTGACTATGATGGATTCCAAGCCCCTTTTTCAAATGATTACTTGGGTGATTATTGGCACAAAAGCAATGTTTGTTAGCCAGCCCTGGTCCAGCTGTGACCCGCAATAAATCAGCAACTAACCATCCACCATGTAGTTTGGGTGTATCAGTGCTTTTTAGTTTGGGTGTATCAGTGAATTACACGCTCGTAAATTATTGTTATTATTGATTCATTAAGAACACTGAAGTACACTCACAAATGATTGTTAGTAATGTTAATTGTTGATTAATTGTTGATTTAAATGATGATGATGATATGGCCGATACTCTTGCAGGTGTACAACATGTTTAACAGCAAGAGTCTGGGCGTCAGAATCAACATACGGGTCACCAAGCTGGTTCTGCTCCACAACCGCCCAGTAAGTTCTGACCTCTAAACTTCTTTGACCTTCTTTGACCATCTATGACCTCTTTGGAATCCTTCTGACCAACACATACTAAGTTGTTGAAGAGTCAGGGCCCACCCAACTGTTTTCTACTTAGTTTTATCATTGGCTTCAGGGCTTGTAATGTGTCCTCTATGTGTATGAGCATGTGTGTGTGTGTGTGTGTGTGAGAGAGAGAAATAGAGAGAGTGAGACAGAGAGAGAAAAAGAGAAGGAATGTGTGTGTGTGAGAGAGTTTCCCACTGTTTTCCCCTTCCTATTTTATTGCCTGTCTCTCTACTTTAACAGGGCCCTGGAGAGCCAGTCTAAATTGGTGTCAAGTGTCTGTGTGTGTGTGTGTGTGTGTGTGTGTGTGTGTGTGTGTGTGTGTGTGTGTGTGTGTGTGTGTGTGTGTGTGTGTGTGTGTGTGTGTGTGTGTGTGTGTGTGTGTGTGTGTGTGTGTGCATCTCGGCAGAGCAGTACTGATAAGAGTCAGTATAACAACGTGTCTGGGTCCAGCATCTTCAAATAGCTATCTCTCCCTAAACTCCCTCAGCACGGCTCCGGGGTGAAGGTTCCCTTAGTAAAGATCTAGGATCAGCTTCCCCTCCGGGGTGAAGGTTCCCTTAGTAAAGATCTAGGATCAGCTTCCCCTCCGGGGTGAAGGTTCCCTTAGTAAAGATCTAGGATCAGCTTCCCCTCCGGGGTGAAGGTTCCCTTAGTAAAGATCTAGGATCAGCTTCCCCTCCGGGTGAAGGTTCCCTTAGTAAAGACCTAGGATCAGCTTCCCCCCGGGGTGAAGGTTCCCTTAGTAAAGATCTAGGATCAGCTTCCCCTCCGGGTGAAGGTTCCCTTAGTAAAGACCTAGGATCAGCTTCCCCTCCGGGTGAAGGTTCCCTTAGTAAAGACCTAGGATCAGCTTCCCCTCCGGGGTGAAGGTTCCCTTAGTAAAGATC
The DNA here is from genome assembly GCF_045679555.1 of Salvelinus alpinus. NCBI lineage: Eukaryota > Metazoa > Chordata > Actinopteri > Salmoniformes > Salmonidae > Salvelinus > Salvelinus alpinus. Next base: position 18,926,021 of record NC_092090.1, read on the forward strand.
TAGGATCAGCTTCCCCTCCGGGGTGAAGGTTCCCTTAGTAAAGATCTAGGATCAGCTTCCCCTCCGGGGTGAAGGTTCCCTTAGTAAAGATCTAGGATCAGCTTCCCCTCCGGGGTGAAGGTTCCCTTAGTAAAGATCTAGGATCAGCTTCCCTTCCGGGTTAAAGACCTAGGATCAGCTTCCCCTCCGGGGTGAAGGTTCCCTTAGTAAAGATCTAGGATCAGCTTCCCCTCCGGGGTGAAGGTTCCCTTAGTAAAGATCTAGGATCAGCTTCCCCTCCGGGTGAAGGTTCCCTTAGTAAAGATCTAGGATCAGCTTCACCTCCACCAATCCTAACCTTAATCATTAGTGGTGAAAAACAATTATTGATCAAATATCAGCAATTAGGGGGAACTTCACCCCTACACCCTCAGCAGGGCTTTATACCTCAATAATAGTACTGTATATAATGTCCCATTAGGAAAGTCACTACGACCAACCTCTGTGCCAGAACAAAGCTGCACGGTCGATGTCGCCCTTATGCACAGATCTAGGATCAGCTTGGAAAAGGCTCAACAGACCTTCGGCTAGCTTTCTTGAGGACACTTCATCCTAATACAAGGGCTTTTGTCACTTCTCCTCTTTCCACAGGGAGGGAGAGGTCCTGTGAGAGCTCCTATCAATTCTCCTCTATTGTTGTCTCCTTGTTTCTTGTCTCCTTTCCTCGTCTCCTTCCCTGACCCTGTGTGTGATGCTGTCCTGTTTTCTCCATAGGACAGGCTGAAGATGGGCCACCACGGAGAGAGGGCTCTGGAAAGATTATGTCCTCATCTCCTCTCATTATCTCCTTGTCTTGTCTCCTTCCCTGTTTCCTCTACAGGACAAGCTGAAAGTGGGCCACCACGGAGAAAGGTCCCTGGAGAGCTTCTGTCAGTGGCAGTGGGGGGAGTACGGCGGCCCCCGTTACCTAGGCAACAATTACGTGCCCGGGGGCAGGGATGACATCCCACCTGTGGACACGGCCGTGCTCATCACTAGGTAACTGTCATTGTCACTGTCACGCTTCCAATCACATTGTCACTGTGTATTTGATATAGTCTCCTGCTCTCTCTCCCTGCTCTCTCTCTCTCTCCCTGCTCTCTCTCTCCCTGCTCTCTCTCTCTCCCTGCTCTCTCTCTCTCTCCCTGCTCTCTCTCTCTCTCCCTGCTCTCTCTCTCTCTCTCCCTGCTCTCTCTCTCTCCCTGCTCTCTCTCTCCATTTCAATTTAAATTCAATGGGCTTTAATGGCATGAGCCAAAGCAAGTGAAATAGATAATAAACAAAAGTGAAATAAATAATACAAAATGAACAGTAAACATTACACTCACAAAAGTTCAAAAGAATAAAGACATTTCAAATGTCACATTAGGTGCAAATAGTCAAAGTACAGAAGGGAAAATAAATAAGCATAAATATGGGTTGTATTTACAATGGTGTTTGTTCTTCACTGGTTGCCCTTTTCTTGTGGCAACAGGTCACAAATCTTGCTGCTGTGATGGCACACTGTGGTATTTCACCCAGTAGAAATGGGAGTTTATTAAAATTGGATTTGTTTTCAATTTCTTTGTGGGCCTGTGTAATCTGAGGGAGGGAAGTATGTGTCTCTAATATGGTCATACATGTGGAAGGAGGTCAGGAAGTGCAGCTCAGTTTCCACCTCATGTTGTGGGCAGTGTGCAAATAGCCTGACTTACATTTCTCAATAGCAAGGCTATGCTCACTGAGTCTGTACATAGTCAGAACTTTCCTTAAGTTTGGGTCAGTCACAGTAGTCAGGTATTCTGCCACTGTGTACTCTCTGTTTAGGGCCAAATAGCATTCTAGTTTGCTCTGTTTTTTTGTTAATTCTTTCCCATGTGTGAAGTAATTATATTTTTGTTTTCTCATGATTTGGTTGGGCCTCTCTTTCAATTCAATTAAATTCAAGGGGCTTTATTTGCATGGGAAACATGTGTTAACATTGCCAAAGCAAGTGAGGTAGATAATATACAAAAGTGAAATAAACAATAAAAATTAACAGTAAACATTACACATACAGAAGTTTCAAAACAATAATGACATTACAAATGTCATATTATGTATATTTAATCAAATCAAATCACATTTTATTTGTCACATACACATGGTTAGCAGATGTTAATGCGAGTGTAGCAAAATGCTTGTGCTTCTAGTTCTGACAATGCAGTAATAACCAATGAGTAATCTAACCTAACAATTCCACAACTACTACCTTATACACACAAGTGTAAAGGGATAAAGAATATGTACATAAAGATATATGAATAAGTGATGGTACAGAACGGCATAGGCAAGATGCAGTAGATGGTATCGAGTACAGTATATACATATGAGATGAGTAATGTAGGGTATGTACACATAAAAGTGGCATAGTTTAAAGTGGCCAGTGATACATGTATTACATAAAGATGGCAAGATGCAGTAGATGATATAGAGTACAGTATATACATATATATTATATTAAGTGGCATTGTTTAAAATGGCTAGTGATACATTTTTTATCAATTCCCATCAATTTCCATTAATAAAGTGAGCTGGAGTTGAGTCAGTATGTTGGCAGCAGCCACTCAATGTTAGTGGTGGCTGTTTAACAGTCTGATGGCCTTGAGATAGAAGCTGTTTTTCAGTCTCTCGGTCCCTGCTTTGATGCACCTGTACTGACCTCGCCTTCTGGATGATAGCGGGGTGAACAGGCAGTGGCTCGGGTGGTTGTTGTCCTTGATGATCTTTATGGCCTTCCTGTGACATCGGGTGGTGTAGGTGTCCTGGAGGGCAGGTAGTTTGCCGCCAGTGATGCGTTGTGCAGACCTCACTACCCTCCGGAGAGGCTTCCGGTTGTGGGCGGAGCAGTTGCCGTACCAGGCGGTGATACAGCCCGACAGGATGCTCTCGATTGTGCATCTGTAGAAGTTTGTGAGTGCTTTTGGTGACAAGCCGAATTTCTTCAGTCTCCTGAGGTTGAAGAGGCGCTGCTGCGCCTTCTTCACAACGGTGTCTGTGTGGGTGGACCAATTCAGTTTGTCCGTGATGTGTATGCCGAGGAACTTAAAATTTACTACCCTCTCCACTACTGTCCCGTCGATGTGGATAGGGGGGTGCTCCCTCTGCTGTTTCCTGAAGTCCACAATCATCTCCTTTGTTTTGTTGATGTTGAGTGTGAGGTTATTTTCCTGACACCACACTCTGAGGGCCCTCACCTCCTCCCTGTAGGCCGTCTCGTTGTTGTTGGTAATCAAGCCTACCACTGTAGTGTCGTCCGCAAACTTATTGTGCCCATACTTTGTATTTCTTATCCCGTTGGTTTTACTATTAAACTGCTCCAGCTATTATCAAGTTCTGCTCTCCTGCGTCTGACTTCCCTGCCACCAGATACGCACCCCTTACAGAGAGGGAAGCTGGTCCTAGATCTGTACCTAGGGGAAACTTCTCCCTGGAGCGTGTCTGTATCAGACTTGAGTTCAAACGGTATGGGGTCTCTGTATCTGTATACATCGCATACTCTAACGAAGGTATTTTCAAGTTTAGTATATGAAATCACTGACATTTGCATCTGATCTAAGTGTGCGAAGACTAATTTCTTCATTCTGCCCACACCTCTATGACCCACTGTCACTCTGTATTTCTCATTTCTCTCTCTCTCTCTCTCTCTCTCTCTCTCTCTCTCTCTCTCTCTCTCTCTCTCTCTCTCTCTCTCTCTCTCTCTCTCTCTCTCTCTCTCTCTCTCTCTCTCTCTCTCTCTCTCTCTCTCTCTCTCTCTCTCTCTCTCTCTCTCTCTCTCTCTCTTTTCTCTCTCTCTCTAGTTTCTCTCTTTTTTTCTCTTTCTGTCTCTCTCTATCTCTCTCTCACTGCCTTGCCTTCACCTCTTGTCACACACTGCCATTCTCTTGCGATCTCTCTGTCTATTTCTCTCTTTTTCCGTGTCTCTTTCTATCAATTTCAATTCAGTAGACTTTATTGACTTGGTAAGTTAAATTACTTACATGGTCAAAGTATACATACAGTACCAGTCAAAAGTTTGGACAAGGGTTTTACATTGTGATACAAGGGTTGTTCATAGTGAAGAGATCAAAACTATGAAATAACACATATGAAATCATGTAGTAACCAAAAAAAGTGTTAAACAAATCAAAATATAAACTTTTTTTTACATTTTCTTAACTAGTCAAGTCAGTTAAGAACAAATTCTTATTTACAATGACGGCCTACGCCGGCCAAACCTGGACGACGCTGGGCCAATTGTGCGCCATTCTATGGGACTCCCAATCACGGCCGGATGTGATACAGCCTGGATTTGAACCAGGGACTGTCGTGACGCCTATTGCACTGAGATGCAGTGCCTTAGACCGCTGCGCCACTCGGGAGCCGGAGTGGTGCAGAGATCATCCGTTCACCTACTCTGCGTCTCACAAAGACACGGCGGTTTGAAGCAAAAATCTCACATTTGGACTCATCAGACCAAAGGATAGATTTAATGTCCATTGTCTAATGTCCATTGCTCGTGTTTCTTGGCCCAAGCAAGTCTCTTCTTATTATTGGTGCTCTTTAGTAGTGGTTTCTTTTCAGCAATTTGACCTTGAAGGCCTGATTCACGCAGTCTCCTTTGAACAGTTAATGTTTAGATGTCTGTTACTTGAACTCTGTGAAGCATTTATTTGGGCTGCAATCAGTGATGCCAACTTAGCAATTTTGTTGCTAGATTTTGCAACTTTTTAGACTACCCTGGCAACTTTTGTTTCAAACAGCACCTAGCAACACATTTAGCTACTTTAAAAAAGTGACTCAAACGCTAAAATGCATTTCCCCTCTAAATAACACAAAAACGATTTTCTGTGTCACACACTCAGTCACACGTGCCTGGCTGCATAAGTGCATTGTGAGTGACGTCAGCAGCAGGGCGCTCAGCTCGTGCCCAGGCAGCAGCAGGCCAGCAGCAATTTCAGCAAATTGCAAATCATTGTTGGCCGACTGCAGCAGCAGTAGTATGCGTTCGACGAGACAAACCCAATGAATATAGTTGGTCACGAATGTTTGATCTTGAACAGAACTTACAACATCAATCAACACGTCTCAATCAAAACTGTACAGCCAGAAGTACAGAAAAGAGTGGGAGTCTGTACCTGAATTTAAAGGGTGGCTGAATCCATTAATTGGGGATGAATGTTGGGCATACTGTGCGTACTGCAAATCAGATATGCTTGCAAAAATGTATGACACAAAAAACATTGTGCTACAGCAATGTATATAAATGAATCAAAACCGTACAACACCGCAACGTAGTCTACATTACCACAGTTGGTTAACAAAGTGGATAACTGCAAAAGCGCAGAAGCTACTATGTCAATGGCCATTGCAGAGCATTGTTCGCTGCTAGCATGAGTAGGTGTGTCCAAACTATATAACGAACAATTGTGGGACCAACAGCAATAAGGCATCAATAATACTCATAGAAGTAGTAGTAGTGGAAATGGGAATACCATTAACAGGAACTACAACAACAATATTAATGAGAATAATAATAATAATAATAATACTACATTAAAGCAATAGTAATAGGCCAGTCTCAACATGATTAAGAAGCCACATGACATGGTATGAAAGCCACATGACATGGTATGAAAGCCACATGACATGGTATGAAAGCCACATGACATGGTATGGTATATACATATCTTTTTCAGTTCAACTTTATTTAACCAGGTAGGCCAGTTGAGAACAAGTTCTCATTTACAACTGCGACCTGGCCAAGATAAAGCAAAGTGGTGCGACAAAAACAACGACACAGAGTTACACATGGAATAAACAAATGTACAGTCAATAACACAATAGAAAAATCTGTATACAGTGTGTACAAATGAAGTAAGGAGGTAAGGCAATGAATAGGCCAATAGTGGTAATTACAATTTAGCAATTTACACTGGAGTGATAGATGTGCAGATGAGGATGTACAGGTAGAAATACTAGTGTGCAAAAGTGCAGAAAAACAACAACAAATATGGGATGAGGTAGATAGTTGGTTGGATGGGCTATTTACAGATGGGCTGTGTACAGCTGCAGTGATCGGTAAGCTGCTCTGACAGCTAAAGCTTAAAGTTAGTGAGGGAGATATGTCTCCAACTTCAGTGATTTTTGCAATTCGTTCCAGTCATTGGCAGCAGAGAACTGGAAGACTTATAGATAACCTGGAGCCAGTGGGTTTGGCGATGAATATGTAGCGAGGACCAGCCAACGAGAGCATACAGGTCGCAGTGGTGGGTAGTATATGGGGCTTTGGTGACAAAACAGGTGGCACTGTGGTAGACTGCAACCAATTTGCTGAGTAGAGTGTTGGAGGCTAATTTGTAAATGACATCGCCGAAGTCAAGGATCGGTAGGATAGTCAGTTTTACGAGGGTAAGTTTGGCAGCATGAGTGAAGGAGGCTTTGTTGCGAAATAGGAAGCCGATTCTAGATTTAACTTTGGATTGGAGATGCTTAATGTGAGTCTGGAAGGAGAGTTTACAGTCTAGCCAGACACTTAGATATTTACAGTTGTCCACATATTCTAAGTCAGAACCGTCAAGAGTAGTGATGCTAGTCGGGCAGGCGGTGCGGGAAGCGATCGTTTGAAGAGCATGCATTTCGTTTTACTAGCATTTAAGAGCAGTTGGGGGCCACGGAAGGAGTGTTGTATGGCGTTGAAGCTCATTTGGAGGTTTGTTAACACAGTGTCAAAAGAAGGGCCAGATGTATACAGAATGGTGTCGTCTGCGTAGAGGAGGATCAAAGAATCACCCGCACCAAGAGAGACATCATTGATATATACAGAGAAAAGAGTCTGCCCGAGAATTGATCCCTGTGGCACCCCCATAGGCACCCCCAGAGGTCCGGACAACAGGCCCTCCGATTTGACATGGTATGAAAGCCACATGACATGGTACGAAAGCCACATGACATGGTATGAAAGCC
>NC_092090.1:18938001-19003001 GCF_045679555.1 Salvelinus alpinus
ATTGCAGATCTTTAAACTGTAGAGGAGGGCAGATCTTTAAACTGTAGAGGAGGGCAGACCTTTAAACTGTAGAGGAGGGTATATCTTTAAACTGTAGAGGAGGGCAGATCTTTAAACTGTAGAGGAGGGCAGACCTTTAAACTGTAGAGGAGGGTATATCTTTAAACTGTAGAGGAGGGCAGATCTTTAAACTGTAGAGGAGGGCAGACCTTTAAACTGTAGAGGAGGGTATATCTTTAAACTGTAGAGGAGGGCAGATCGTAAAACTGTAGAGGAGGGAAGATCGTTATACTGTAGAGGAGGGCAGATCTTTAAACTGTAGAGGAGGGCAGATCTTTAAACTGTAGAGGAAGGCAGATCTTTAAACTGTAGAGGAGGGCAGATCGTTATACTGTAGAGGAGGGCAGATCTTTAAACTGTAGAGGAGGGCAGATCTTTAAACTGTAGAGGAAGGCAGATCTTTAAACTGTAGAGGAGGGCAGATCTTTAAACTGTAGAGGAGGGCAGATCTTTAAACTGTAGAGGAGGGCAGACCTTTAAACTGTAGAGGAGGGCAGACCTTTAAACTGTAGAGGAGGGCAGATCTTTAAACTGTAGAGGAGGGCAGATCTTTAAACTGTAGAAGAGGATATATCTTTAAACTGTAGAAGAGGGTATATCTTTAAACTGTAGAGGAGGGCAGATCTTTAAACTGTAGAGGAGGGCAGATCTTTAAACTGTAGATGAGGGCAGACCTTTAAACTGTAGAGGAGGGTATATCTTTAAACTGTAGAGGAGGGCAGATCTTTAAACTGTAGAGGAGGGCAGATCTTTAAACTGTAGAGGAGGGCAGACCTTTAAACTGTAGAGGAGGGCAGATCTTTAAACTGTAGAGGAGGGCAGACCTTTAAACTGTAGAGGATTGCAGATCTTTAAACTGTAGAGGAGGGCAGATCTTTAAACTGTAGAGGAGGGCAGACCTTTAAACTGTAGAGGAGGGTATATCTTTAAACTGTAGAGGAGGGCAGATCTTTAAACTGTAGAGGAGGGCAGACCTTTAAACTGTAGAGGAGGGTATATCTTTAAACTGTAGAGGAGGGCAGATCTTTAAACTGTAGAGGAGGGCAGACCTTTAAACTGTAGAGGAGGGTATATCTTTAAACTGTAGAGGAGGGCAGATCGTTAAACTGTAGAGGAGGGAAGATCGTTATACTGTAGAGGAGGGCAGATCTTTAAACTGTAGAGGAGGGCAGATCTTTAAACTGTAGAGGAAGGCAGATCTTTAAACTGTAGAGGAGGGCAGATCTTTAAACTGTAGAGGAGGGCAGATCTTTAAACTGTAGAGGAGGGCAGACCTTTAAACTGTAGAGGAGGGTATATCTTTAAACTGTAGAGGAGGGCAGATCTTTAAACTGTAGAGGAGGGCAGATCTTTAAACTGTATAGGAGGGCAGACCTTTAAACTGTAGAGGAGGGTATATCTTTAAACTGTAGAGGAGTGCAGATCTTTAAACTGTAGAGGAGGGCAGATCTTTAAACTGTAGAGGAGGGCAGATCTTTAAACTGTAGAGGAGGGCAGACCTTTAAACTGTAGAGGAGGGTATATCTTTAAACTGTAGAGGAGGGCAGATCTTTAAACTGTAAAGAAGGGCAGATCTTTAAACTGTAGAGAAGGGCAGATCTTTAAACTGTAGAGGAGGGCAGATCTGTTATGCTGATGAATGAGGACCCAACAGCGACGTAATAGTAACAGAGTCTTTATTCCAGTATCAAACAAACAATGATTCTCCTGGATATATCAAAGGTAAATCCAAAACAGGAAACTGAAATCCTCTCGTCAGTAGAGAGGAACGACAGGAGACGCGACCACAGACTGCAGGTCGCTTCAGGAAGGCACAGGCCGTAGCTGACATAGACACCTGCTCACACGCAGCATCTGAAGAAGGCAAAAACACGACAGGGCGGAACAAGGACACAGGAACAGCAAACATCAAACAAGAATCCGACCAGGCAGAAGCGGAAAACAGAGGGAGAAATAGGGACTCTAATCAGAGGGCAAAATAGGGGACAGGTGTGAAAGAGTAAATGAGGTCGTTAGGAGAATGAGAAACAGCTGGGAGCAGGAACGGAACGATAGAGAGAGAGAGCGGGAGAGGGAGAGAGGGAGGAGGAGAGAGAGAGAGAGAAAGAGGGAAAGAACCTAATAAGACCAGCAGAGGGAAGCACAGGGACAAGACATGAAGATCAAAGACAAAACATGACAGTACCCCCCCACTCACCGAGCGCCTCCTGGCGCACTCGAGGAGGAACCCTGGCGGCAACGAAGGAAATCATCAATCAACGAACGGTCCAGCACGTCCCGAGATGGAACCCAACTCCTCTCCTCAGGACCGTAACCCTCCCAATCCACTAAGTACTGGTGACCACGTCCCCGAGAACGCATGTCCATGATCTTTCGTACCTTGTAAATAGGAGCGCCCTCGACAAGGACGGGGGGGGGGGGAGGGAAGACGAACGGGGGCGCGAAGAAAAGGCTTGACACAAGAGACATGGAAGACAGGGTGGACGCGACGAAGATGTCGCGGAAGAAGCAGTCGCACAGCGACAGGATTGACGACCTGAGAGACACGGAACGGACCAATGAACCGCGGAGTAAACTTGCGAGAAGCTGTCGTAAGGGGAAGGTTACGAGTGGAAAGCCACACTCTCTGACCGCGACAATACCTAGGACTCCTAATCCTACGTTTATTGGCGGCTCTCACAGTCTGCGCCCTGTAACGGCAAAGTGCAGACCTGACCCTCCTCCAGGTGCGCTCACAACGTTGGACAAAAGCCTGAGCGGAGGGAACGCTGGACTCGGCGAGCTGGGACGAGAACAGAGGAGGCTGGTACCCAAGACTACTCTGAAACGGAGATAGCCCGGTAGCAGACGAAGGAAGCGAGTTGTGAGCGTACTCAGCCCAGGGGAGCTGTTCTGCCCAAGACGCAGGGTTTCGAAACGAAAGGCTGCGTAATATGCGACCAATCGACTGATTGGCCCTTTCTGCTTGACCGTTAGACTGGGGATGAAACCCGGAAGAGAGACTGACGGAAGCACCAATCAAACGACAGAACTCCCTCCAAAACTGTGACGTGAATTGCGGACCTCTGTCTGAAACGGCGTCTAACGGGAGGCCATGAATTCTGAACACATTCTCAATGATGATTTGTGCCGTCTCCTTAGCGGAAGGAAGCTTAGCGAGGGGAATGAAATGTGCCGCCTTAGAGAACCTATCGATAACCGTAAGAATCACAGTCTTCCCCGCAGACGAAGGCAGACCGGTAATAAAGTCTAAGGCGATGTGAGACCATGGTCGAGAAGGAATGGGAAGCGGTCTGAGACGACCGGCAGGAGGAGAGTTACCTGACTTAGTCTGCGCGCAGTCCGAACAAGCAGCCACGAAACGGCGCGTGTCCCGCTCCTGAGTAGGCCACCAAAACCGCTGGCGAATAGAAGCAAGCGTACCCCGAACGCCGGGATGGCCAGCTAACTTGGCAGAGTGAGCCCACTGAAGAACAGCCAGACGAGTAGAGACAGGAACGAACAGAAGGTTACTAGGACAAGCGCGCGGCGACGCAGTGTGAGTGAGTGCTTGCTTTACCTGTCTCTCAATTCCCCAGACAGTCAACCCGACAACACGCCCTTCAGGGAGAATCCCCTCGGGGTCGGTAGAAGCCACAGAAGAACTAAAGAGACGGGATAAGGCATCAGGCTTGGTGTTCTTATTTCCCGGACGATAGGAAATCACGAACTCGAAACGAGCGAAAAACAACGCCCAACGAGCCTGACGTGCATTAAGTCGTTTGGCAGAACGGATGTACTCAAGGTTCTTATGGTCAGTCCAAACGACAAAAGGAACGGTCGCCCCCTCCAACCACTGTCGCCATTCGCCTATGGCTAAGCGGATGGCGAGCAGTTCGCGGTTACCCACATCATAGTTGCGTTCCGATGGCGACAGGCGATGAGAAAAGTAAGCGCAAGGATGGACCTTATCGTCAGACTGGAAGCGCTGAGACAGAATGGCTCCCACGCCCACCTCTGAAGCGTCAACCTCGACAATGAATTGTTTAGTGACGTCAGGAGTAACAAGGATAGGGGCGGATGTAAAACGCTTCTTGAGGAGATCAAAAGCTCCCTGGGCGGAACCGGACCACTTAAAGCAAGTCTTGACAGAAGTCAGAGCTGTGAGAGGGGCAGCCACTTGACCGAAATTACGAATGAAACGCCGATAGAAATTAGCGAAACCGAGAAAGCGCTGCAACTCGACACGTGACTTAGGAACGGGCCAATCGCTGACAGCCTGGACCTTAGCGGGATCCATCTGAATGCCTTCAGCGGAAATAACAGAACCGAGAAATGTGACAGAGGAGACATGAAAGGCGCACTTCTCAGCCTTCACGTAGAGACAATTCTCTAAAAGGCGCTGGAGTACACGTCGAACGTGCTGAACATGAATCTCGAGTGACGGTGAAAAAATCAGGATATCGTCAAGGTAAACGAAAACAAAAATGTTCAGCATGTCTCTCAGTACATCATTAACTAATGCCTGAAAGACAGCTGGAGCATTAGCGAGACCGAACGGCAGAACCCGGTATTCAAAATGCCCTAACGGAGTGTTAAACGCCGTTTTCCACTCGTCCCCCTCTCTGATGCGTACGAGATGGTAAGCGTTACGAAGGTCCAACTTAGTAAAGAACCTGGCTCCCTGCAAAATCTCGAAGGCTGACGACATAAGGGGAAGCGGATAACGATTCTTAACCGTTATGTCATTCAGCCCTCGATAATCCACGCAGGGGCGCAGAGTACCGTCCTTCTTCTTAACAAAGAAAAATCCCGCTCCGGCGGGAGAGGAAGAAGGCACCACGGTACCGGCGTCGAGAGAAACAGACAGATAATCCTCGAGAGCCTTACGTTCGGGAGCCGACAGAGAGTATAGTCTACCCCGAGGGGGAGTGGTCCCCGGAAGGAGATCAATACAACAATCATACGACCGGTGAGGAGGAAGGGAGCTGGCTCTGGACCGACTGAAGACCGTGCGCAGATCATGATATTCCTCCGGCACTCCTGTCAAATCACCAGGTTCCTCCTGAGTAGAGGGGACAGAAGACACAGGAGGGATAGCAGACATTAAACACTTCACATGACAAGAAACGTTCCAGGATAGGATAGAATTACTAGACCAATTAATAGAAGGATTATGACATACTAGCCAGGGATGACCCAAAACAACAGGTGTAAAAGGTGAACGAAAAATCAAAAAGGAAATGGTCTCACTGTGGTTACCAGATACTGTGAGGGTTAAAGGTAGTGTCTCACATCTGATACTGGGGAGAAGACTACCATCTAAGGCGAACATGGGCGTGGGCTTCCCTAACTGTCTGAGAGGAATGTCATGTTTCCGAGCCCATGCTTCGTCCATAAAACAACCCTCAGCCCCAGAGTCTATCAAGGCACTGCAGGAAGCAGCTGAACCGGTCCAGCGTAGATGGACCGACAAGGTAGTACAGGATCTTGATGGAGAGACCTGAGTAGTAGCGCTCACCAGTAGCCCTCCGCTTACTGATGAGCTCTGGCTTTTACTGGACATGACATGACAAAATGTCCAGCAGAACCGCAATAGAGGCAAAGGCGGTTGGTGATTCTCCGTTCCCTCTCCTTAGTCGAGATGCGAATACCTCCCAGCTGCATGGGCTCAGTCTCTGAGCCGGTGGGAGGAGATGGTTGAGATGCGGAGAGGGGAAACACCGTTAACGCGAGCTCTCTTCCACGAGCTCGGTGACGAAGATCTACCCGTCGTTCTATGCGGATGGCGAGTGCAATCAAAGAGTCCACGCTGGAAGGAACCTCCCGGGAGAGAATCTCATCCTTAACCTCAGCGTGAAGTCCCTCCAGAAAACGAGCGAGCAACGCCGGCTCGTTCCAGTCACTGGAGGCAGCAAGAGTGCGAAACTCTATAGAGTAATCCGTTATGGATCGATCACCTTGACATAGGGAAGCCAGGGCCCTGGAAGCCTCCTTCCCAAAAACTGAACGATCAAAAACCCGTATCATCTCCTCTTTAAAGTTCTGATAATCGTTAGAACACTCAGCCCTTGCCTCCCAGATAGCTGTGCCCCACTCCCGAGCCCGACCAGTAAGGAGTGATATGACGTAAGCGATCCGAGCTCTCTCTCTTGAGTACGTGTTGGGCTGGAGAGAGAACACAATATCACACTGGGTGAGAAAGGAGCGACACTCAGTGGGCTGCCCAGAGTAACATGGTGGGTTATTAACCCTAGGTTCCGGAGACTCGGAAGACCAGGAAGTAGCTGGTGGCACGAGATGAAGACTCTGAAACTGTCCAGAGAGATCGGAGACCTGAGCGGCCAGGGTCTCAACGGCATGACGAGCAGCAAACAATTCCTGCTCGTGTCTGCCGAGCATTGCTCCCTGGAACTCGACGGCAGTGTTGAGAGAATCCATAGTCGCTGGGTCCATCTTGGTCGGATTCTTCTGTTATGCTGATGAATGAGGACCCAACAGCGACGTAATAGTAACAGAGTCTTTATTCCAGTATCAAACAAACAATGATTCTCCTGGATATATCAAAGGTAAATCCAAAACAGGAAACTGAAATCCTCTCGTCAGTAGAGAGGAACGACAGGAGACGCGACCACAGACTGCAGGTCGCTTCAGGAAGGCACAGGCCGTAGCTGACATAGACACCTGCTCACACGCAGCATCTGAAGAAGGCAAAAACACGACAGGGCGGAACAAGGACACAGGAACAGCAAACATCAAACAAGAATCCGACCAGGCAGAAGCGGAAAACAGAGGGAGAAATAGGGACTCTAATCAGAGGGCAAAATAGGGGACAGGTGTGAAAGAGTAAATGAGGTCGTTAGGAGAATGAGAAACAGCTGGGAGCAGGAACGGAACGATAGAGAGAGAGAGCGGGAGAGGGAGAGAGGGAGGAGGAGAGAGAGAGAGAGAAAGAGGGAAAGAACCTAATAAGACCAGCAGAGGGAAGCACAGGGACAAGACATGAAGATCAAAGACAAAACATGACAAGATCATTAAACTGTAGAGGAGGGCAGATCTTTAAACTGTAGAGGAGGGCAGATCATTAAACTGTAGAGGAGGGCAGATCGTTAAACTGTAGAGGAGGGAAGATCTTTAAACTGTAGAGGAGGGCAGATCTTTAAACGTCTTTGGAGACCATCCCAATACGTACCCTTTCTGTTTTGGTTAAAGTCTCTTTCTTGCTCTCTTTCTCTCTCTCTCTCTCTGCCTCACTATGTCTCACTCACTCTGTGTCCTGTCTTGCCTACTACTTACAAAGTCACTCTCCACTCAGGGGTTCCGCAGTACAGTGTGAACAGAAAGCATGTCGCCCTCCACTCAGGGGTTCTACAGTACAGTGTGAACAGAAAGCATGTCACCCTCCACTCAGGGGTTCTACAGTACAGTGTGAACAGAAAGCATGTGTGCATTCCAAATGGCACCCTATTCCAAAAGGGCTCTGGTTAAAGTACTTCACTATGTAGGGCATAGGGTGCCATTTGGTACATAAACCATGTCAAATCACTGCTTAACAGTGGGAACAAAGAGGGTCTTGGGTTCTCAGTGGTGGGAATGAGAGTCCCTGCCTTGTCTCCCTGCATGTACTGGAACGGGCCTTACACTGGTCAGCTGGTCCCCATGGTAACCAACATAAGCTGTGTGTGTGTGTGTGTGTGCGTGTGTGTGTGCGTGCGTGCGTGCGTGCGTGCGTGCGTGCGTGCGTGCGCGTGCGTGCGTGCGTGCGTGCGTGTGTGTGTGTGACTATGCCACAGCGAAGGAGACGTGGAATGTTTGAGTTGAGGGCTGCTAGCTGTTTGTCCAGCATGAACTACAGTACATAGATTAGGGAGAATACAATCACGGTGCATTGTACATTAACCCCTCTATGTAACACTATTCTGGTGTAACGTTGACAGCAAATGGCAGTTAACATTTCCACTTAAGTCATTTTTTTCACTTGGTCATGAATTGGTCAATGGGAGACTAAGAGAAAATTCAACTAAAGTGGAAGTGAGGATTCAACTGGTGGATTGAACTAATATGCCCAATTAAAATGTTTAAATTGTAATTTATTTAGATTCCTTCGAACATATTTTGTGTTTTTGTTTCTCTTATCAACACTCCGGGTGAAGTTTCCCTTAGGGACAGATCTAGGATCAGCTTCCCCTCCCCAATCTTAACCTTAACATAAGTGTGGAAAATGCTACATTTACCCAGATCAGCATCCATGGGAAACTTCACCCTGCAACCTTATCAACACTGTAGCATTGCAGGATGAGGTCAGATGGACTGAACTTGTTATAATACTGTTCTTGCCGTCTCGTTGCAGGACTGACTTCTGCGTGCACAAAGACCAGCCCTGTGACACAGTGGGTGAGGAATCACAACCGTGTGTGTGTGTGTGTGTGTGTGTGTGTGTGTGTGTGTGTGTGTGTGTGTGTGTGTGTGTGTGTGTGTGTGTGTGTGTGTGTGTGTGTGTGTGTGTGTGTGTGTGTGTGTATTGAAATCGTCTGTCGGTGGCCCTTGTTGACCTCTGACATTCCTGTCCCCTGAAAAGGATAAGCAGGTGACATTTCAACCCGCCTGGTCTGTAAAAACCTCTCAAGCACACACACACACACGCACACACACACACAAACGCACATGCACGCGGACACACACACACACACACACGCACACACAAACGCACGTGCACGCGGACACACACACACACACACACACACTTACACTCTCTCACACGTGCACACGCACACACACACACACACACAAAACGCACGTGCACGCGGACACACACACACACACACTTACACTCTCTCACACGTGCACACACACACGCACACACTTTGGAGATAAGACCACACACGTACTGCAGATAAAACCCTGCTGTAATCTGTCTGTCTCTCCCCCTCACTGTAACTGTAATTTGTCTGTCTTTCCCTCCCCACTGTAACTGTAATCTGTCTGTCTCTCCCGCTCCACTGTAACTGTAATCTGTCTGTCTCTCCCCCCCACTGTACTGTAATCTATCTGTCTCTCCCCCTCACTGTAACTGTAATTTGTCTGTCTCTCCCCCCTCACTGTAACTGTAATTTGTCTGTCTTTCCCTCCCCACTGTACTGTAATCTATCTGTCTCTCCCCCTCACTGTAACTGTAATCTGTCTGTTCTCTCCCCCCTCACTGTAACTGTAATTTGTCTGTCTTTCCCTCCCCACTGTACTGTAATCTATCTGTCTCTCCCTCCCCACTGTAACTGTAATCTATCTGTCTCTCCCCCTCACTGTAACTGTAATTTGTCTGTCTTTCCCTCCCCACTGTACTGTAATTTGTCTGTCTCTCCCCCCTCACTGTAACTGTAAATTGTCTGTCTTTCCCTCCCCACTGTACTGTAATCTATCTGTCTCTCCCCGTCACTGTAACTGTAATCTGTCTGTCTCTCCCCCTCACTGTAAATGTAATCTGTCTGTCTCCCCCCTCACTGTAACTGTAATCTGTCTGTCTCTCCCCCTCACTGTAACTGTAATTTGTCTGTATTTCCCTCCCCACTGTACTGTAATCTATCTGTCTCTCCCCGTCACTGTAACTGTAATCTGTCTGTCTCTCCCCCTCACTGTAAATGTAATCTGTCTGTCTCCCCCCTCACTGTAACTGTAATCTGTCTGTCTCTCCCCCTCACTGTAACTGTAATTTGTCTGTATTTCCCTCCCCACTGTACTGTAATCTATCTGTCTCTCCCCCCTCACTGTAACTGTGATTTGTCTGTCTCTCCCCCTCACTGTAACTGTAATCTGTATGTCTCTCCCCCTCACTGTAACTGTAATTTGTCTGTCTTTCCCTTCCCACTGTAACTGTAATCTGTCTGTTCTCTCCCCCCTCACTGTAACTGTAATTTGTCTGTCTTTCCCTCCCCACTGTAACTGTAAACTGTCTGTTCTCTCCCCCCTCACTGTAACTGTAATCTGTCTGTCTCTCCCCCTCACTGTAACTGTAATTTGTCTGTCTCTCCCCCTCACTGTAACTGTAATCTGTCTGTTTCTCCCACCCCACTGTACTGTAATCTATCAGTCTCTACCCCTCACTGTAACTGTAATTTGTCTGTCTCTTCCCCTCACTGTAACTGTAATTTGTCTGTCTTTCCCTCCCCACTGTACTGTAATTTGTCTGTCTCTCCCCCCTCACTGTAACTGTAAATTGTCTGTCTTTCCCTCCCCACTGTACAGTAATCTATCCGTCTCTCCCCCTCACTGTAACTGTAATCTGTCTGTCTCTCCCCCTCACTGTAACTGTAATCTGTCTGTCTCTCCCCCTCACTGTAAATGTAATCTGTCTGTCTCTCCCCCTCACTGTAACTGTAATTTGTCTGTCTTTCCCTCCCCACTGTAACTGTAATCTGTCTGTTCTCTCCCCCCTCACTGTAACTGTAATCTGTCTGTCTCTCCCCCTCACTGTAACTGTAATTTGTCTGTCTCTCCCCCTCACTGTAACTGTAATCTGTCTGTTTCTCCCACCCCACTGTACTGTAATCTATCTGTCTCTCCCCCCTCACTGTAACTGTAATTTGTCTGTCTCTCCGCCCCACTGTAACTGTAATCTGTCTGTTCTCTCCCCCTCACTGTAACTGTATAACTGTAATTTGTCTGTCTTTCCCTCCCCACTGTAACTGTAATCTGTCTGTTCTCTCCCCCCTCACTGTAACTGTAATCTGTCTGTCTCTCCCCCTCACTGTAACTGTAATTTGTCTGTCTCTCCCGCCCCGCAGTAACTGTAATCTGTCTGTTTCTCCCCCTCACTGTAACTGTAATCTGTCTGTCTCCCCCCCCCACTGTAACTGTAATCTGTCTGTCTCTCCCCCCCACTGTAACTGTAATCTGTCTGTCTCTCCCCCCCACTGTAACTGTAATCTGTCTGTCTCTCCCCCCCACTGTAACTGTAATCTGTCTGTCTCTCCCGCCCCGCAGTAACTGTAATCTGTCTGTTTCTCCCGCTCCACTGTAACTGTAATCTGTCTGTCTCTCCCCCTCACTGTAACTGTAATCTGTCTGTCTCTCCCCCCTCACCGTAACTGTAATCTGTCTGTCTCTCCCGCCTCACTGTAACTGTAATCTGTCTGTCTCTCCCCCCTCACTGTAACTGTAATCTGTCTGTCTCTCCCGCCTCACTGTAACTGTAATCTGTCTGTCTCTCCCGCCCCACTGTAACTGTAATCTGTCTGTCTCTCCCCCTCATTGTAACTGTAATATGTCTGTCTCTCCCCCTCACTGTAACTGTAATCTGTCTGTCTCTCCCGCTCCACTGTAACTGCAATCTGTCTGTCTTTCCCTCCCCACTGTAACTGCAATCTGCCTGTCTCTCCCCCCTCACTGTAACTGTAACCTGTCTGTCTCTCCCGCCCCGCCCCGCAGTAACTGTAATCTGTCTGTCTCTCTCGCTCCACTGTAACTGTAATCTGTCTGTCTCTCCCGCCCCACTGTAACTGTAATTTGTCTGTCTCTCCCGCTCCACTGTAACTGTAATCTGTCTGTCTCTCCCGCCCCACTATAACTGCAATTATGTACTCCTCCTCAAACAATGAGACAGATGTATATCAGTGGCAGACATTGTTAAAAGACCAAGAGATTTTAACACACTGTGTGTGTGTGTACATGCGTGTGTATGTGCATTGTGTGTGTGTGGTTTAACTGATACAGCCTTTATCAACTCTACAAGCAACACTAGACTCTATTATTATGGTGGGAGATTTTAATACGGTCTTAAATTCCTCTATGGACCGCAAAGGAAATCACACTACAAACTATCACCCTCAGGCACTTAAGGAAATCATGAATGTCATGGATATATTGGAATTAGTGGATATATGGAGACTTAAATACCCTGACCTAGTGAGATATACATGGCGGAGGCTTAATCAAGCTAGCCGTATTGACTACTTTCTTATGCCATTCTCTCTGGTACCAAAAGTTTAAAAAGTGTTGATAGGGAACAGAATGCGGTCGGATCATCACATAATTGGTATATATATTACTCTTACAGAATTTCCACGTGGGCGAGGATATTGGAAATTTAATCAAAGCCTACTAGATGATAAATTGTTAAGAATTAGGACAGAAGAATTTATAACTATAAACTTTTTTAGACATAACATAGGTACAGCAGATCCCCTTATTGTATGGGACACTTTTAAGTGTGGCTTTAGATGCCATGCAATTCAGTACTCATCTATAAAACAAAAGCAATTTAGATCAAAAGAGTCCATATTAACAAAGGAAATTGAAGGACTAACAGTACAGTTAAATACCAATAAAAACTGTACCATAGAGGCACAGAATAAGTTAGAGGAAAAACAAAAAGAAATGGAGGAACTTATTCAAGAAAGATCCAGTGTAATATACTATAAAAATAAAGCGAACTGGATGGAATATGGGGGAAAATGCACCAAATTCTTTTTCAATCTTCAATATAGAAATGCAACCAAAAATGTTTTATTAAAACTTGTTACAAATGATGGAGTCACGCATGATTCACCGAATTATATTTTGAAAGAGGAAGTAAGGTACTTTAAGAATATGTTTTTGTTTCAGTCTCCTCCATCTCCACTATTTGAATGGATTTTTTTCCTAATAATAATGTAAAATTAACATCTGTACAGAAAGACTCATGTGAAGGCCAAATTGCAGAGGAGGAACTTCTTGATGCAATTTGGGCCTTTAAGGCTGGGAAAACTCCAGGGCTGGATGGCATACCAGTGGAAGTATACAAAACGTTTTTGTTGATATACTCAGAGGACCATTATTAGCATGTTTTAACCACTCCTATATAAATGGTCGATTATCAGACACGCAACAAGAAGGTCTGATATCATTATTACTGTGATATCATTATTACAGTGTTGTGATGCAAAAATCCTAGCAAAATGCTTGGCGCATAGAATTAAAAGAGTATTGTCAGATATTATTCATCCTAATCAGACAGTTTTTTTTACATGGACGATACATTGGAGATAATATAAGACAAGTACTGGAAACAATGGAATACTATGAAATATCGGGGACACCAGGCCTGGTTTTCATAGCTGATTTTGAAAAGTATTTTGATAAAGTACGACTGGAGTTTATATATAAATGCCTAGAATATTTAAATTTTGAGGAATCTCTTATAAAATGGGTTAAAATTATGTATAGTAACCCTAGGTGTAAAATAGTAAATAATGTCTACATCTCAGAAAGTTTTTAACTATCTAGAGGAGTAAAACAAGGTTGTCCACTATCGGCATATCTATTTATTATTGCCATTGAAATGTTAGCTGTTAAGATTAGATCAAACAATAATATTAAGGGATTAGAAATCCGTGGCTTAAAAACGAAGGTGTCATTGTACGCTGATGATTCATGTTTTCTTTTAAAACCACAATTAGAGTCTCTCCACGGCCTCATAGAGGATCTAGATACTTTTGCTATCCTCTCTGGATTAAAACCAAATTATGATAAATATTACGTATTGGATCACTAAAAAATGCTTATTTTACATTACCATGTAGTTTACCAATTAAATGGTCTGACAGAGATGTGGACATACTCAGTATACAAATCCCAAAAGAAAGAAATGATCTCACTCCAATAAATTGTTATCGAAAGTTAGTAAAAATAGATAAGCTCTTGCTACCATGGAAAGGAAAATACCTGTCTATTTGTGGAAAAATCACTCTGATTAACTCTTTAGTCATATCACAGTTTACCTATTTGCTTATGGTTTTGCCTACACCTAGTGACCTGCTTTTTAAATTATATGAACAAAAAATATTCAATTTTATTTGGAACTGCAAGCCAGACAAAATTAAAAGGGCGTATTTATATAACGAATATGAATTCGGAGGGCAGAAATGATTAAATATTAAAGCATTAAACCTCTCACTAAAGGCATCAGTCATACAAAAGTTATACTTAAATCCAAACTGGTTCTCTAGTAAATTGGTAAGAATGTCTCATCCTATGTTGAAGAAGGGCCCTTTTCCCTTTATTCAGATTACACCTGCTCACTTTCGGTTGTTTGAAAAGGAAATAATCTCCAAAATATCTTTATTTTTTAAACAAGCCTTAGAAAGTTGGTTGCAATTTCAGCTTAATCCACCTGAAAAGACAGGACAAATTATACAACAATATTGTGGTTAAACTCAAATATACTAATTGATTAAAAAAACGTATTTTTCGAAGAAATGTTTAAAAAAAGGTATAATTTTTGTGAACGATATCATAAATAAGACTGCTGGAGTTATGTCACAAATACAGCTAACAAAGACATATGGAAATGTCTGCTCTACCCAAAATTACAACCAATTAATTGCAGCATTATCACAGAAATGGAAGAGGCAAGTAGAAGGGGAAAAAAGTAAGGAACTTGTATGTCGGCCCTGTATTAAAGAACATAAATGGTTAAAGTGTGATAAATAAAAACATATACCAATTTCTTTAAAGGAACAAAAAACTGACAGCTGTGCCATATAAATTGCAAAATAGTTTTGAAGAGATTTTCGATGTACCCATTCCATGGCACATGGTTGGCACATGGTTTATGAATTGATATGCAAAACAACGCCGGATTCAAAACTTCAATTTTTTTAATTTAAATTACTATACAAAATTCTTGCAACCAATAGAATGTTATATATATATGGGGGATACAATCTTCCCAGCTCTGCAGATTCTGCTGTGAGGAGGCAGATTAATTAGATCATTTATTTTGGTATTGTCCATATGTAGCTTGTTTTTGGTCACAGGTCCAGAAATGGCTGAAGAATTGCAACATTTGCCTAGAACTAACGCTGCAGATAGCAATACTGGGTGATTTGAAAAGCCATAGTCAATCAATCAATAATATAATAATTATTTTAGCAAATAAATGTATTTTTCATTTACAATCTGTAGAAGCTATGAGAATAGAAAGGTGCAATACTTTTGTGAAGCATCACTGCACAGTTGAAAAATATATGGCAAATAGAAATCCAAAATGGATGATGTTGAGAGATAGATGGGAGGGGTTGACTGGAGCTGAAGGGTGGGACTAATAACAAGACAACCAATGTAAAGCATACGGGATCTGTAAAATGTATATAGGTTCAGAACTTTTGTGAAATAGCACAGTTACAAATAGAAATCAAACTGGATGGACATCAGAAATAGAGGAAGGACTAAAAACAAACAAAATATAACTATTGTAAAATAGTTTATATAAGATATATAAACTGAAGGTAGAAGCCTAAGTGTTATTGTTTATTAGTTTACTCCAATTGGGGGAAGGGTGGTAGGGTTTGTGGGGAATAATAAAGGTATATTCTAAAAAAAGTATGTCTATATATGTATGTGTATGTATATACAGTGGGGAGAACAAGTATTTGATACACTGCCGATTTTGCAGGTTTTCCTACTTACAAAGCATGTAGAGGTCTGTAATTTTTATCATAGGTACACTTCAACTGTGAGAGACGGAATCTAAAACAAAAATCCAGAAAATCACATTGTATGATTTTTAAATAATTAATTTGCATTTTATTGCATGACATAAGTATTTGATACATCAGAAAAGCAGAACTTAATATTTGGTACAGAAACCTTTGTTTGCAATTACAGAGATCATACGTTTCCTGTAGTTCTTGACTAGGTTTGCACACACTGCAGCAGGGATTTTGGCCCACTCCTCCCTACAGATCTTCTCCAGATCCTTCAGGTTTCGGGGCTGTCGCTGGGCAATACGGACTTTCAGCTCCCTCCAAAGATTTTCTATTGGGTTCAGGTCTGGAGACTGGCTAGGCCACTCCAGGACCTTGAGATGCTTCTTACAGAGCCACTCCTTAGTTGCCATGGCTGTGTGCTTCGTGTCGTTGTCATGCTGGAAGACCCAGCCACGACCCATCTTCAATGCTCTTACTGAGGGAAGGAGGTTGTTGGCCAAGATCTCGCGATACATGGCCCCATCCATCCTCCCCTCAATACGGTGCAGTCGTCCTGTCCCCTTTGCAGAAAAGCATCCCCAAAGAATGATGTTTCCACCTCCATGCTTCACGGTTGGGATGGTGTTCTTGGGGTTGTACTCATACTTCTTCTTCCTCCAAACACGGCGAGTGGAGTTAGACCAAAAAGCTCTATTTTTGTCTCATCAGACCACATGACCTTCTCCCATTCCTCCTCTGGATCATCCAGATGGTCATTGGCAAACTTCAGACAGGCCTGGACATGCACTGGCTTAAGCAGGGGGACCTTGCGTGCGCTGCAGGATTTTAATCCATGACGGCGTAGTGTGTTACTAATGGTTTTCTTTGAGACTGTGGTCCCAGCTCTCTTCAGGTCATTGACCAGGTCCTGCCGTGTAGTTCTGGGCTGATCCCTCACCTTCCTCATGATCATTGATGCCCCACGAGGTGAAATCTTGCATGGAGCCCCAGACCGAGGGTGATTGACCGTCATCTTGAACTTCTTCCATTTTCTAATAATTGTGCCAACAGTTGTTTCCTTCTCACCAAGCTGCTTGCCTATTGTCCTGTAGCCCATCCCAGCCTTGTGCAGGTCTACAATTTTATCCCTGATGTCCTTACACAGCTCTCTGGTCTTGGCCATTGTGGAGAGGTTGGAATCTGTTTGATTGAGTGTGTGGACAGGTGTCTTTTATACAGGTAACGAGTTCAAACAGGTGCAGTTAATACAGGTAATGAGTGGAGAACAGGAGGGCTTCTTAAAGAAAAACTAACAGGTCTGTGAGAGCCGGAATTCTTACTGGTTGGTAGGTGATCAAATACTTATGTCATGCAATAAAATGCAAATTAATGATTTAAAAATCATACAATGTGATTTTCTGGATTTTTGTTTTAGATTCCGTCTCTCACAGTTGAAGTGTACCTATGATAAAAATTACAGACCTCTACATGCTTTGTAAGTAGGAAAACCTGCAAAATCGGCAGTGTATCAAATACTTGTTCTCCCCACTGTATGTGTATATGTATGCATGCGTATATGTATATGGATATATATATTTACCCCCAAAATATATGGGGTATTGGAAATGATGCAGACAATTACATTGATGGAAGCAACATTCTTTAAGCTGATCCAGCCCTAAAGAAAATAAATAAATAAATCATTTAAAAAAAACTGCTACAGCCTCAGATTGCTTGGTTGGGTCAAAGTCAGTAGGAACATTATGTACGGAGACTCAGCGGCTTACATAGTAACTGAATGAAATCCCCATTCTCAGTGTATCTGGCCTATGGAATGGCATTAAGGCATTCCTAGTGGATCTGGCCTATGAAATGGCATTAAGGCATTCTCAGAATGAAACATATGTGCTCCCATTATCCTGGGTGGGCTGGGGCCGAGCTTCCCACAGCAGAATATTGAGAGACATGGACCACAGACACCCTACCACTACTACCACTACTCCTCCCTACCACTACTACCACTACTACCACTACTACCACTACTACCACTACTACCCCCTACCACTACTACCACTACTACTACTACCCCCTACCATTATTACTCCCTACCATTACTACTAAATCAAATCAAATCAAATCAAATTTTATTAGTCACATACACATGGTTAGCAGATGTTAATGCGAGTGTAGCGAAATGCTTGTGCTTCTAGTTCCGACAATGCAGTAATAACCAACAGTAATCTAACCTAACAATTCCACACTACTACCTTACACACACACACAAGTGTAAAGGGATAAAGAATATGTACATAAAGATATATGAATGAGTGGTGGTACAGAACGGCATGGCAGATGCAGTAGATGGTATAGAGTACGGTATATACATATGAGATGAGTACTGTAGGGTATGTAAACATAAAGTGGCATAGTTTAAAGTGGCTAGTGGTACATGTATTGCATAAAGATGGCAAGATGCAGTAGATGATATAGAGTACAGTATATATACATATGAGATGGGTAATGTAGGGTATGTAAACATTGTATTAAGTGGCATTGCTTAAAGTGGCTAGTGGTACATTTTTACATAATTTCCATCAATTCCCATTTTTAAAGTGGCTGGAGTTGGGTCAGTATGTTGGCAGCGGCCGCTAAATGTTAGTGGTGGCTGTTTAACAGTCTGATGGCCTTGAGATAGAAGCTGTTTTTCAGTCTCTCGGTCCCTGCTTTGATGCACCTGTACTGACCTCGCCTTCTGGATGATAGCGGGGTGAACAGGCAGTGGCTTGGGTGGTTGTTGTCCTTGATGATCTTTATGGCCTTCCTGTGACATCGGGTGGTGTAGGTGTCCTGGAGGGCAGGTAGTTTGCCCCTGGTGATGCGTTCTGCAGACCTCACTACCCTCTGGAGAGCCTTACGGTTGTGGGCGGAGCAGTTGCCGTACCAGGCGGTGATACAGCCCGACAGGATGCTCTCGATTGTGCATCTGTAGAAGTTTGTGAGTGCTTTTGGTGACAAGCCGAATTTCTTCAGCCTCCTGAGGTTGAAGAGGCGCTGCTGCGCCTTCTTCACAACGCTGTCTGTGTGGGTGGACCAGTTCAGTTTGTCCGTGATGTGTACACCGAGGAACTTAAAACTTTCCACCTTCTCCACTACTGACCCGTCGATGTGGATAGGGGGGTGCTCCCTCTGCTGTTTCCTGAAGTCCACAATCATCTCCTTTGTTTTGTTGACGTTGAGTATGAGGTTATTTTCCTGACACCACACTCCGAGGGCCCTCACCTCCTCCCTGTAGGCCGTCTCGTCGTTGTTGGTGATCAAGCCTACCACTGTAGTGTCATCCGCAAACTTGATGATTGAGTTGGAGGCGTGCATGGCCACGCAGTCGTGGGTGAACAGGGAGTACAGGAGAGGGCTCAGAACGCACCCTTGTGGGGCCCCAGTGTTGAGGATCAGCGGGGTGGAGATGTTGTTACCTACCCTCACCACCTGGGGGCGGCCCGTCAGGAAGTCCAGGACCCAGTTGCACAGGGCGGGGTCGAGACCCAGGGTCTCGAGCTTGATGACGAGTTTGGAGGGTACTATGGTGTTAAATGCTGAGCTGTAATCGATGAACAGCATTCTCACATGGGTATTCCTCTTGTCCAGATGGGTTAGGGCAGTGTGCAGTGTGGTTGCGATTGCGTCGTCTGTGGACCTATTGGGTCGGTAAGCAAATTGGAGTGGGTCTAGGGTGTCCGGTAGGGTGGAGGTGATATGGTCCTTGACTAGTCTCTCAAAGCACTTCATGATGACGGAAGTGAGTGCTACGGGGCGGTAGTCGTTTAGCTCAGTTACCTTAGCTTTCTTGGGAACAGGAACAATGGTGGCCCTCTTGAAGCATGTGGGAACAGCAGACTGGGATAAGGATTGATTGAATATGTCCGTAAACACACCAGCCAGCTGGTCTGCGCATGCTCTGAGGACGCGGCTGGGAATGCCGTCTGGGCCTGCAGCCTTGCGAGGGTTAACACGTTTAAATGTTTTACTCACCTCGGCTGCAGTGAAGGAGAGCCCGCAGGTTTTGGTAGGGGGCCGTGTCAGTGGCACTGTATTGTCCTCAAAGCGGGCAAAAAAGTTGTTTAGCCTGTCTGGGAGCAAGACATCCTGGTCCTCGACGGGGCTGGTTTTCTTTTTGTAATCCGTGATTGACTGTAGACCCTGCCACATACCTCTTGTGTCTGAGCTGTTGAATTTCGACTCGATTTTGTCTCTGTACTGAGACTTAGCCTGTTTGATTGCCTTGCGGAGAGAATAGCTACACTGTTTGTATTCGGTCATGCTTCCGGTCACCTTGCCCTGGTTAAAAGCAGTGGTTCGCGCTTTCAGTTTCACGCGAATGCTGCCGTCAATCCACGGTTTCTGGTTTGGGAATGTTTTTATCGTTGCTGTGGGTACGACATCGTCAATGCACTTCCTAATGAACTCGCTCACCGAATCAGCATATTCGTCAATATTGTTGTTGGACGCGATGCGGAACATATTCCAATCCGCGTGATCGAAGCAGTCTTGAAGCGTGGATTCAGATTGGTCGGACCAGCGTTGAACAGACCTGAGCGCGGGAGCTTGTTGTTTGAGTTTTTGTTTGTAGGCTGGAATCAACAAAATGGAGTCGTGGTCAGCTTTTCCGAAAGGGGGGCGGGGGAGGGCCTTATAAGCGTCGCGGAAATTAGTATAACAATGGTCTAGTGTTTTTCCAGCCCTGGTAGCACAATCGATATGCTGATAGAATTTAGGGAGTTTTGTTTTTAGATTAGCCTTGTTAAAATCCCCAGCTACGATGAATGCAGCCTCAGGGTGTGTGGTTTCCAGTTTACAAAGAGTCAGATAAAGTTCGTTCAGGGCCATCGATGTGTCTGCTTGGGGGGGAATGTATACGGCTGTGATTATGATTGACGAGAATTCCCTTGGTAGATAATGCGGTCGACATTTGATTGTGAGGAGTTCTAGATCAGGTGAACAGAACGACTTGAGTTCTTGTGTGTTGTTATGATGATCACACCACTTCTCGTTAATCATAAGGCATACCCCCCCGCCCCTCTTCTTACCGGAAAGATGTTTGTTTCTGTCGGCGCGATGCATGAAGAAACCAGCTGGCTGCACCGACTCCGTTAGCGTCCCTTGAGTTAGCCATGTTTCCGTGAAGCAGAGCACGTTGCAATCCCTGATGTCTCTCTGGAATGCTACCCGTGCTCGGATTTCATCAACCTTATTGTCAAGAGACTGGACATTGGCGAGTAGTATGCTAGGGAGTGGAGCGCGATGTGCCCGTCTCCGAAGCCTGACCACGAGACCGCCACGTTTTCCCCTTTTTCGGCGTCGCACAGGGTCGCCGGCTGGGATCAGATCCATTGTATTGTGTGGAAGGCAAAACACTGGATCCGTTTCGGGAAAGTCATATTCCTGGTAGGAACGATGATGAGTTGACGTTAATCGTATGTTCAGTAGTTCCTCCCGACTGTATGTAATGAAACCTAAGATTACCCGGGGTACCGATGTAAGAAATAACACGTAAAAAAACAAAATACTGCATATTTTCCAAGGAACACGAAGCGAGGCAGCCATCTCTTTTCGGCGCCGGAAGTTGTACCCCCTACCACTACTACCGCTACTACTACCATCTACCACTACTACCACTACTACCACTACTCCCCCCTACCACTACTACCACTACTCCCCCCTACCACTACTACCATTTTTTTACATTTACATTTTAGTCATTTAGCAGACGCTCTTATCCAGAGCGACTTACAGTAGAGTGCATACATTTTACATACTGAGACAAGGATATCCCTACCGGCCAAACCCTCCCTAACCCGGACGACGCTATGCCAATTGTGCCAATTGTGCGTCGCCCCACGGACCTCCCGGTTGCGGCCGGCTGCGACAGAGCCTGGGCGTGAACCCAGAGACTCTGGTGGCGCAGCTAGCACTGCGATGCAGTGCCCTAGACCACTGCGCCACCCGGGAGATTTACTACCACTACTCCCCCCTACCACTACTACCACTACTACTACTACTACTACTACTACTGTCATGACGTTGGGTTGGGGGTAGGTTTACGACAGTCATAAATACCTCCTTCCCCCTTTTTCTCTCTCCCCACTATAACTGATGTGACATAAGGAAACCCATGGGTTAACATAGAGATTCTGGGTAACATCAGAAGTTGGGGGGAAATGAACTATATTCTGGCAATCCAACCAACTGAACATATGCGGTGGTACTTAAGGTATATTATGTCAGTTCGGTTGCCCTCTGACACATTCTCATCAATGATAGAATGACAAACTCTACTGTGAAAAGTCTAAACGTCAGAGGTATCGGATTCACATGGAATTGTTGTTTAATTCAAATGTTTGAATATGACATTGTTTGTGAAGAGGTGAAATGTAATTTTACCATCCAAATGAGAGATCTGTGTTTTCATAAATGTGGCTTCTGCTCAACCAGGGGCCCGCCCCTGTGAAGAGACCTGGGTAATAGACTTTTCAGACACACCCCTCTACCTCCACTATATAAAGGCAGTG
Organism: Salvelinus alpinus; assembly: GCF_045679555.1. Lineage (NCBI taxonomy): Eukaryota > Metazoa > Chordata > Actinopteri > Salmoniformes > Salmonidae > Salvelinus > Salvelinus alpinus. The sequence goes on from NC_092090.1 coordinate 18,960,047, forward strand.
ACAAAAATGTAACTTCCTGTTCCGGGTATGCTAGGATGACGATCCAGTGTCAGAATGGTTCAGATAATCACTTTAGATGAAGCCAACATCAGCATGGACTTTGATTGTGTATGGTATGAACTTTGAACTCGTGTTCACTACAGAAGTGATATCTCCTAGCCGTTGAGTTGGCAACAGCTGCTACAAACGCAGGTTAGGAAGGACACTCCGGGTATCCCGTCTACTACCCACAACGTTACTACAACGTATCCCGTGACTACCAGAGACGTTCTCCAATGGACAGAGGACTCGGGTTGTCGATACGGCCTTCCATCTACCACCAACCTACTGAAGCGCAGCTCAGAGTAAATATGTATTGCATTTTCCTTCTCAAAATGGGCGGTAATTTAGAATGCATAAGATACGATATTTACGAGAGCACAGCTTTTGCCCTGTTCCGAATCTCCCGCTCTTTCACTAAAATCCCGCCCCTTCCCTTTGTGTAACAAGCTGTCATATCTATTCCGCCCGCTAGGGACGTTTTCTGTATGACGTAATTTGATCAAGTTATGATTTAATTGAATAAAATGATGATTAATGTGACTGTTATTTAGTAAAATATTACAAAATCTTTAAGAGTTTATTCGAAAGATAACAGCTCTATAAATATTCTTTCGTGGTGTCCCTCTCTAGTTAATTAATATTTACATGATTAGTTCAATCAGGTAATATTGATACCGGAGAAATTATTTTATAGAATAGCATGTCATAGCAATCAATCTGGCATAGTCAAAGACACGACATATTGGTGCCCCCTGTGAGGAGTCTAAGATAGAATGAGGCTTTCATTTTGATTCAGCCTGTATAAAATTGAAAAGCAGATTCCATAATATACCAAGTTTATTATACACATTTTTGGAGTGATAGACAAGCATTTTCGGTTGTGTGTGCTGTAGATTCCCCCGCCCCACGTCCTCTGACATAGTCAGTGGACAACGTAAGCGAATACATTTCTTGTAAGAGGCTGAAAGCTAATTATAGAAATCTGAGAAATAGTGCGTTTGACCAAACGCAGGGCTATTTCTGCCTGGCGCGTCTCATACGCGGGTAGGGCAGGTCATTATTAATTTCTCGAGCGAGGACAAAGGGCCAGCCGATTGAAATTCAGGAGATATAGCGTGACCAGCGATAATTATCTCTCTCTCGCGATTCAACGCGAAGAGAACACGGTGCGTTTCATGTTTGCCGCGTGTTCCGGTTAAAACATCGTCAAAAAAAAAAAACGCCGAAAAGGGTTTGAACATAATACGTTATTAGTAAAACCTTTCCCTTGCCAAGGGAATCCTACGTGCTACAACTCCAAACTAGGAGGGTTAGCTGGCACGAGGTGCTAAAGCTAACAAGGAAAAATAGCATTTTTTCCCCCTGGTGCCACGCCGAAATTCCTCCGCCTCGCGGAACGGAAGTCCCGCACGCGGGTAGTTCCGTTTGATTTCAGCGGGTTAAATCATTGGCCGCTGAAGTGTGCCCAGAATGTTCGTTCATGAAGAATTATTCAGGTCACACTCAAGTCATTACTTATGATTTCCAGACGAATATCAATGTCTTATCCAATTGAACTAATAAGTGTAAATCTGGCCATTTACATTCTGAAATAGATATTTTAAATAATATCCAAATTGTTGAGTTCTCTAAATAAGACATTGCAAACTTTTTCCAAACTAACCTAGATTAAGCACTTCTCAGGTTAATTAAAGTTTAATTCACAAATTGCCTATACAGGTTTGATTTATCATTAAATTGATCAATCAGTAAAATTTGGGTTTTTCAGAACCCATTCAATAATCCAGTATTGACAGAAGCCCCGCCCAGCGGGAATCCCATGTGGTTTCGGCCTTAGGGAGAAGTGCCACAGTGTTGAATGTTCCAAACATTTGGTCTCTGTTTACACTTATGATATCCAATCAACAGAGATTGTATGGATTATCGTCTCATTCAATTTAATAAGTTAAATTGTTGAACATAATTTAATGTTCTTCCAATCAAATGAGACACTTTTAAACTTCTCACATTAACCTAGATGAAGCCACATCTCATGTTAATTAAAGTTTAATACCCAGAGCCTACACAGGTAGGATTAATCATTGGCATTGATTAATTAATTCAATTTGCTTTTGCAAATTCATTCACGTCCAACTTCCACATTACTGGTACAGTACTGGTAGTTTGTCAACATCTATAAATAGATTAAACTTGTCTTTGCAGCTTCCAATTAATTCCAAATCCAAACTTTGAATAAATTCAGTGAAAATTTTTCTCTAAATTTTTCTAATAATGTGCAAGCTATCAAAGGAGGTGGTCACCACTCCTCCGCTAAGTAGTGAACCTCCACCCATAAAAGGATTCATCTCTGACTTCAGCAGCGATACCAACCCTAATTATGCCATTAGTGAAAAAACAGCCGAAATTGCGAACGCTCTCCAAAATCAACCATCAAACACAGGCTTTGTGACGGTTCTCCCCACTTTTGCACTGATGTATCGCCATAAAAATGTGGCATCGGTTCAATACCACCGTGCACAGCTGAAGCACGTGCCAGTCGTGGCTAGCATTAGGGTACAGGTGGAGAGAACTGAGCCACTATTGACAAAAGCAGGAAATGAAAACATTCTGCTAGTCGAGGAACTGCGTTTGAAATCTGAACAATTGAAAGTAATTGCAAATACTTATGACGATGAACGAGCACAAACTCTTCAACAAAATCGTCGTCTCCAGGAACAACTCGATTTAGCCAAAACTAAATACGAGGTGGTCCACTCCAAACTAGATAAATCTGTTGAGTTATCTACAAATAGGAGCGCGCAATTTGATAACATGCAGGCAGTTTTGTTGAACGTTACTCAGAGTAACACGGCGCTACTCAAAATTCTGCAGACCAAAGACGATCAGTTGATGAACACAATGACGAAGTTGGATGACAAATCAGCAGAACTCATTGAAGTCGCTGACCAAATGAATGATGAGAGAACTCGGGTGATGAAGATGGAAATCTTGATTTCTAAACAAGCGGAAGAAATCTCATCACTGAATCTCTCGCTCCGTACTCAAGACCTCTATCTGCAAGCCATGACAGATAAGTTTGAGACTGAAAAGAGCAAGTGCGACACTCACGTGTCCAAAATCAGTACTCTAAGCGCTCAAGTGGACTCTGCAATGCAGCAGAATACCACCCTTAGGTACCATCTGGAGGAAGTCCAGAAGGGTCACGCTCTACAGCGTGACTATCCATCCAAGCAACCGGAGCCCGGTACTCAAAGGAGTGAAGACGATAGGTTTCAGACATTGCCTCCGTCAGGTGTCCCCCAGTCTTCTCCGCTTGGCCATTCGGCACTGAGTAATATGGCGCCTCTTGGCCAACAAAGCCAAAGCTTGGCTTCTCCTCTTGGCCTTTTGGCCCCACTTTCCCCACAGGATAAAGCCCGCCCGCTTGACGCGGAATACCTTGACAAACTCGTCAAGTATTTCCCCACCTTTGACCCCGTTCCAGGTCAGCCAAACGATACTGAGACGTTCCTAGCTGACATAGAGGACGCGTTGGATGGCTACCCGAACGCTACGGGTTCTGACAGGGTTTACCTGTTGAAGCGAACGTCGAATAGACACGTGACAAGGTTCATTCGCCTACAACAGCAACACGTGCTAAATGACTACGCTAAACTTGCCACAGCTTTGAAATTAGAATTCAGTGGTTCTGCAACTCGCAAACACGATAGCTCACTGGCTAACACGGTCAAACAAGCTCGGAATGAGCACCCACAAGCTTACTATCATAGGCTTCGTTCAGCTTACTTTGGCCTACTCACTGAAACAGGCATGGAAGACCTGTTACCATTTAAACAAATGTTCCTGTCGAACATGTATCCCACCTTCATTACCTACTTGGGCACTGCAGCCCACATTGGCTTGCCTATCTTACAACTCAGAGAGCTTGCGAGCACAGCTTTTGAGGCATCAAAAGCTCGCAACGCCAAGAGCCCTGACCACTCGGTTTTGAAGTTTGACCAGGAGCACTCACTCCAGTCAGAGGGTGCATTATCAGGTATTGGAGCGTTAAGAAATGACGCACAACAACAGTTTCTACCACGAAACCATGATTCCAATAACCTCCGCGGTCGAAATAACTGTAAAGCACGTCGCCATCAAAACGACTACCGCTACAATCGACCTGTTCACTACGTTCCTGCACCCAACCCACACAAAGTGTCAGAGCACAAGGGTAACAAAGGGTTGAAGGATGATCAAAACGTAGACCAATGTTCTCCAGAAGTTCCACTACGTGAAGAACTAAAGGAAGAAACATTTGAGAAAAGGGTAAAAGATAAGTCACAAGGACTAGACAGGGAATTACCGGACTCCAGGTCCGCAGGAATTAACACCCATAGCAAGGACGTTAAAATTCAAATCCCTCCTGCTTTCACTCGAGACCCTATCCAGGGCCCGATTGACCAAGAAACAAGCCCACGGGCTTTGTCTATAAACTCTGATACAAAGGTTGCGAAGAAAAAGGTCAAACGCTTCGTTAAAGCCAAGCCCACTCAAAATCGTAAAAGTCAATCTGCTTCCACCTTGAACAGAATTGACACATCACGTTGTTGCGAAAGACCACTTCACTTTGTGGGGAATATGTCCACTAAACACGAATCTAAACGCCCATACCTGGAAACAGTCCTGGAGGACTGCTTAACTTCTTGCGACTACAGGGGGTGCTGTTCCGAATTAGCATTTTGTCGTCTCCAAATTAAACTGCCTAGTACTCAATTCTTGCTCGTACAATATGCATATTATTAATTCTATTGGATAGAAAAAACTTTCTAGTTTCATACAACGTTGAAATTATGAATGTGGGTGACCCAGAACTCTTTCTAGAACGAAATCCATGACAGACAGTGAAAGGTCTGAGAGCGAAGCTCTGGTTTCAGATCAGTTTTTAAGGTCTCTGTCTATCCTATGGAACGACACGAACTGCACCCGCCTTCCCCTGGATGTCAGTAACCAATGAGAAGTGGAATGGGCCTTCTAGGTAGCTCTCAGAGGTTATAAAAGACCAAGGAGTGAGAGTAGCCCCCCTTTCGACGCTCGCCCTTACGCAGGAAGGGACCTCCGGACGCCATTTTCACAGGCTCGGTTATCAACTTGAAATGTATCCGTCTGTAATTTAATTCGATATAGGACTTAGAAACATCATAAGGTAGTTAATTTAAACCGTTTTATAGCAATTTATATCCGTTTAGTGCGATTTTGAGGAATTTCTTTGTTGTGCACTCTGAAACTTTGGACACGTTTAGGTGTCCCGTTCGATCGTTAGTGGATATTTCGAAGGACAGAGGACATCTATCGACCAAAAGACGTTTATAACATAGAAAGGATACATTGCCCAAGAATATGATGGAAGATCAGCTCAAAGTAAGCAATATTTAATATGATAAACCGTGTTTCTGTCGAAATATTTTAAACGTATATATCGCCATTTTGTTTGGTATAGCTTCACTTGGCGAACCCTGTATTGAAAAGTAAGGATAATTTTAAAAATGTAAATCAGCGGTTGCATTAAGAACTAATTTGTCTTTCGATTCCTGTCAACCCTGTATTTTTTAGTCAAGTATATGATTAGCTTTTAATTAAACTAGATCACTCTGATAGATGACGTCAGACATATTGAGGCTTGATTTCCTAGTATTTTTATTGTGTAACCACGGTTTTGTATGGCTAAATATGCACCTTTTCGAACAAACTGTATATGTATGTTGTAAAATGATGTTACAGGAGTGTCATCGGAAGAATTCTGAGAAGGTTAGTGAAAAAATTAATATCTTTTGGCGGTGGTTACGTTATAGCGCTCTTTGGCTGGAATCGATGCTCTGGTAACGTTTGCACATGTAGTATGCTAACTTATCGATTTATTGTGTTTTCGCTGAAAAACGCTTAGAAAATCTGAAATATGGTCTGAAATCACAAGAACTGGGTCTTTCCATTGCTATGCTTTGTCTATTTTTATGAAATGTTTTATGATGAGTAAATTGGTCATACACGTTGCTCTATCTAGTAATTCTAGTCGATTTGTGATGGTGGGTGCAATTGTAAACTGTGATTTCTACCTGAAATATGCACTTTTTTCTAACAAAAACTATCCTATACCATGAATATGTTATCAGACTGTCATCTGAAGAGGTTTTTTCTTGGTTAGTGGATATCAATATCTTAGTTGAGCCGAATTGGTGATAGCACCTGAAGGAGTAAGAAACTGATGGAGTTAGAATAGTGGTGTATTTTGCTAACGTGTTTAGCTAATAGATTTACATATTTTGTCTTCCCTGTAAAACATTTTAAAAATCTGAAATGGTGGCTTTATTCACAAGATCTGTATCTTTCATCTGGTGTCTTGGACTTGTGATTTAATGATATTTAGATGCTACTATCTACTTCTGAAGCTATGCTAGCTATGCTAATCAGTGTGTGGGGGGTGGGGGGTGCTCCCGGATCCGGGTTTCTGAGGCAGTAAAAGTTAACTTGTCATGCGCTAATTGATTCGGGTGCGACAATATCACTCATCTCTCAAACATTGTTTGATGATCTAAAAAGGGCTTTGAAGCCAACTAAACGTTGGTTAAAAGTGGAACGATGCGATACTACACTTCGAGGGGTCACTCAGACTACCTCGCCTCTCACATTGAGAGTCATGCTGAAACTACACTTCAAGGATATATCGCTCATCCACCCTGTGTATGTCACTAGCCTCGAAACCGTACCCCTGCTACTGGGAGCAGACTTGATGGATCGGTTACTCCCATTGATGGATTGGAAAACCAACCAGGTATGGTCACAGGCTACCGTGCCTTCTCCACCGACCACACTGTCTTTCCCTAACGCTAGCTGCAACGCAGTCATTCACGAGGGGTATCCGTCGAAAGCACCCCTTGGGAAAAAGACGTTTAAAAAACACTTGGGGCAGAATCCGATCCAAGGAGATATTACGATATCTCAACACATTCCATCAGCCAATCTGATGGACAATTCTTTTCACGTTTTCGAGCCAGCTGTCTCTGTGAATGAGCTACTTCCCTCCTCCTTGCAGTCATGCAATACGGTAGTTGAGATGAACTTCTCTTGCCCTTCGGACACTTCCGCAAGCACTGCGGTCGTCTCAGCAAGAAAAACATCGATGCGCAGAGTATACTCTGCTTCCGATGACACACCTTCCGCTTTGTGGGGGACTGTCAACCCTTACAATGACACTAATGGCGTCAGTCCAGCAACTGACCCGATGATTCCCACTGGTGAAACACTTTGCGATATCACAGACCGATATCCTCGTCTCAGTTCGCAGGCACTGAAGAGGTTGCCACACGCGGTCGCGGTGGTGACTGACAGACCTCGACAGCCACTGAGGGTGTTGAAGCACAAACACCAGGAGATTTGGTTGAAAGGTTACAGCCATTCTCATAATAACGCGGCCACTGACAACTCGTACATAGGGTCCGAACCTTTCGTTTGCGCCTCGGATACCAACACCACATGCTGGTGGGGGGGTCCCGAGACGCAAAGGGGGGGAATAGTAGCCCAGACCCATGATGAGCCTTATCGAGGCCGGTGGGGGGGTCGAGACTACGGACAACACCGTACGAGGCCGCCAGAGCATAAATCAAATCTAGTTGTAAACTCCCATTTGAGAACAGTGAGGAGCAGACAGGCCCCTAGACGGGGATTATCTTAGAACACATCTAAGATATTATTGAGGTGTACCACACTGGTCGTAAAGGAAGTCCAGTGGACTTGTCCACCTCCAAAACAAATGGCAACAATAATCATTCCTTGCCATGTGTAGTAGTCACTACAAGACAACTAGTAATATGCTCTAATCATGTATTCCTGTAGGATAACATTTCAGAATAAATCGGTAGGATGACTGGACCCCTTGAGTACCAGCACCAATACCACAGTCAGCCCAGCAACACTCAGTAAGAGGATTAGAAACCTCACAAGTTAAATGGCTTTTGATAACAGCGACTGAGTCTGAGTCACTCAGAGTGCAGCGCGGGGAAGGGAATCTCCATTGCACTCTTCCAATGGTTACACACGCCACTAATAAATAGAACCCTCCGTTCAGGAGAAAAGTTATTAGAAGTCAGGAACCACGATCACACCACGTACGACTGGTCTAATACTTAAAGTACTTCCGTCATGAGGTTAGCTCCTCCGTGGATAACATAGCTATGAAGAATACTTCTCCATACCTACTGCCACTACAATAGTGGAAGACAGTGACTGGTAGTAAAACCACTACAGACCCCCTCGACACCAATTCTGACTGACCTCCAGGCATTGACCTGAAAATTACCTGACTACGTCAGACTCATTCTGAACAAGTTGTAATCTGCCAGGATACTTGGTTTCCTTCCCTTGACATGTGTGCTTGCGTACGCATAAACGCACATGTACAACGGAACATCCAATTAGGATTTATGCTAGGATCACTTAAGGGTCCGAGCAAAATACCAGCCGTAGTAAAGTTGAACAGTTATTTTGAGGCCTTTAACTCTACAGCTACAGCACTCACCAGTTTTCTTCTCAGAAGTCCATAGGTCATCCCTGTAGACTGCCCAAAACTAGTGCCTTACAGCTGTAGACGTATCATATAGTTATCAACTTAGGATAGTACCCTAACCAACACCCCGCAAATTAGAAGAGCCCTAGATATGACATTAGACAATGCCATGATAGGGTCATTTTGCCAAGACCATGGACGTAGATAGAATACAGTCCAATTAGATGGTTAAGGTGGCATAACTATTTTTGTTTTGTTTATGCTTTCATTCATTTTGTTTCATTTTCTTCAGCATGTAGAAAGTGATAGAGCCATAAACAACTTCCCCATACAACCATCAGTTAGTGCCACAACGCCGCTCATTTGGGAGAAAATGTAATGCTATATTTCATGAGTGTGTGTGCGTTGTTAACATCTGCCTAAGTTACTGCCCAGCTCTTCCAGTCTGGACGACCAGACGACGGGTCCGGAACGGCGATCCCAATCCGGACCTCCGCTGCCCAGCCATGGAGCAGACTTCTTCATTTGCAGACACCCTACCCGGGTCGACCACACCAGAGGGGGGACTGCAACAGCGATCACCAACTGGACATCTGCTGTCCAGCCATGGAGCAGACTTCTTCATTCGCAGAAGCACTACCTGGGTCGACCACCAGATGGGGACCACAACGATGGTCCACAACCAGGACAACCCACGGTCATTTGTATGTTGGTTTGCAACATGCAGGTTAATCGCAAGATTGAACCCAACATGGGGGGACTGTCATGACGTTGGGTTGGGGGTAGGTTTACGACAGTCATAAATACCTCCTTCCCCCTTTTTCTCTCTCCCCACTATAACTGATGTGACATAAGGAAACCCATGGGTTAACATAGAGATTCTGGGTAACATCAGAAGTTGGGGGGAAATGAACTATATTCTGGCAATCCAACCAACTGAACATATGCGGTGGTACTTAAGGTATATTATGTCAGTTCGGTTGCCCTCTGACACATTCTCATCAATGATAGAATGACAAACTCTACTGTGAAAAGTCTAAACGTCAGAGGTATCGGATTCACATGGAATTGTTGTTTAATTCAAATGTTTGAATATGACATTGTTTGTGAAGAGGTGAAATGTAATTTTACCATCCAAATGAGAGATCTGTGTTTTCATAAATGTGGCTTCTGCTCAACCAGGGGCCCGCCCCTGTGAAGAGACCTGGGTAATAGACTTTTCAGACACACCCCTCTACCTCCACTATATAAAGGCAGTGACAAAAATGTAACTTCCTGTTCCGGGTATGCTAGGATGACGATCCAGTGTCAGAATGGTTCAGATAATCACTTTAGATGAAGCCAACATCAGCATGGACTTTGATTGTGTATGGTATGAACTTTGAACTCGTGTTCACTACAGAAGTGATATCTCCTAGCCGTTGAGTTGGCAACAGCTGCTACAAACGCAGGTTAGGAAGGACACTCCGGGTATCCCGTCTACTACCCACAACGTTACTACAACGTATCCCGTGACTACCAGAGACGTTCTCCAATGGACAGAGGACTCGGGTTGTCGATACGGCCTTCCATCTACCACCAACCTACTGAAGCGCAGCTCAGAGTAAATATGTATTGCATTTTCCTTCTCAAAATGGGCGGTAATTTAGAATGCATAAGATACGATATTTACGAGAGCACAGCTTTTGCCCTGTTCCGAATCTCCCGCTCTTTCACTAAAATCCCGCCCCTTCCCTTTGTGTAACAAGCTGTCATATCTATTCCGCCCGCTAGGGACGTTTTCTGTATGACGTAATTTGATCAAGTTATGATTTAATTGAATAAAATGATGATTAATGTGACTGTTATTTAGTAAAATATTACAAAATCTTTAAGAGTTTATTCGAAAGATAACAGCTCTATAAATATTATTTCGTGGTGTCCCTCTCTAGTTAATTAATATTTACATGATTAGTTCAATCAGGTAATATTGATACCGGAGAAATTATTTTATAGAATAGCATGTCATAGCAATCAATCTGGCATAGTCAAAGACACGACACTACCATCTACCACTACTACCACTACTACCCCCTACCACTACTACCACTACTCCCTCCTACCACTACTACCACTACTACCCCCTACCACTACTACCACTACTCCCTCCTACCACTACTACCACTACTCCCTCCTACCACTACTACCACTACTACCCACTACCACTACTACCACTACTACCACTGCTACCACTACTACCACTACTACCACTACTACCACTACTACCCCCCACCATTATTACTCCCTACCATTACTACTACCCCCTACCCCTACTACCACTACTACTACTACTACCATCTACCACTACTACCACTACTCCCTCCTACCACTACTGCCACTACTACCCCCTACCATTATTACTCCCTACCATTACTACTACCCCCTACCACTACTACCGCTACTACTACTACTACCATCTACCACTACTACCACTACTCCCTCCTACCACTACTACCACTACTCCCCCCTACCACTACTGCCACTACTACCCCCTACCATTATTACTCCCTACCATTACTACTACCCCCTACCACTACCACCGCTACTACTACTACTACCATCTACCACTACTACCACTACTCCCTCCTACCACTACTACCACTACTACCACTGCTACCACTACTACTACTACTACCACTGCTACCCCCTACCACTGCTACCACTACTATCCACTACCACTACTATCCACTACCACTAATACCACTACTACCACCTACTACTACTACCACTACTATCCCCTACCACTACTCCCCCCTACCACTACTACCACTACTACCACTACTCCCACCTACCACTACTACCACTACTACCTCCTACCACTACTACCTCCTACCATTACTACCACTACTACCTCCTACCACTACTACCACTACTACCTCCTATCACTACTACCACTACTACCACTACTACCTCCTACCACTACTACCACTACTACCACTACTACCTCCTACCACTACTACCACTACTACCCACTACCATTACTACCACTACTACCTCCTACCATTACTACCACTACTACCTCCTACCACTACTACCACTACTACCTCCTACCACTACTACCACTACTACCTCCTATCACTACTACTACCACTACTACCTCCTACCACTACTACCACTACTACCACTACTACCTCCTACCACTACTACCACTACTACCCACTACCATTACTACCACTACTACCTCCTATCACTACTACCACTACTACCCCCTACACTACTACCACTACTACCACTACTACCACTACTACCCCCTACCACTACTACCACTACTACCTCCTACCACTACTACCACTACTCCCCCCTACCACTACTACCACTACTACCCCCTACCACTACTACCCCCTACCACTACTACCACTACTACCTCCTACCACTACTACCACTACTACCTCCTATCACTACTACCACTACTACCACTACTACCTCCTACCACTACTACCCCCTACCACTACTACCACCTACCACTACTACCACTACTACCCCCTACCACTACTACCACTACTACCCCCTACCACTACTACCACTACTACCTCTACTACCTCCTACCACTACTACCACTACTACCACTACTCCGCCCTACCACTACTACCTCCTACACTACTACCACTACTACCTCCTACCACTACTACCACTACTACCACTACTACCCCCTACCACTACTACCACTACTACCCCTACCACTACTACCACTACTACCACTACTACCACTACTACCACTACTACCACTGCTACCCTCTACCACTACTACCACTACTACCACTACTACCATTACTACCACTACTATCCCCTACCACTACTACCTCCTACCACTACTACCACTAATACCACTACTACCACTAATACCACTACTACCACTACTACCACTACTACCATTACTACCACTACTATCCCCTACCACTACTACCTCCTACCACTACTACCACTAATACCACTACTACCACTAATACCACTACTACCACTACTCCCCCCTACCACTACTACCACTACTACCTCCTACCACTACTACCACTGCTACCACTGCTACCCCCTACCACTACTACCACTACTACCACTACTACCATTACTACCACTACTATCCCCTACCACTACTACCTCCTACCACTACTACCACTACTCCCCCCTACCACTACTACCACGACTGCCACTGCTACCCCCTACCACTACTACCACTACTACCTCCTACCACTACTACCACTACTACCTCCTACCACTACTACCACTGCTACCCCCTACCACTACTACCACTACTACCACTACTACCCCTACTATCCCCTACCACTACTACCACTACTACCTCCTACCACTACTACCACTACTATCCCCTACCACTACTACCTCCTACCACTACTACCACTACTCCCCCCTACCATTACTACCACTACTACCCCCTACCACTACTACCACTACTACCCACTACCACTACTACCACATACATGACATTAGAGTAGGGCCTCTTTTTGTTCACCTGGAAAATCCAGTATCAACTTTTCATCTAATTTATGATCAGGACCTCCCTGAAAGCCTCTGGTGGTGTGCAGTGATAACCTCACCTGGCAGGTGTGTGAGTGTGAGGAACTTTGACTTCCTCTGCTTTGAAGCTCACTCATACTTCCTGCTGGTGTGTGTTCCTCGCCTGCAGCCATGGTTTGAGCTCCTTAGATCAAGATCTAACAGTAACTGTGATGTGTGTGTATTGTGTGTGTACTGTGTGTGTGTACTGTGTGTGTACTGTGTGTGTGTACTTTGTGTGTGTACTGTGTGTGTACTGTGTGTGTGCACTGTGTGTGTACTGTGTGTGTACTGTGTGTGTGTGTACTGTATGTGTATTGTGTGTACTGTGTGTGCTGTGTGTGTACTGTGTGTGTATTGTGTGTACTGTGTGTGTGCTGTGTGTGTACTGTGTGTGTATTGTGTGTGTACTGTGTGTGCTGTGTGTGTACTGTGTGTGTATTGTGTGTGTGTACTGTGTGTGTACTGTGTGTGTACTGTGTGTGTCTTCTCACATCATCCAACACCCCTGGTTGTATTGTAAACATACTAACACATACACTGGTCAGTGACCCTAGTCTGTTAATCTCTGACTCTCTCGACCCTGGCTGAGGGAAATACCTGTTTCCATCCCTCCTTCTCTTCTATTTGTCTGTTCGTTATCCTCTCTTCTCATTCAGCTGGCTCTCTCCTCCTTTCAACAACATGTTCTGACATGGATGTGGTCTGTTTGTTCACACTGAGTACTTCTCTATCCACCCCCATTCCTCCCTCCCTCACTTTCCACCCCCTCCCTCCCTCCATCAAATCTAATCTAATCAAGCTTTATTTATACAGCACATTTCAGACATGGAATGCTATGCAATGTGCTTTATAGGAAAAAATTAATAAAAAAATATGAAAATTAAAACTGAAATATTTACTACACAACAAACATAAGATAAACATTTAAAGAATAACAATAAAAACTGAATGACTAAAAAGCACCCTAAGGAAAACATAAAGCTAAACATATGCGTTTTAAGATCTCTTTTAAATATGTCCACAGTTTCAGCCCCTCTCAGGTTCTCTGGCAGGCTGTTCCAGAGGCTGGGGGCATAGTAACTAAAGGCTGCCTCTCCATGCCTCTTGGTTCTCAGCTTTGGGATAGTTAAAGGCCAGTGGCAGAGGACCTGAGGGACCTACTGGGTACATAACGTAAAAGCATGTCTGACATGTATTGGGGTGCACTACATGTATTGGGGTGCACAATCGTGGATTGATTTAAAAACCATTTGAAGAATCTTAAAATGAATTCTAAAACTGGCAGCCCGTGCAGAGACCTTAACATCGGTGTAATGTGTGCTGTCCTTCCCTCCCATAGGAATCTCATACATGTTTTGGGATGATATAATATACGTTTTGAGGTGTTCAGAGGCCCATTGTGAGGTTGGATTGTTTCAAAATGGACCGTTGACCACTATCATCTACCATAATGGAAACATAGCCAGGTAAAAGGTCCTCTGATGTCATCCTCTCAAAGGCTCTCCTGTCTGTCACTCCTGGGTCTCTCTTGACACCCGTTGTGGTTCTTGTCTTTGGAACGAGTGACTCTGTTAGCAGCAAAACATCAGTAAAGGGGAGATTATTCTGGATGACTCTGATTGGTCCTGTTTTCCTCAGTCTCTCTCAGTTCTGTGTCTCATGCATTACTTTCATCGTAATGGTGTGAAACTTGCAGCCACTAGTCATGCCTGGTTCTGCTATGTACCAGACTGTACTACACAGTACCATTACTGTAAGGGTTAAACCTTCAACGCCTGGTTCTAATCTGTACCATTACTGTAAGGGTTAAACCTTAAACTCTGGTCCTAATCTGTACCATTACTGTAAAGGCTAAACCTTAAACTCTGGTCCTAATCTGTACCACTACTGTAAGTGTTAAATCTTCAATGCCTGGTCCTAATCTGTACCATTACTGTAAGGGTTAAACCTCAAACACCTGGTCCTAATCTGTACCATTACTGTAAGGGTTAAACCTTCAACGCCTGGTCCTAATCTGTACCATTACTGTAAGGGTTAAACCTTCAACTCTGGTCCTAATCTGTACCATTACTGTAAGGGTTAAACCTTCAACTCTGGTCCTAATCTGTACCATTACTGTAAGGGTTAAACCTTCAACGCCTGGTCCTAATCTGTACCATTACTGTAAGGGTTAAACCTTCAATGCCTGGTCCTAATATGTACCACTACTGTAAGGGTTAAACCTTATGCTAAACTCATGCTAGGCACAATGTTGTACCATAAATCTACTATCTACATTAGGTAATCTTCCTACAGGGAATTTGAACGAGAACAATCCTGCTCTTTGTGCTCCTATGCCATACTATAATCACAGGCTCATAAAAAGCTCTGTTCCGTCTCCCCCTCTCCTCCTGCTTCTCTCCACCTCTCCCCTCTCCTTCTGCTTCTCTCCACCTCTCCACCTCTCCTCCTGCTTCTCTCCACTTCTCCCCCTCTCCCCTCGCTTCTCTCCACCTCTCCTCCTGCTTCTCTCCACCTTCCCCTCTCCTTCTGCTTCTCTCCACCTCTCCCCCTCTCCTCCTGCTTCTCTCCACCTCCCCCCCTCTCCTCCTGCTTCTCTCCACCTCTCCCCTCGCTTCTCTCCACCTCTCCCCCTCTCCTCCTGCTTCTATCCACTTCTCCCCCTCTCATTCTGCTTCTCTCCACTTCTCCCCCTCTCCTTCTGCTTCAATCCACTTCTCCCCCTCTCCTTCCTGCTTCTCTCCACCTCTCCCCCTCTCCCCTCGCTTCTCTCCACCTCTCCTCCCCTCCCCCTGCTTCTCTCCACCTCCCCCCTCTCCTCCTGCTTCTCTCCACCTCCCCCCTCTCCTCCTGCTTCTCTCCCCCTCTCCCCCTCTCCTCCTGCTTCTCTTCCACTCTCACCCTCTCCTCCTGCTTCTCTCCACCTCCCTCCCCCTCCTTCTGCTTCAATCCACTTCTCCCCCTCTCCTTCCTGCTTCTCTCCACCTCTCCCCCCTCCCCTCGCTTCTCTCCACCTCTCCTCCCCTCCCCCTGCTTCTCTCCACCTCTCCCCCTCTCCTCCTGCTTCTCTCCACCTCCCCCCTCTCCTCCTGCTTCTCTCCACCTCTCCCCCTCTCCTCCTGCTTCTCTCCACTTCTCCCCCTCCCCTCCTGCTTCTCTCCCCCTCTCCCCCTCTCCTCCTGCTTCTCTCCACCTCTCCCCCTCTCCTCCTGCTTCTCTCCACCTCTCCCCCTCTCCTCCTGCTTCTCTCCACCTCTCCCCCTCTCCTGCTTCTCTCCACCTCTCCCCCCTCTCCTCCTGCTTCTCTCCACCTCTCCCCCCTCTCCTCCTGCTTCTCTCCACCTCTCCCCCTCTCCTCCTGCTTCTCTCCACCTCTCCTTCTGCCTCTCCCCACCTATGCCCACTTTTTGTTCATCTGTAAAATCCAGTATCAACTTTTCATCTAATTTATGACCAGGATCTCCCTCAAAGCCTCTGGTGGTGTGCAGTGATAAACTCACCTGGCATGTGTGTGTGTGTGTGTGTGTGTGTGTGTGTGTGTGTGTGTGTGTGTGTGTGTGTGTGTGTGTGTGTGTGTGTGTGTGTGTGTGTGTGTGTGTGTGTGTGTGTGTGTGTGTGTGTGTGTGTGTGTGTGTGTGTGTGTGTGTGTGAGGAAGCTTGTGTGTGTGAGGAATGCCTGGTCTTAACCTGTACCATAACTGTAAGGGTTAGACCTTATACTAACCTCATGCTAGGTACAATGCTCTACCATAATCTACTAGCTACATAAGGTAATCTTCCTATAGTGGAACTTGAACGAGAACACTCCTGCTCTTTGTGCTCCTCTAAGAGCGTGTGTGTGTGTGGATGGATGTGTGAATGTGTGTGTGCCACTTTGAACCATACTATAATCACAGGCTCCAATGCCTCTTTCCCTCTCTCCACCTCTATCCCTCTCAGCTTTGTAGAGTCTTTGTGTGCACTAGCGTCAGAGTGAATGTGTGTGTGTGTGTGTGTGTGTGTGTGTGTGTGTGTGTGTGTGTGTGTGTGTGTGTGTGTGTGTGTGTGTGTGTGTGTGTGTGTGTGTGTGCGTGTGTGTGTGTGTGTGTGTGTGTGTGAGTGTGATGGCTGGGGTTGGGTTTGGTCCTGTGTTTATTGTCTTATTGGTGCTTATCAAAACAGCTGGGCCCCCTGCTCTCTGTGAGGGAGAGATGGAGAGAAAGGAAGAGAGAGAGAGAGTAGTTGAAGCAATATCCTGGTAGTGACAACATCCTATTTCCTGTATTCAGTTTACTAGTGTGTGTGCCTGCGTGTTAGCAGAGAAATAAGGGAGGTAAGACCAACACCACTACTGTATACATTGCCGTGAAAACGTTATGCAACACCCAATGCCCCGTTGCATTCAATAACTGGTTGGTGTGTGTTACATGGAGTCCAGCAGGGTCAATCCAGGGTGTGTGTTGTGTGTGTGTGTGTGTGTGTGTGTGTGTGTGTGTGTGTGTGTGTGTGTGTGTGTGTGTGTGTGTGTGTGTGTGTGTGTGTGTGTGTGTGTGTGTGTGTGTGTGTGTGTGTGTGTGTGTGTGTGTGTGTGTGTGTGTGTGTGTGTGTGTGTGTGTGTGTGTGTGTGCGTGCGTTGTGTGCCCGTGTGTGTGTGGGTTGCAGAGAGGGCAGTAGGGTCAGGCAGGAGTGAGTCCTCACAAAGCCGTCTGTCCCAGTTCTGCAGAGCCAGCCCAGACACTAGCTAGCTAGTGTTTCCATTGACGTGCTATAGTGTTGGGTTGTGTTGAGCTGACAGTGCTTGTCCACTCCCCACTAGTGGATTCAGCATGTCAATGGAAAGCCCTTCATGTTCTAACGGCTAATTAGCTCAGTGGAAATCATTAGAATAAACTTGCCTGTGTGCAGCGGAGTGCTTGTGTGTTTAGATCCCTGATAAGGCTTTGCTCCTCTCTAGAGGCTGTCTGGATGGATGGGCAGCCATCGTTGTGAGGCCAGACACACACACACACACACACACACACACACACACACACACACACCGAGCGTTTGATCAGCCAGCTCTCCACAGTTACCGCTGAGTCTAATGTGACCAGTGATAAACACAACACTGCAGATCTATGTCCTTTGTTCTGGGGCTTTAGCCTCAGAAGTGCTGGCTTGGACCAATCTTTGAAGCCTCAAAAAACTCAGCCATGCATTACCTCACAGAGTGATACACGGACACACACACACACACACACACACACACACACACACACACACACACACACACACACACACACACACACACACACACACACACACACACACACAGTGTCACTGTCAGCAAAGCTTTCAGCTGGTTTGTAGGTCAACCAGCTAGCCAGTCGTTGTTGTTCAGGCTAGGCCAGACTATGGTTGGCTCGGGTGGTTGTTGTCCTTGATTATCTTTTTGGCCTTCCTGTGACATCGGGTGCTGTAGGTGTCCTGGAGGGAGAGCCCTGCAGTTGTGGGCGGTGCAGTTGCTATACCAGGCGGTGATACAGCCCGACAGGAAGCTCTCAATTGTGTATCTGTTTTAGGTGCCATGCCACATTTCTTCAACCTCCTGAGGTTCTTGAAGACAAAAGCCATACACATACAATGTTTTGAGGGGATATTGCCAGCAAAGATTGCCTCAACATTTTCCATTGACCTGTATAAGTGTTAAGTAACAGTGTTAGAAATTGACAAGAATATGCTAGCTAATGTGTTGGACGCTAAGCTAGCAAGCCACTTACTCTAGCTAGTATAGTTAAGCAGCCATTACGTCAGCCCATTACAACGTTCCTCCTCTGTACATTAATTTCTTTACAGTTGATTTGACCCTCCTAAATGTATAAGTCGCCATGTAAACAACCATTTAAAGCATGGCCTCGGGGTATTAAAACCCCAAAATAAAAATTTAGAGCTGCTTTTATTTGCATAAATTCATCCGAGATTCCTTCCTATAATTCGGACTGATGACAGACATTATACGCAAATAATTGCAGCCTTCGCGTAAGCATGCATGGTTGTAAAACTGACATGAAGTGGGGAAAACATGTAACAATTCAAGGCAGCATCTGTGTTCATCCAGACTGACAATTCGGCCACTGTGACTTTAGCGTATTAGTTATATTGTTTTATTTTATAGTTTTTTATTGCTGCATATATTCATTTTGAGGCGCAGCAGGCCAGCCCGGAGTTCATATGCACTGAGTGTACAAAACATTATCAACATTATGCTCTTTCCATGACATAGACTGACCAGGTGAATCCAGGTGAAATCTATGATCCCTTAATGATGTCACTTGGTCAATCCACTTCAATCAAATCAAATGTATTTATATAGCCCTTCTTACATCAGCTGATATCTCAAAGTGCTGTACAGAAACCCAGCCTAAAACCCCAAACAGCAAGCAATGCAGGTGTAGAAGCACGGTGGCTAGGAAAAACTCCCTAGAAAGGACAAAACCTAGGAAGAAACCTAGAGAGGAACCAGGCTATGAGGGGTGGCCAGTCCTCGCCGGGTGGAGATTATAACAGAACATGGCCAAGATGTTCAAATGTTCATAGATGACCAGCATGGTCAAATAATAATAATCACAGTAGTTGTCGAGGGTGCAGCAAGTCAGCACCTCAGGAGTAAATGTCAGTTGGCTTTTCATAGCCGATCATTAAGAGTATCTCTACCGCTCCTGCGGTCTCTAGAGAGTTGAAAACAGCAGGTCTGGGACAGGTAGCACGTCCGGTGAACAGGTCAGGTTTCCATAGCCGCAGGCAGAACAGTTGAAACTGGAGCAGCAGCACGGCCAGGTGGACTGGGGACAGCAAGGTGTCATCATGCCAGGTAGTCCTAAAGCATGGTCCTAGGGCCCAGGTCCTCCGAGAGAGAGAAAGAAAGAAAGAGAGAATTAGAGAGAGCATACTTAAATTCACACAGGACACCGGATAATACAGGTGAAATACTCCAGATATAACAGACTGACCCTAGCCCCCAGACACATAAACTACTGCAGCATAAATACTGGAGGCTGAGACAGGAGGGGTCAGGAGACACTGTGGCCCCATCCGATGATACCCCCGGACAGGGCCAAACAGGCAGGATATAACCCCACCCACTTTGCCAAAGCACAGCCCTCACACCACTAGAGGGATATCTTCAACCACCAACTTACCATCCTGAGACAAGGCCGAGTATAGCCCACAAAGATCTCTGCCACGGCACAACACAAGGGTGAATGGGCAAGACAAAATATTGAAGTGCCTTTGAACGGGGGTATGGTAGTAGGTGCCAGGTTTTTCCAGGCACAACAGTTTCCCTTGTGTATCAACACTGGTCCACCACCCAAATGACATCCAGCCAACTTGACACAACTGTGGGAAGCATTGGAGTCCCTGTGTAACGCTTTCAACACCTTTTAGACTCCATGCCGACGAAATAAGACTGTTCTGAGGGTAAACGTTTAGGAAGGTGTTCTTAATGTTTTGTACACTTAGTGTACACTACATGACCAAAAGTATGTGGACTCCTCCTCCTTGTCGAACATCTCATTCCAAAATCATGGGCATTAATATGGTGTTGGTCCCCCTTTTGCTGCTATAACAGCCTTCCACTCTTCTGGGAAGGCTGTCCAATAGATGCTGGAATACTGCTGCGGGGACTTGCTTCCATTCAGCCACAAGAGCATTAATGAAGTCAGGCACTGATGTTGGGCAATTAGGCCTGGTGATCGATGGGGTTGAGGTCAGGGCTCTGTGTAGGCCAGTCAAGTTCTTCCACACCGGTCTCGACAAACCATTTCTGTATGGACCTCGCTTTGTGCATGGGGCATTGTCATGCTGAACAGGAAATGGCCTTCCCCAAACTGTTGCCACAAAGTTGGAAGCACAGAACCATCTATAATGTCATTGTATGCTGTAGTGTTAAGATTTCCCTTCACTGGAACTAAGGGGCCTAGCCCAAACCATGAAAAACAGCCCCAGAGCATTATTCGTCCTCCACCAAACTTTACCGTTGGCACTATGCATTGGGGCAGGTAGCGTTCTCCTGGCATCCGCCAAACCCAGATGAATCCATTGGACTGCCAGATAGTGATGTGTGAATCATCACTCCAGAGAACTTGTTTCCAATGGCGGCGAGCTTTACACCACACCAGCTGACGCTTGGCATTGCACATGGTGATCTTAGGCTTGTGTGCAGCTGTCGGGCATGGTAACCCATTTCATGAATCTCACGACAAACAGTTATTGTGCTGACATTGCTTCCAGAGGCAGTTTGGGACTCGGTAGTGAGTGTAGCAGCTGAAGACAAACTATTTTTATGCACTTCAGCCCTCGGAGGTCTTGTTCTGTGAGCTTGTGTGGCCTACCACTTCGCGGCTGAGCCGTTGTTGCTCCTAGACGTTTCCACTTCACAATACCAGAATTTTGACAAACTGACTTGTTGGATAGGTGGCATTCTATGACGGTGTCATGTTGAAAGTCACTGAGCTCTTTAGTGAGCCCATTTTACTGCCAATGTTTGTCTATGTAGATTGCATGGCTGTGTGCTTGATTTAATACACTTGTCAGCAACGGGTGTGGCTGAAATAGCTGAATCCACTCATTTGAAGGGGTGTCCCTATATAGTGTATATTGTGAGTACAATTATTCATATTTTTTTTCTTAAGCCATCATGCATAACTTTTGATAGATGGTTCAATAGTCAGCTGAATTTAAGTATATATTATAAACTGAAATTACGCCCCTGGTATTAGTCGGTTTCTTTATGATATATGACCTGGATATATTAAGTCCAAGTTTATGATCCAACGTTATCCTTACATTGTCACTCTATAGCATGGATGATCAACTAGATTCACTGTGTTCATCTCAACCAGTAACAATATGCACCCATATGCAGTAGGTGAGGTCAAGGCAGATTGTGGTCAAGGCAGATTGTCCTATATCAGGGATCATCAACTTCATTCAGCCACGGGCGGATTTCTACTTGAGCGATGGTCAGGGGGCCGGAACATAATTACTAATCATTTGTAACCTGCAAATTGAACGCAAGAAGCCCAAAAATATATAATATTTCAAATCAAATCAAAGTATATTCGTCACGTGCGCCGAATACAACAGTGTAAGTAATGCTTACTTACAGGCTCTAACCAATAGTGCAAAAAAGTTGTTAGGTGAACAATAGGTAAGTAAAGAAATAAAACAACAGTAAAAAGACAGGCTATATACAGTAGCGAGGCTATAAAAGTAGCGAGGCTACATACAGACACCGGTTAGTCAGGCTGATTGAGGTAGTATGT
Organism: Salvelinus alpinus; assembly: GCF_045679555.1. Taxonomy (NCBI): domain Eukaryota; kingdom Metazoa; phylum Chordata; class Actinopteri; order Salmoniformes; family Salmonidae; genus Salvelinus; species Salvelinus alpinus. The sequence continues at coordinate 18,982,463 of NC_092090.1, forward strand.
CAATGTAGATATGGTTCAAGTGACTATGCATATATGATGAACAGAGAGTAGCAGTTGCGTAAAAGAGGGGTTGGCGGGTGGTGGGTGGCAGGACACAATGCAGATAGCCCGGTTAGCCATTTGATTACCTGTTCAGTAGTCTTATGGCTTGGGGGTAAAAACTGTTGAGAAGCCTTTTTGTCCTAGACTTGGCACTCCGGTACCGCTTGCCATGCGATAGTAGAGAGAACAGTCTATGACTGGGGTGGCTGGGGTCTTTGACAATTTTTAGGGCCTTCCTCTGACACCGCCTGGTGTAGAGGTCCTGGATGGCTGGCAGCTTTGCCCCGGTGATGTACTGGGCCGTACGCACTACCCTCTGTAGTGCCTTGCGGTCAGAGGCCGAGCAATTGCCGTACCAGGCAGTGATGCAACCAGTCAGGATTCTCTCGATTTGACAAAAACATAATGATTTCAAACGTTGCTTACATTTGTATACGATCACATGTATCTCTCTATTATGCGTGGGAATACTTGGGAACAGATGTCCAAAATTAAAATCACTTGTAGCTAATTTTCTAGTGTTTTTTTTTCTTCAGAAAACAAAATCAAGCCCTCTAGTTGGGGAACCGTGCTCTATACTTCACCAAGGACAGTGATCATTCCTACATGACTGTGTTAAACTCCACCAAGGACAGTGATCATTCCTACATGACTGTGTTGAACTTCACCAAGGACAGTGATCATTCCTACATGACTGTGTTAAACTCCACCAAGGACAGTGATCATTCCTACATGACTGTGTTAAACTCCACCAAGGACAGTGATCATTCCTACATGACTGTGTTAAACTCCACCAAGGACAGTGATCATTCCTACATGACTGTGTTAAACTCCACCAAGGACAGTGATCAGTCCTACATGACTGTGTTAAACTCCACCAAGGACAGTGATCATTCCTACATGACTGTGTTAAACTCCACCAAGGACAGTGGTCATTCCTACATGACTGTGTTAAACTCCACCAAGGACAGTGATCATTCCTACATGACTGTGTTAAACTCCACCAAGGACAGTGATCATTCCTACATGACTGTGTTAAACTCCACCAAGGACAGTGATCATTCCTACATGACTGTGTTAAACTCCACCAAGGACAGTGATCATTCCTACATGACTGTGTTAAACTCCACCAAGGACAGTGATCATTCCTACATGACTGTGTTAAACTCCACCAAGGACAGTGGTCATTCCTACATGACTGTGTTAAACTCCACCAAGGACAGTGGTCATTCCTACATGACTGTGTTAAACTCCACCAAGGACAGTGGTCATTCCTACATGACTGTGTTAAACTCCACCAAGGACAGTGATCATTCCTACATGACTGTGTTAAACTCCACCAAGGACAGTGATCATTCCTACATGACTGTGTTAAACTCCACCAAGGACAGTGATCATTCCTACATGACTGTGTTAAACTTCACCAAGGACAGTGATCATTCCTACATGACTGTGTTAAACTCCACCAAGGACAGTGATCATTCCTACATGACTGTGTTAAACTCCACCAAGGACAGTGATCATTCCTACATGACTGTGTTAAACTCCACCAAGGACAGTGATCATTCCTACATGACTGTGTTAAACTCCACCAAGGACAGTGATCAGTCCTACATGACTGTGTTAAACTCCACCAAGGACAGTGATCATTCCTAAATTACTGTGTTAAACTAGCCTCTCCTCCTTTTGTGTATTTACATTCCAGCAGTGGTCTATTTCATTAAGAGAGAGCTACCCTGTGTGTGTGTGTGTGTGTGTGTGTGTGTGTGTGTGTGTGTGTGTGTGTGTGTGTGTGTGTGTGTGTGTGTGTGTGTGTGTGTGTGTGTGTGTGTGTGTGTGTGTGTGTGTGTGTGTGTGTGTGTGTGTGTGTGTGTGTGTGTGTGTGTGTGTGTGTGTGTGTGAGCGTGAGCAGGAGAGCTCATCTCTAAACATTGACACAGCAAATGTGTCAGTCCCTCTCTGTCTGGCTGCTGTGTTTCGTAGCATCAAGGCTGTCTGCACTAGGCTGCTGCTGTGTGTCGTAGAAAGAAAGCTGTCTGCACCAGGCTGCTTAAAGGGCCTCAGGCGCGAGTGGAATAAGAAATGAAAGGAGAGCGAGAAAGAGACCGTGAAACTAGAATACAGAACGGAGAAATGTAAAACAGACATGTCTGTCGAGTCCAGACTCTCCGGCATAGCGGAGGTCAGGGTCAGTGGGGAAGTCTGAAATGAAACACACAGACAGACATGCTAATGCTCGACCAGAACAGCCCTGCTGAGATCTTCAGGGACATTTTTACTTGCAGGTTAGAGATTGGGTTTAGCCACCGCCAAAGTACAACAAATAGTTTACGTTCTATTACCATTTCCAACTTTTTAAAACTGAAATAAAACTTTTGAAATGTCAGCTAAAGTTTTCACTATCTCTCAAATCAACATAGAAGAAGAAACTATATCCCAATTCCTTGTTTATATAATATATTATACTATTTTCTCAAATAAGCCTCTTGTCCTTGCTCTCATCCCCATCTCACTGCACCTTGTGGATGTACTGTAGATCACTGGGATCCAGTTCACTGCACCTTGTGGATGGACTGTAGATCACTGGGATCCAGTTCACTGCACCTTGTAGATGTACTGTAGATCACTGGGATCCAGTTCACTGCACCTTGTGGATGTACTGTAGATCACTGGGATCCAGTTCACTGCACCTTGTGGATGTACTGTAGATCACTGGGATCCAGTTCACTGCACCTTGTGGATGGACTGTAGATCACTGGGATCCAGTTCACTGCACCTTGTGGATGTACTGTAGATCACTGGGATCCAGTTCACTGCACCTTGTGGATGTACTGTAGATCACTGGGATCCAGTTCACTGCACCTTGTGGATGTACTGTAGATCACTGGGATCCAGTTCACTGCACCTTGTGGATGTACTGTAGATCACTGGGATCCAGTTCACTGCACCTTGTGGATGTACTGTAGATCACTGGGATCCAGTTCACTGCACCTTGTGGATGTACTGTAGATCACTGGGATCCAGTTCACTGCACCTTGTGGATGGACTGTAGATCACTGGGATCCAGTTCACTGCACCTTGTGGATGTACTGTAGATCACTGGGATCCAGTTCTGGCTCTTCAAATCAAATCAAATCAAATGTTATTTGTCACATGCGCCGAATACACCTTAGAGTGAAGTGCCTACTTACAAGCCCTTAACCAACAATGCATTTTAAGAAAAATAAGTGTTCAGTAAAAAATAAATAAGTAAAAAATATACTAATGTGTAAAAGTTTTGCATATCCCAACTCCCCACGAGACACCCTGGGAGAGTGGGGTCACGACCAGGGTCTGCCGTTATCAACAGTGACCCTGGAGCAATTAGGGTTAAGTGCCTTGCTCAAGGGCACATCAACTGATGTTTCACCTTGTCGGCTTGGGGATTCGAACTAGCAACCTTTCAGTTACTGGTCCAATGCTGTAACATGTATTGCAATAGGATGCCATTTGGGCACAGCCATGGAAAACCAGTATACTTTAGGCTCATACACGCCCCGTGATCTTTTCCTGACTGTGTGACTTAACTTAGACTCAGAATGTCTCCAGGTCAGGAAGAACGTAGGGTCCTACCCATGCACCATGGCTTTAGGTCTGGCAGTAAAGACACAAGTGGTGGCTACTGCTACACTATCATTTTAACGTATATATATATATTGTAAGCCAATGCTTCATTAGGTATCAATCAGATCAGACAGCTGTAAACCCGGTGGAATGAGTCATTCTGATACATCAAAATAGCAGGTCTGTAGGCTACTGGTGGTAATGGTTGGGTGTGCAGTGCATAAGGGATCCCAAGGTCTACACCTCAGCTTTCTCAGTAGTCACAGCCATTATTAGTGGACCGTTGAATTCTTCTCTCGTGTATGTTATTGAGGGCTGGCCCCTGAGAGAGAGAGTTTATGCGGGTGTGAGAGAGAAAGAGGCAGAGAGAGAGAGGCGCAGAGAGAGAGGCAGAGAGAGAGAGAGACAGAGAGAGGCAGAGAGAGACAGAGAGAGAGAGAGAGAGAGAGAGAGAGGCAGAGAGAGAGTGTGTTACAACACTGTATCTATATAATATTACATTTGTAATGTCTTTATTGTTTTGAAACTTCTGTATGTGTAATGTTTACTGTTAATTTTTATTGTTTATTTCACTTTTGTATATTATCTACCTCACTTGCTTTGGCAATGTTAACACGTTTCCCATGCCAATAAAGCCCCTTGAATTGAATTGAATTGAGAGAGAGAGGCAGAGGCAGAGAGAGAGAGAGAGAGAGAGAGAGAGGTGCAGAGAGAGAGAGACAGAGAGAGAGAGAGAGAGAGGCAGAGAGAGAGAGAGAGGCAGAGAGAAACAGAGAGAGACAGAGAGAGAGGCGCAGAGAGAGAGAGAGAGAGAGAGAGAGAGAGAGAGAGAGAGAGAGAGAGAGAGAGAGAGAGAGAGAGAGAGAGCGAGAGGCAGAGAGAGCGAGAGGCAGAGAGAGAGAGAGAGAGAGAGAGAGAGCGAGAGGCAGAGAGAGAGAGAGGCAGAGAGAGAGAGAGAGAGAGAGGCAGAGAGAGAGACAGAGAGAGACAGAGAGAGAGGCAGAGAGAGACAGAGAGAGAGACAGAGAGAGAGGCAGAGAGAGAGTTTGTGCGTGTGTGTCCACGGTAGATGGAAGAACATGCAGTAAGGCTCCAGTGCTGTAACTAGTCCACTTTAGTCGGCCCATTTTCACCCTGTAAGGTGTGTGCATGCATGCCCATAATATGTGTGGGTATGTGTGTGTGTGCTGGTGTGCAGTTTTTGCATGTGTGTGTATATGTCTGGAGTGCTTTTGTGCATGTGTGCATCTTATTAGTTCATACAATTTGAAGTATTTCCATTAACAAGTTCATTACAGTTTTCACAACATAAACGCCTGTTTCTGACTGCAATCCTAGGATTCATTTTTGTGAACACAGTGAATACACCCCAGTACTGCATCTCAACTGGGTTTCATTACCAAAAGTGCTCAATTGCGTCATTATTTATACGATATAACAGGATTTGATTCCTGTGAATTTCAGATTATGATATGGATGTGTTGATATAGCTTTACATTAATGTAAACTGGGGATTATCCTGGAAAACAACTCCAATTGGTTCCGTGTTCAATCAGCTGCTTGCTTTATTAGATACAATGTCCTGTATTCAGTAACAACCAGTAGTTATCAGGCCCAATACCTCAGAATAACTGTGTGTGTGTGTGTGTGTGTGTGTGTGTGTGTGTGTGTGTGTGTGTGTGTGTGTGTGTGTGTGTGTGTGTGTGTGTGTGTGTGTGTGTGTGTGTGTGTGTGTGTGTGTGTGTGTGTGTGTGTGTGTGTGTGCGCACGTGTGTGTGCGTATGTGTATGTGTATTTCAGAACAGCGCCATCTGGGTTTGATAGCCTTTCTCTTGTCAATGATTTAATGTATGTTGTCGTGTCTGGATTCAAATGAGGTTATCTGGACAGTCTCCAGTGCTAGACAGAAAGCAGGTGTGTGTGTGTGTGTGTGTGTGTGTGTGTGTGTGTGTGTGTGTGTGTGTGTGTGTGTGTGTGTGTGTGTGTGTGTGTGTGTGTGTGTGTGTGTGTGTGTGTGTGTGTGTGTGTGTGTGTGTGTGCGGTGTGTGTGCGCGCTGCGTGTGCACGTGTGTGTGAGCAAACAGATACATTAAGATATAACACACTCTCGAGTGATGATGTCATCCTGTATGGCTGACTGGATGACTGATTTGGTTTTAAACTCACTCTGACACTCCTTTGTTGCTGTGATTTAATCACAGAGTAAACCGCTTTTAAACATTTCTGCATGCCAGTAATATCACATTTGTTCTGTCTCCATTCCAGAATGGAAAAATGGATTGGGCATATAGTGTCGATCCTAAATTGGTGCCAATACATTTTGTTCTGTTGATAACTCTCCTACTGCAATGCTTGTGATAATCTTAAAGTACTAGGTAGTACATATAGAGTCGGTTTCTTGAATATAGATGAAGAGTAATCCTGGACTAAAAAGCATTCTCCAAGGAGAATCTCCATTCAAAGTGTATTTTAGTCTAGGATTAGGCTTAGTCTGAGTCCAGGAAACCGGCCCAAATTACATAGAGTAGTACATGTATTACATACAGTACCTAATCTATTTGGCTATCTACAGTCTAAACACACTGCTTATTTAGGATACATTTTTCATCACGCAATATATCTGATGTAAACAGGTTTATTCTGGATGTTTTAGGAAATGTATTCTCTTGTCCAGCATTTACTCTCTTGTCCATCATTGGGAAGAAATTATCTGAAGTATTCATGCATACTGTTGCTCTTTCTGATTTTGGTGTCAGTGTAGCAGATTTGGTGAGCTAGTTAGCTTTGAACGCTAGCATCCATCGTGCTGTGACATCACTGTGACTTCACTCCCCATGACAGCTGCAGTCAACTGTTGGTCATGTGGCAGGCTTGACTCTTGACTCTTGGGTTCCAGTCCCAAATCGACCCCTAAACCCTACACCCTAGATCTCTGAGAGGATTTGACATGTGTAAGTAATATAGAAGTAGCTGCATCTTGTCCTCTGATAGGCTAGGTGGAAATTTCACCATATTACTTATACTAATCAAATCCTCTCAGATCTCCACAAGTGAATAGGGTGTAGGTTTTAGGGGTCGATTTGGGATCGGGCCTTGTTCTGTCTGCTAGTACAGTTGACTTGAGTAGTAAAGTGTTATCATGCAGAGGGCCCCGGGTTCGTGTCCCGGGTCAGGAGGACAGGTACAGAGAGCCAGCACCTCTTTTAGGGAAAAATGTGAAATGTTGACCACACTTTTAATAATGGTTATAGCAAAAGCATTTCTTTATTGAAAGATGTATTTTCAGACAGGGATAGTGTGAAATGAGAAACAGAGCGAGGGAGATGGACCAGAATTCGTACCCATGCTGGAGTTGTATATGTGCTGCAGGCGGTGTTACCCACTAGACCACGATTCATACCCATGATGGGGTTATATATGTGTTCCAGGCGGTGTTACCCACTAGACCACGATTCATACCCATGATGGGGTTATATATGTGTTCCAGGCGGTGTTACCCACTAGACCAGGATTCATACCCATGCTGGGGTTATATATGTGCTGCAGGCGGTGTTACCCACTAGACCACGATTCATACCTATGCTGGGGTTATATATGTGCTGCAGGCGGCTTTACCCACTAGACCACGATTCATACCCTTGCTGGGGTTATATATGTGCTGCAGGCGGCTTTACCCACTAGACCAGGATTCATACCTATGCTGGGGTTATATACGTGCTGCAGGCGGCTTTACCCACTAGACCACGATTCATACCTATGCTGGGGTTATATATGTGCTGCAGGCGATGTTACCCACTAGACCAGGATTCATACCCCATGCTGAGGTTATACAGTGGGGAGAACAAGTATTTGATACACTGACAATTTTGCAGGTTTTCCTACTTACAAAGCATGTAGAGGTCTGTAATTTTTATCATAGGTACACTTCAACTGTGAGAGAAGGAATCTAAAACAAAAATCCAGAAAATCACATTGTATGATTTTTAAGTAATTAATTTGCATTTTATTGCATGACATAAGTATTTGATACATCAGAAAAGCAGAACTGAATATTTGGTACAGAAACCTTTGTTTGCAATTACAGAGATCATACGTTTCCTGTAGTTCTTGACCAGGTTTGCACACACTGCAGCAGGGATTTTGGCCCACTCCTCCATACAGACCTTCTCCAGATCCTTCAGGTTTACGGGGCTGTCGCTGGGCAATACGGACTTTCGGCTCCCTCCAAAGATTTTCTATTGGGTTCAGGTCTGGAGACTGGCTAGGCCACTCCAGGACCTTGAGATGCTTCTTACGGAGCCACTCCTTAGTTGCCCTGGCTGTGTGTTTCGGGTCGTTGTCATGCTGGAAGACCCAGCCACGACCCATCTTCAATGCTTTTACTGAGGGAAGGAGGTTGTTGGTCAAGATCTCGCGATACATGGCCCCATCCATCCTCCCCTCAATACGGTGCAGTCGTCCTGTCCCCTTTGCAGAAAAGCATCCCCAAAGAATGATGTTTCCACCTCCATGCTTCACGGTTGGGATGGTGTTCTTGGGGTTGTACTCATCCTTCTATTCCTCCAAACACGGCGAGTGGAGTTTAGACCAAAAAGCTCTATTTTTGTCTCATCAGACCACATGACCTTCTCCCATTCCTCCTCTGGATCATCCAGATGGTCATTGGCAAACTTCAGACGGGCCTGGACATGCGCTGGCTTGAGCAGGGGGACCTTGCGTGCGCTGCAGGATTTTAATCCATGACGGCGTAGTGTGTTACTAATGGTTTTCTTTGAGACTGTGGTCCCAGCTCTCTTCAGGTCATTGACCAGGTCCTGCCGTGTAGTTCTGGGCTGATCCCTCACATTCCTCATGATCATTGATGCCCCACGAGGTGAGATCTTGCATGGAGCCCCAGACCGAGGGTGATTGACCGTCATCTTGAACTTCTTCCATTTTCTAATAATTGTGCCAACAGTTGTTGCCTTCTCACCAAGCTGCTTGGCTATTGTCCTGTAGCCCATCCCAGCCTTGTACAGGTCTACAATTTATCCCTGATGTCCTTACACAGCTCTCTGGTCTTGGCCATTGTGGAGAGGTTGGAGTCTGTTTGATTGAGTGTGTGGACAGGTGTCTTTTATACAGGTAACGAGTTCAAACAGGTGCAGTTAATACAGGTAATGAGTGGAGAACAGGAGGGCTTCTTAAAGAAAAACTAACAGGTCTGTGAGAGTCGGAATTCTTACTGGTTGGTAGGTGATCAAATACTTATGTCATGCAATAAAATGCAAATTAATTACTTAAAAATCATACAATGTGATTTTCTGGATTTTTGTTTTAGATTCCGTCTCTCACAGTTGAAGTGTACCTATGATAAAAAGGACAGACCTCTACATGCTTTGTAAGTAGGAAAACCTGCAAAATCGGCAGTGTATCAAATACTTGTTCTCCCCACTGTATATGTGCTCCAGGCGGTGTTACCCACTAGACCAGGATTCATACCTATGCTGGGGTTATATATGTGCTCCAGGCGGTGTTACTCACTAGACCAGGATTCATACCCATGCTGAGGTTATATACTGTATGTGCTGAAGGCGGCGTTACCCACTAGAACAGGATTCATACCCATGCTGAGGTTATATATGTGCTGCAGGCGGCATTACCCACTAGAACAGGATTCATACCCATGCTGGGGTTATATACTGTATGTGCTGAAGGCGGCGTTACCCACTAGAACAGGATTCATACCCATGCTGGGGTTATATATGTGCTGCAGGCGGCGTTACCCACTAGAACAGGATTCATACCCATGCTGGGGTTATATACTGTATGTGCTGCAGGCGGCGTTACCCACTAGAACAGGATTCATACCCATGCTGGGGTTATATATGTGCTGCAGGCGGCGTTACCCACTAGAACAGGATTCATACCCATGCTGAGGTTATATACTGTATGTGCTGAAGGCGGCGTTACCCACTAGAACAGGATTCATACCCATGCTGAGGTTATATACTGTATGTGCTGCAGGCGGCGTTACCCACTAGAACAGGATTCATACCCATGCTGGGGTTATATACTGTATGTGCTGAAGGCGGCGTTACCCACTAGAACAGGATTCATACCCATGCTGGGGTTATATACTGTATGTGCTGCAGGCGGCGTTACCCACTAGACCAGCCGCAAGCACTTAGCACAAGCATTTCTATTACATAAAGAATTTCTGTTTACATTACATAATATGTATTACACGTGGTGACATAACGGGCCTTAAATATGCATAATAAGTGTACTGTTGATGTAAGAGGTTTTATGTTGACCATACTATCTCAGGACTGCTAACACTCCAGCACATACTCCTAAATGATACTATCCCAGGACTGCTAACACTCCAGCACATACTCCTAAATGATACTATCCCAGGACTGCTAACACTCCAGCACATACTCCTAAATGATACTATCCCAGGACTGCTAACACTCCAGCACATACTCCTAAATGATACTATCTCAGGACTGCTAACACCCCAGCACATACTCCTAAATGATACTATACCAGGGCTGCTAACACTCCAGCACATACCCCTCAATGATACTATCTCAGGACTGCTAACACCCCAGCACATACTCCTAAATGATACTATACCAGGGCTGCTAACACTCCAGCACATACCCCTCAATGATACTATCTCAGGACTGCTAACACCCCAGCACATACTCCTAAATGATACTATCTCAGGACTGCTAACACTCCAGCACATACCCCTCAATGATACTATCCCAGGACTGCTAACACTCCAGCACATACCCCTCAATGATACTATCTCAGGACTGCTAACACTCCAGCACATACTCCTAAATGATACTGTCCCAGGACTGCAAACAATCCAGCACATACTCCTAAATGATACTATCCCAGGACTGCAAACAATCCAGCACATACTCCTAAATGATACTATCCCAGGACTGCAAACAATCCAGCACATACTCCTAAATGATACTATCCCAGGACTGCTAACACTCCAGCACATACCCCTCAATGATACTATCCCAGGACTGCAAACAATCCAGCACATTCTCCTAAATGATACTATCCCAGGACTGCAAACAATCCAGCACATACTCCTAAATGATACTATACCAGGGCTGCTAACACTCCAGCACATTCTCCTAAGTGATACTATCCCAGGACTGCAAACAATCCAGCACATACTCCTATACTACCCCAGGACTGCTAACACTCCAGCACATACTCCTAAATGATACTATACCAGGGCTGCTAACACTCCAGCACATACTCCTAAATGATACTATCCCAGGACTGCAAACAATCCAGCACATACTCCTATACTACCCCAGGACTGCTAACACTCCAGCACATACTCCTAAATTATACTATCCCAGGACTGCGAACACTCCAGCACATACTCCTAAATGATACTATCCCAGGACTGCTAACACTCCAGCACATACTCCTAAATGATACTATCCCAGGACTGCTAACACTCCAGCACATACTCCTAAATGATACTATACCAGGGCTGCTAACACTCCAGCACATACTCCTAAATGATACTATCCCAGGACTGCAAACAATCCAGCACATACTCCTATACTACCCCAGGACTGCTAACACTCCAGCACATACTCCTAAATTATACTATCCCAGGACTGCGAACACTCCAGCACATACTCCTAAATGATACTATCCCAGGACTGCTAACACTCCAGCACATACTCCTAAATGATACTATCCCAGGACTGCTAACACTCCAGCACATACTCCTAAATGATACTATCCCAGGACTGCTAACACTCCAGCACATACTCCTAAATGATACTATCCCAGGGCTGCTAACACTCCAGCACATACTCCTAAATGATACTATCCCAGGACTGCAAACAATCCAGCACATACTCCTATACTACCCCAGGACTGCTAACACTCCAGCACATACTCCTAAATGATACTATCCCAGGGCTGCTAACACTCCAGCACATACTCCTAAATGATACTATCCCAGGACTGCAAACAATCCAGCACATACTCCTAAATGATACTATACCAGGGCTGCTAACACTCCAGCACATACTCCTAAATGATACTATCCCAGGACTGCAAACAATCCAGCACATACTCCTATACTACCCCAGGACTGCTAACACTCCAGCACATACTCCTAAATGATACTATCCCAGGACTGCTAACACTCCAGCACATACTCCTAAATGATACTATCCCAGGACTGCTAACACTCCAGCACATACTCCTAAATGATACTATCCCAGGACTGCTAACACTCCAGCACATACTCCTAAATGATACTATCCCAGGGCTGCTAACACTCCAGCACATACTCCTAAATGATACTATCCCAGGACTGCAAACAATCCAGCACATACTCCTATACTACCCCAGGACTGCTAACACTCCAGCACATACTCCTAAATGATACTATCCCAGGACTGCTAACACTCCAGCACATACCCCTCAATGATACTATCCCAGGACTGCTAACACTCCAGCACATACTCCTAAATGATACTATCCCAGGATTGCTAACACTCCAGCACATACCCCTCAATGATCTGTCTAACTGCAGTCAAGAATGGAACAACAGCACAGTGAGCAAAGCAATATGTTTGGCCCGTTTGAGTAAGTCGAATGCATTTCCAGTCATTTTTCAGGACCGAAGAATACTTTCTAGCTAACAACAATTGTTTTGTGTTTCTGTGCCTCTGTGTGCATGTGTGTGTGTTTGTGTGTATGCACTCCTCTGTGAGTGCGTTATGTGTATACATGTGTGTGCGTGTGTATACATGTGCGTGCGTGTGTACGTACATATGTTAGTGTGCATTTGTGCATGCATGGGTGTGTTTTTGCATGGTCATGCGTGTAAAATGACAGGCAACTGCATTTGAGAATGGTTGGCTAAAATACTGCTTCAGAGAGGCTGTGATAAATTGGGTCAGTATTACAAATGTCCCAGGTATGAGAAAGAGAGAGAGAGAAAGAGCGGGAGAGAAAGAGTGCGAGAGAGAGAGAAACATCTGGTTGAAAGAAAGAGAAATAGGACAGGAGGGAGGGAAATAAATCTGTGTTTATGGCATGAGTCTTTTACAAGTGAGTATGGTCTCCACAGCGGTCTCCACATTCTGGTTTCACTCTGGTCTAATTACTGTGTTGATCCAGATCCAGTCACGTCAGACCAGTGATTACTGTATTAACTCAGATCCAGTCACGTCAGACCAGTGATTACTGTATTAACTCAGATCCAGTCACGTCAGACCAGTGATTACTGTATTAACTCAGATCCAGTCACGTCAGACCAGTGATTACTGTATTAACTCAGATCCAGTCGTGTCAGACCAGTGATTACTGTATTAACTCAGATCCAGTCACGTCAGACCAGTGATTACTGTATTAACTCAGATCCAGTCGTGTCAGACCAGTGATTACTGTATTAACTCAGATCCAGTCACGTCAGACCAGTGATTACTGTATTATCTCAGATCCAGTTGTGTCAGACCAGTGATTACTGTATTAACTCAGATCCAGTTGTGTCAGACCAGTAATTACTGTATTAACTCAGATCCAGTCGTGTCAGACCAGTGATTACTGTATTAACTCAGATCCAGTCACGTCAGACCAGTGATTACTGTATTAACTCAGATCCAGTCGTGTCAGACCAGTGATTACTGTATTAACTCAGATCCAGTCGTGTCAGACCAGTGATTACTGTATTAACTCAGATCCAGTCACGTCAGACCAGTGATTACTGTATTAACTCAGATCCAGTCACGTCAGACCAGTGATTACTGTATTAACTCAGATCCAGTCGTGTCAGACCAGTGATTACTGTATTAACTCAGATCCAGTCATGTCAGACCAGTGATTACTGTATTAACTCAGATCCAGTCACGTCAGACCAGTGATTACTGTATTAACTCAGATCCAGTCACGTCAGACCAGTGATTACTGTATTAACTCAGATCCAGTCGTGTCAGACCAGTGATTACTGTATTAACTCAGATCCAGTCGTGTCAGACCAGTGATTACTGTATTAACTCAGATCCAGTCACGTCAGACCAGTGATTACTGTATTAACTCAGATCCAGTCACGTCAGACCAGTGATTACTGTATTAACTCAGATCCAGTCACGTCAGACCAGTGATTACTGTATTAACTCAGATCCAGTCACGTCAGACCAGTGATTACTGTATTAACTCAGATCCAGTCACGTCAGACCAGTGATTACTGTATTATCTCAGATCCAGTCACGTCAGACCAGTGATTACTGTATTAACTCAGATCCAGTCACGTCAGACCAGTGATTACTGTATTAACTCAGATCCAGTCACGTCAGACCAGTGATTACTGTATTAACTCAGATCCAGTCACGTCAGACCAGTGATTACTGTATTAACTCAGATCCAGTCACGTCAGACCAGTGATTACTGTATTAACTCAGATCCAGTCACGTCAGACCAGTGATTACTGTATTAACTCAGATCCAGTCACGTCAGAGTAGTGATTACTGTCTTTCCTTTTTTAGTCACTGAGCAAATCTCAGGTCTGCTGAGCGCAAACTTAAACGTTGTCAAAATTCTGTGCAATTTCCGGCGAGCGTCTACTGTGAACACTGAGGCGGTAACCGCTTTAAGTTCATTTTAACAGTGGTCAAGTAGGCTACTGTGGCTATTTGATCATAATGTAGTCCTACCAGAATGGCCTGACATCAAAAACAATGGAGAAAATGCATTCCATAACATTTTAACATGGAAATAGCTGTTCTATTGTTCAGCCGTAGCATCCAATGTGGCATCCAATGTGTGGTGTTCAATGTAGGCCTGCATTCCATGAAACGCTTGAAAAAAACATGTAGGGATTGACATTAGCCTGTTTATCCACTTGTCCTTCAGACAAGGTGGTGACTGAAAATGTTTTTGTGTTGCAAGAAACCACTTTACAAAATAAAACATTAAATTCATCATTATTCCCATGCCATTATAACAGAGAATCAGACAAATTATGCTACCCCCTGCCTATTGGATACTTAGCTTTTTCAAGCCTGTATCAAAATACAACACTGTCCCTTTATAAAGATGTCTAGAAATGCACACATTTTGTGCTCTTGTAAGAAGTAATCACTCTCCCATTGCTGACTACAAATGATCTATAACTGGGGTAAGAACTCACAAACTAGCAAAGGATATGAACACATGTACAAATGTGCACTCGTTGCTACATGTAGCTCTCGCTTTGATCTCAAAACAAACTCATCTACTCACCACTGCTCATGCTGTCAACACAGTCCAGTTCAAAGTGAGAGGCACAGATTCATATATGGCAATAGTCTATTTGCATATAGGTCCTACTGCAGCTCTGATTGGTTATGGCACACCAGTCTGTGTAGAGTACAGGCCTAAGTCGTGCCTGTCAGTGTAATAGAATCCTACTCCAATGCATTCTGCCTACAACAAAATATTTTGCATAGTTAGTTTTGTTTCGGTATGTTGCATTGAAAGTGGCTAATATTGCTTTCAATCGATCACAATTCCCACAGTAAAGGGAAACGTTGATAGTGTTAACTAACGGGGAAACTAGAAAGTTGAGTTAAGTTCAATGTCGTGATTCTCTGCGCTGGCTGATATTTATTCTGCGCAGCAGTCCCGGGGAGGGAACATTGGTCCTAGTCTCACCCAGTCTCACTCTATTCACTCTCTCTCCTCCGTTAGGTATTGCCTATCTGGGAGGGGCGTGCAGCTCCAAGAGGAAGTGTGTTCTGGCCGAGGACAACGGACTCAACCTGGCCTTCACCATAGCCCACGAGCTGGGACACAAGTACGTCTGTCTGTCTAAAGGAGCACTTGTCTATCCTGAGCAAAAGCAGTGAATGGTCAAGTTTTTCCTAGGTAGAGATCTAGGATCCCCTCCCCCAACCTTAACAATAACCATTAGTGGGGGAAATGCCAAACTGACCCAAGATCAGCATCTAGGGGCAACTTCACCCTCCTCAGTTTAACAATGGAAGGCATCGTTTCTTCAGACTCCGTCTTGATTTGCAGAAAGTTTCAGCCTCTTTTTAAGTGTTTTTGTACTGGATAACTTCACAGTTTGAGGTATAATTTATCCATGGGCACAACTCTTTATATCTCTCTGTATCCATAGTTAAGATAAAAAATACGAGAGCAGTTTTAGAGTTTCATAAATAGATAATTCCATGTGAATGAACCACTATTATCATCATTATTGTGGATTTCTTTCCTAAGTGAAAGTGTAATTACATAGTTTTTGACAGTAGCCATTATAGGCAGTACTGTAAGGTTCTGTTCCCAGGCACTTCAGTCTTTGACTGCCTCCCAAATGGCACCCCATTCCCTATATAGTGCATTAACGTTGACCAGAGCCCTATGAGCCCATTTGGGATGCAGTCTTTCTCTGGTATAATCAGTTGCATTGTTCCTTCTTCTCTAGCCACACAGACTTGAGTTCAGCGTCATCATTTCTTCCCTCAAGACAGGATAGCACAGTATGTGTGTGTGTGTGCGTGTGAGCGTGAGTGTGTGTATTACTCGAATAAAGCCCTCATTGATAGAGCGGTGACAGGGAGCCAACACCAAAATGCCAGAGTATATTAACGTTAGCAACAGCTTTGTGGCTTTGCCAGGCCCAGAAGGATTTATCACACTTTTCATCAGGCAGTATATCTGTGCAGCCATGCTGAGGGTGCAAGGACCCCAGGTTTAATGTCTGAGAGAGGTAATGAACTGGCATGGAGCACGCCCCACTGGTGCCCAAATAAACACATACACACACCCAAGCCGCATGCACAAACAGGAGACACACACACATGCCTGCATGCACATACACACACACACATGTAAGCATTATACAAATACAGACACAGAGATGCACAAGACATTCACACACACACACACAGACACACACAAGAGAGGCGAAGAGAGGTAACGAGCTGGCCTGAAGCACGCCCAACTGGTGCACGTACCGGGGGTGCAGTTAAGGAACAAGTACCACACAGGGTACACACACACTCTCACACACAACTACAGTCATGCATGTGCACAAAACACTCACACACACACATACACGCAAATACACTGTACCTTGACAAGGCTCCATTGTCCAGAGTGTGTGAAACACATTAATTAGAGAGAATTGGGTTTAAGTGCCCCACTCTGTATTTTCACATAAAATATTGTAAGCTCAGGTTGGCATGATGGCAGTGTGTGTGTGTGTGTGTGTGTGTGTGTGTGTGTGTGTGTGTGTGTGTGTGTGTGTGTGTGTGTGTGTGTGTGTGTGTGTGTGTGTGTGTGTGTGTGTGTGTGTGTGTGTGTGTGTGTGTGTGTGTGTGTGTGTGTGTGTGTGTGTGTGTGCTGCTATCATGTTCCTGTCCTTGACATTGTTCTAATTCTTCAGTGTTGCATCTTTCCTTCCTTTCTACCTGGTAATCTGATCCAAACTACTATATGATGTCTTATTATACAGCACTGCTGTTTCCAATCCAGTCTGGTCTTCAGTGACCATGCACTTAGTCAACAAACTTCAGCTAATGATTTTGGTCATTTAATACTGCAGTGGGCTCGTGTGGTCCCGTGTGGCTCAGTTGGTAGAGCATGGCGCTTGCAACGCCAGGGTTGTGGGTTCATTCCCCACGGGGGGACCAGGATGAATATGTATGAACTTTCCAATTTGTAAGTCGCTCTGGATAAGAGCGTCTGCTAAATGACTTAAATGTAAATGTAAATGGGCTAAATCAGGGTCACACAGAGTGTTTCTGGGTAGTCTTTGAAACACAAGTATACACCTCACACACATGGTTATGGATTAAACAAAGAAGACACCTGTACCATGTCAGATATAGAGTTGAAATATATAACATTTTGAGTTTGCATCCCAATGTTACACTTTATATACATCACAGACGACTGAAATATAACAAAACCGTTTCATATGGAAACACCGGATTTTATACTTTAAAAAAATAAATATTTATGAATAATGAAATTATAAAAAATATTAATAACATTCCACCCATGTGGCCACAAGAGGCGATTTGGTCATAAACTGCAGGAAATGGCTACAAAAAACATAAAACAATAAGTTGTAAAATACTGAACTACCACTTTAAGGAAGGTAGGAAGAGAATATATTAATAATAATATAAATTCTCAACATTCAAGGAAACAGTAAAACAAGGGTGAGAAACAGGAAACATGATGATTTATGTTGGTCACGGTTGTTTTGCTTTCAAACCTTTCACATGTGATTCATTATGAATACATTGTTTAATAAAGACAGATCTAACATGAGAAATTAATCTCCAACCATTATGCTAGATCCTCATCGAATTAGCCATGAAATCTATACTTTTACTGGGTTTAAGTGTGTACTGTGTACTCACCTTCCTTTTACTATGTCGTTGCTTTGTATTCACTGTTACACAGTAGCTCTTCCAGATGGTCGCATCCTCACAGAGCCAGTGGATATTGATTTGCTCGTCTCTGTTACTCCTCTTCATGTAAGTGAGTCGGTGGATGAGGTGCGTTCTTATCAAGCACTTATCACTCCTAGTGGAAATCAATGTCCAATCCACAGCCCTTGAAGAACTGGTTCAATTTGTTGTTTGTCTGTATCACTTTGGGGTGGATTCCTGGACAAAGATGAGGCCTAGCTGGACTAAAAAGAAAACTCATTGGATAATTTCAATTGAAAATGCTTTTTAGTCTAAGAAGTCTAAGAAGCGGTACATATGTTCTATGTGTGCTATTTCTATGGTTCCCGTTTTTTAAGTTTCATTTTTGCGTCTTTTACTTTAGGTTTCGTACACCAGCTTCAAACAGGTGAAAATACAATCTTTTTGGTAATGGAAATATTTATTTCACAGCGGTTTAGATGGTACAAGGATTCTCTACACTATACCCACTTGAGAATTTTAGCAACCAGGAAATGGCGGAGGATTTCTGCATAGTGCACCTATAAAACCTTTGACCAATAAACACTTCGCTTTTTAATCTCCAAGACTTTATACAGTTCACTCCTGGGTCAACCAATTGTGCTATTTTTTTTTTTTTTTTTGCGTTTTGTGTAACTTATTTTTTACCTTATTTTGTACATAATGTTGCTGCTACTGTCTCTTATGACCGAAAATAACTTCTGGACATCAGAAAAGCGATTACTCACCTCGGACTGGAAGAAACTTTTTCCTTTAACGAGTCCGACGAGAAGGATATCCTGCCTTCACTGGAACTGGCCCAGATCCACGCCTTTTGCGTGAAGAAAAGACGCCGGAAAAGGGGACGCGAGCGAGTAAACTCCCAATGCCTTCCATTCTTCTTGCTAACGTGCAGTCATTGGAAAATACAATTGATGACCTACTATTAAGATTATCCTACCAACGGGACATTAAAAACTGAAACATCTTATGTTTCACCGAGACGTGGTTGAATAAAGATACGGGCAACATAGAGCTGGTGGGATTTTCCATGCACCGGCAGAACAGAGACGCTACCTCTGGTAGGACGAGGGGTGGGGGTGTGTGTCTTTATGTCAATAACAGCTGGTGCGCGATGTATAATATTAAAGAAGTCTCGAGGTATCGCTCGCCTGAGGTAGAGTACCTTATGATAAGCTGCAAACCACATTATCTACCAAGAGAGTTCTAATCTGTATTATTCGTAGCCGTCTATTTACCACCACAAAACAAGCTGGCACTAAGACCGTTCTCAACCAACTCTATAAGGCCATAAGCAAAGAAGAAAATGCTCACCCAGAAGTGGCGCTCCTAGTGGCCGGGGACTATAATGCAGGCAAACTTAAATCAGTTTTACCAAATTTTTACCAGCATGTCACATGTGCAACCAGGGGGGAAAGAATCCTAGACCACCTTTACTCCACACACAGAGATGCATACAAAGCTCTCCCCTGCTTACAAGCAATAACTAAAGCAGGAAGTACCAGTGACTCGCTCAATACGGAAGTGGTCAGATGACGCAGATGCTATACTACAGGACTGTTTTGCTAGCGCAGACTGGAATATGTTCTGGGATTCATCCAATGGCATTGAGGAATACACCACCTCGGTCATAGGCTTCATCAATAAGTGCATCGATGACGTCGTTCCCACAGTGACTGTACGTACATATCCCAACCAGAAGCCACGGATTACAGGCAACATCCGCATCAGCTTCCAAGGAGCGGGAGACTAATCCGGACGCTTATAAGATATCCCGCTATGCCCTCAGACGAACCATCAAACAAGCAAAGCGTCAATACAGGATTAAGATTGAATCCTACTACACCGGCTCTGATGCTCGTCGGATGTGGCAGAGCTTGAAAACTATTACGGACTACAAAGGGAAACCCAGACGCGAGCCGCCTAGTGACGCGAGCCTACCAGACGAGCTAAATGGCTTTTATGCTCGCTTCGAGGCAAGCAACACTGACGCATGCACGAGAGCACCAGCTGTTCTGGATGACTGTGTGATAACGCTCTTGGTAGCCGACGTGAACAAAATCTTTAAACAGGTCAACATTCACAAAGCCGCTGGGACAGACGGATTACTAGGACGTGGAATCAAAGCATGCATGCTTCACTGACATTTTCAACCTCGCCCTGATCGAGTCTGTAACACCTATATGTTTCAAGCAGACCGCCATAGTCCCTGTGCCCAAGGAAGCGAAGGTAACCTACCTAAATGATTACCGCCCCATGGCACTCACGTCAGTAGCCATGAAGTGCTTTGCAAGGCTGGTCATGGCTCACATCAACAGCATCCTCCCGGACACCCTAGACTCACTCCAATTCGCATACCGCCCCAACAGATCCACAGATGACGCAATCTCAATCGCACTCCACACTGCCCTTTCTCACCTGGACAAAAGGAACACCTATGT
>NC_092090.1:19008001-19033001 GCF_045679555.1 Salvelinus alpinus
ATATAATGGTGTGTATGTGTCTATATGGTATATCATGGTGTGTGCCTATATGGTATATAATGGTATGTGTCTATATCGTATATCATGGTGTGTGTGTCTATATGGCATATAATGGTGTGTGTTTGTCTATATGGGATATAATGGTGTGTGTGTGTGTGTGTGTCTATATGGTATATAATGGTGTGTTTGTGTGTGTGTCTATATGGTATATAATGGTGTGTCTATGGTATATAATGGTGTTTGTGTGTGTGTGTGTGTGTGTGTGTGTGTGTGTGTGTGTGTGTGTGTGTGTGTGTGTGTGTGTGTGTGTGTGTCTATATGGTATGTAATGGTGTGTGTGTGATTCTCTCTCCAGCATGGGGATGAGCCACGATGACGACCATGCTACCTGTACAGGCCACTCCCACATCATGTCTGGCGAATGGGTGAAGGGCCGTAACCCCAGCGACCTATCATGGTCCTCCTGCAGCCGTGACGACCTGGAGAAGTTCCTCAGGTGAGACACACACACACACACAAACACACACACTGACTCACACAGACACACTCTCTAGGTTACTAAGTGGAGCATAGCAATATTATGAGAGTGGAAAATGTGCCTCAGTTCACTGGCCTAAAGGGTCCAGTTTTCCACTTTCAGATTGGACACATACACTGACACACGCGCACGTTCACACACACACACACACACACACACACAATATATCCCTCCGCCCAACTCACTTCCTTGAATAAATGACCTCTAGTTTCCTTCCAGCCATTATTTTATTGACTTTGACAAGGTCTTTGTAACCAGTCACTCACAGTGATGGAACTTACTGTGTTCCAGCCCTTACCGCTGTCAGGCAGTTTAATCAAGTTGAATGGCGTCTCCTACTCAATGCATTCATCACAACTCTACAAGATGGCATCGGCTTTTATCTATGGGCTGCTGTTGCCTAGAAGCTATTACCATAGCGATGTCTTGATTTATATTGCAAACAATGGATCTGATTGACTGTGACTGGAGCATGGAATATAAATGTAGTTTGTTGGCTGTCTGGCGCTCTGAAATCACTCCCTTGACATTGGACCATGATTATATGTAACAGAAGTGTTAATGTTCACACTGTTAGTGCTGGGGTGGAACAAAAGCCTGTACATACTGCTGCCCTCCAGGACCAGAGTTGCCCAACCCTCTTTTTAGCAGACCTGTGTGGTAAAAGGTGAATGTTGAGGTTCGGTCAAAAGAAGCTTTCCCCATGCACACATTGCAGGCATCAATATAACATTTATGGATTTCTCTTTTCCTATACCACAATGTTATCAAAAGCACATATTCCCGAGTCAAGGCACAGACAGTCTCCGTGCTGGATCCATAGTGTATGTTCCTCTAGGGCAGTGTCCGAGTCAAGGCACAGACAGTCTCCGTGCTGGATCCATAGTGTATGTTCCTCTAGGGCAGTGTCCGAGTCAAGGCACAGACAGTCTCCGTCTGGATCCATAGTGTATGTTCCTCTAGGGCAGTGTCCGAGTCAAGGCACAGACAGTCTCCGTCTGGATCCATAGTGTATGTTCCTCTAGGGCAGTGTCCGAGTCAAGGCACAGACAGTCTCCGTGCTGGATCCATAGTGTATGTTCCTCTAGGGCAGTGTCCGAGTCAAGGCACAGACAGTCTCCGTCTGGATCCATAGTGTATGTTCCTCTAGGGCAGTGTCCGAGTCAAGGCACAGACAGTCTCCGTCTGGATCCATAGTGTATGTTCCTCTAGGGCAGTGTCCGAGTCAAGGCACAGACAGTCTCCGTCTGGATCCATAGTGTATGTTCCTCTAGGGCAGTGTCCGAGTCAAGGCACAGACAGTCTCCGTCTGGATCCATAGTGTATGTTCCTCTAGGGCAGTGTCCGAGTCAAGGCACAGACAGTCTCCGTCTGGATCCATAGTGTATGTTCCTCTAGGGCAGTGTCCGAGTCAAGGCACAGACAGTCTCCGTCTGGATCCATAGTGTATGTTCCTCTAGGGCAGTGTCCGAGTCAAGGCACAGACAGTCTCCGTCTGGATCCATAGTGTATGTTCCTCTAGGTTTGTGTCCGAGTCAAGGCACAGACAGTCTCCGTCTGGATCCATAGTGTATGTTCCTCTAGGTTTGTGTCCGAGTCAAGGCACAGACAGTCTCCGTCTGGATCCATAGTGTATGTTCCTCTAGGGCAGTGTCCGAGTCAAGGCACAGACAGTCTCCGTCTGGATCCATAGTGTATGTTCCTCTAGGGCAGTGTCCGAGTCAAGGCACAGACAGTCTCCGTCTGGATCCATAGTGTATGTTCCTCTAGGGCAGTGTCCGAGTCAAGGCACAGACAGTCTCCGTCTGGATCCATAGTGTATGTTCCTCTAGGGCAGTGTCCGAGTCAAGGCACAGACAGTCTCCGTCTGGATCCATAGTGTATGTTCCTCTAGGGCAGTGTCCGAGTCAAGGCACAGACAGTCTCCGTCTGGATCCATAGTGTATGTTCCTCTAGGGCAGTGTCCGAGTCAAGGCACAGACAGTCTCCGTCTGGATCCATAGTGTATGTTCCTCTAGGGCAGTGTCCCAAATGGCAACCTGTTCCCTATATAGTGCACTACTTTTGACAAGGACCCATAGTTTTTTGGTAAAGTTTTTTGGTCTATGTTTTCTGGATTATGTATGGTAGTGTGGACGTGTTTAACTATTCTTGTGGGGACCAGAAGTCCCCAGAAGTCCCCACAAGAATAGTAAACAAACAGAAATTTGTGTGTGTGTGTGTGTGTGTTTGTGTGTGTGTGTGTGCATGCGCTGGTGCATGTGTGACAGGTCCAAAGCCAGCAGCTGTCTGCTCCACACAGACCCCAGAAGCCGCTACCAGGTCCGCCTGCCACCCAAGCTGCCAGGCATGCACTACAGTGCAGACGAACAGTGTCAGATCCTCTTTGGAACCAACGCCACCTTCTGCAATGATATGGAGGTACACACACATGTGCGTATGCACACACCACACACACACACACACACACACACACACACACACACACACACACACACACACACACACACACACACACACACACACACACACACACACACACACACACACACACACACACACACACACACACACACACACACACACACACACACACACACACACACACACACACACACACACACACACACACACACCGATCTATTGACAGTAGCTGTGTAGTTGTCGTGTGTTTAGAGCTAGTGTAGTGTGGACTCTATCAAATCAGATTGTATTGGTGGCGTACACAGATCAGGGCCATGATGTAATGAAGGTGTGCCGATGGGGTCATGATGAGCAGAGATGATGGGTTGTGAAAGAGACTGTCAGTCCACTGTGATGTAATACTGTTCCTCCTCTGGGCTGTTCTCCTCTTTCCTGCTGTCTGCCTAATTGATTTACCAACTCACACACTCCTCTTTGATCTCTCCTCCTCCTTCTCATTCCCTCTCTATCCCGGGGCATCCTCCCGGGGCATCCTCCCGGTGCTTGCTTTTAAAGGTTGCTAGGGAGACCTGGCCAAAATATCTGTGCTGAGTGACAGGTGCTGACAGTCCAGTTTGGTTTCACACACCAGGTTCATCATCACACGCTGCAGTTTCCTCTACATTAAATACATCAAATTTCAGGTTTAGGTGGAACCCCCCCAATAAAATTATATGCCTAGCTGCCAAACACCAATACTGCAAGGTATTTCAGTTTAGATTTGAACGCAGTCTGGTTTCCCAAATGTTTGCTGTCCCTCTCCCAGTCCACCATTCAAAACAAGGCAGACTATAACTTCAGAGCTTCTGACCACTGTTTCCACTCAATACCGGCCCAGCCAGAGCCTGGTAAGAGGGTTTATTGGCAGCTTTCACACCCTGCCAAGACGTATGTCCCGTCGTCTAGACTTCCTGATCCTACAGAGACCCAGAGGAGACATGCACACACACACACACACACACACACACACACACACACACACACACACACACACACACACACACACACACACACACACACACACACACACACACACACACACACACACACACACACACACACACACACACACACACAATACATGGGTGTCAGATCAAAGACAGATGGTTCTACAGCAGGGGTCAAAGCAGAGAGGAGATGGAAGTACGTCTGATCACAATGATTTAATGGTCGCTGTGCCACCTTGGGAGCTTTCACCGACAGATTGGAAAATGTTCTTGAACATTGAGAGAGGAAGGGGTAGTGTGTGTATGTGTGTGTGTGTGTGTGTGTGTGTGTGTGTGTGTGTGTGTGTGTGTGTGTGTGTGTGTGTGTGTGTGTGTGTGTGTGTGTGTGTGTGTGTGTGTGTGTGGGTGTGTGTGTGGGTGTGTGGGTGTGTGCGTGCGTGCGTGCGTGCGTGCGTGCGTGCGTGCGTGCGTGCGTGCGTGCGTGCGTGGCATAGCTACAGTGAAATAGCCACTACTGTACTTTCTGTAGCTTTCATCAAACAGCCTGAGGAACAGTACCTTGAGTGTCTCTGCTAAAAATAAGCTCAGTCTTAGGAACTTAATATGCACTTGAATGCAATGGTTTGAATAAAACATCAATACCTCGACATGTGTGACCTAAAGGAAATACTTCAGTACTTCAGTATTATACATATACTCAGGAAGCTGTGAGTGTAGTACATCTCTAGATGTAGAGAGAAGGAGTGTTCCTGCTACACTTCTATGGAGGAGAAATAAACACTCTTTAAAAAAATGCGCTATCTAGAACCTTCAAATGGTTTTCTACAGAAGGTTCTACATGGAACCCAAAAGGGTTCTCCTATGGGTACAGCCAAGGAACCCTTTTGGAACCCTTTTTTCTAAGAGTGCAGACAGACAGACAGACAGACAGACAGACAGACAGACAGACAGACAGACAGACAGACAGACAGACAGACAGACAGACAGACAGATAGATAGATAGATAGATAGATAGATAGATAGATAGATAGATAGATAGAGCAGACAGACCTCAACACACACACACACAGACACACTGGTTGTCGGACTATGTGTGATGGCAGTGCACATCAATTCACTGTTACAAGGAGGACCCTCAGGACTGGAAAAATAACTGCAGGCATACTTGAACTGAAGTCATTTAGCTGCATGACATACTTCAATATACTCTTTCTGCTTTCTCTGTCTTTGTTTTGTCTCTGTAAAGATGCCAGAGATTCCAGGGACACAGGGTTTACTCTCATGGTCTGAATCTGTCCGCTGTTGCACTATGTCTACTGCTGTCATAAACATACTGTATGCTCTGTGTCAGATACTGGACAGATGCATTCCAACAGACTTATACAGGCTGTTATTTGAACCATATCCGATAATCATATTTGCAAGGACGGGTTTTAGTGACACAAGCTTCACTGCGGTGTGTTTTTCAGCAGTTATTGTGTGTGTTTGTGGTTTGTGTGTGTGTGTGTGTGTGTTTGTATGTGTGTGTTTCAGCACCTGATGTGCGCAGGCCTGTGGTGTTTGGTGGAAGGAGACAAGTCCTGTAAGACCAAGCTGGACCCTCCTCTGGACGGCACAGAGTGTGGAGCTGACAAGGTGTGTGTGTGTGTATGTGTGTGTGTGTGTGTGTGTGTGTTCACCTCTGTCAGCAGGGAAGGACCAGCCAAAGTCAATACAGTCTTTTGACACTGGCATTTACTTTTCTTAGCGTTATATGCCAATAGCATTAACTTTTGTTCCTCTCTCTCTCTCTCTCTCTCTCTCTCTCTCTCTCTCTCTCTCTCTCTCTCTCTCTCTCTCTCTCTCTCTCTCTCTCTCTCCCTCTCTCGCTCTCTCTCTGTGTGTGTGTGTGTGTGTGTGTGTGTGTGTGTGTGTGTGTGTGTGTGTGTGTGTGTGTGTGTGTGTGTGTGTGTGTGTGTGTGTGTCAGTGGTGCCGGGCAGGGGAGTGTGTTAGTAAAAGCCCTATCCCACAGCATGTGGATGGGGACTGGGGCATCTGGAGTCAGTGGAGCCAGTGCAGTAGAACCTGTGGCACCGGAGCCCAGTTCAGACAGAGGAAATGTGACAACCCGCCGTAAGTCATCTGCTTTGTGTGTTTGTGTGTGTGTGTGCGTGCGTGTGTACCACATGTGTCTTGGTGTGTTTTCATACTGGTTGTGTCTCTAGGCCAGGTCCTGGTGGTAATAACTGTCAGAAGGCCAGTGTGGAACATAAAGTGTGTGAAGGTCCTCCCTGCCCTAAAGGAACACCCGGCTTCAGAGAGCTGCAGTGTCTCTCCCATGACCGCCAGGCCGGCAGGAAGAAGAACAGCATATGGACCGCAGTCAATAACGATGGTGAGAGGAAGAAATATTGTGGAGATGCAGAGGGCCCGCAAACACACACACACACACACACACACACACACACACACACACACACACACACACACACACACACACACACACACACACACACACACACACACACACACACACACACACACACACACACACACACACACACACACACGTATGCATCACGCACACACACTTTGTTTTACTCTCCTTGTGGAGAGTGTCCCCACTTGTCCAACTTTTCCTTATTTTACTATCCTTGTGAGGACTTCTGGTCTCCACAAGGATAGTAAAACCCCAAACACACACAAACAGTAGATGACTTGTCAGGTGCACGATTATTGAATTGGGTTGATGTTGATGAGGTTATCATCGTGTACCAAAATGGGTTACTGACTTCTGTATATTTTTGTCACTGCTTTGGCAAACGTGTTTGCTTTGCATTGCCACGACAACAATCATCTGGCTAACAGAAACAGACTGCCGTTCAGGCTGGCCACATTGACTTCTAGCGGTTCAGTGTTCTTTGGCAAATCATTTATTTTCCTTGTCATTAGCGCATGCTTCCCAAATGACACCCTTGTTCCCTTGATATCTCTTTGGTCCCTGGTCAGAAGTAATGCCCTATAAAGGCTGTACAGTAGGGTGCTATTTGGGAGGCATCCGCATCTGACTTCCCAGCAGCGTTGATTTAGTGTTAGCTAGATTGGTGTCTGTCCAAGTCCAGTCATCTAATTTCCTCACCGACCACTCTTGCCAAATCTGTCTGATCAAGGTCATGAGCATGCAGTCTTTTAAAACGGTTTGCAACAGAAAAGGAGAACAATGAATGTTTCTCATTGGTCCAGGTAGTCCCTCCCTGTTTGGGTCCGTTTTTATTCAGTTTGGCACCTACTGAACACAACCCTGCTGAGAACCATACTGTACAAGAAGAGGTTATAACCACATTACACAAACTGCTGTGCAGGACCCTTGTCGACATCACTCTGTGTGAGGCCTTTGATCAGTGTGTTGTAAAGATGTATTGTCAGTGGTGTAAGATTTATACAGCTGTTTGACAAAATGTCTTCATGTATTTATCAACTGAGGGTTCTGTTAATCCAGCAGGTGTTTATTTGAGAGCTGTAAAATGGCCTTCTTCCCTCCCCCTCCTTCCCTCCCTCCCTTCTTCCCTTTCTCCTTCCTTCCTATTCCATCCCAGTAGGATCAGTTCAGTTTATTTGTACACTTCCTAATCTGAACTGAGATCAGCAACGTTTGCAGTTCAGTCAGTTCAACATTTACAGATGCACTATCTTAATTTGACCCTGCTTCTCACAGCAGGAAAAAAACAAATCCTGCAGCAAAGTGGATTATAATTATTGGACATTTTTTCATTAGGGCACATCAAGTCTGACATTTTAAGGTGGAAGTTACAAACTTTAGAAGCCTTTTAAATTTTTGAAAACACTACAATTTGCATCTCAAATTGGAAAATTCTCTGCGACAACAGATAGATCAAATTAAGATATGTGGGTAAAATGACCAGGGAAGTCAATCCAGAAGAAAAAGACATATTATAACCAATGTTGTTGAATCAAATGAATGAAACACAGAGAGAGTAAAGATGGGTTATTTAGGATGTTCTTTTCTTGGTAGATTTGGGGGGAAGCCTGGCTTCCCTTGGCACCCATGAATACACACCACTGCAGCTCTGTAGGTATTTCAAATTCATCCCATGCAAATAGCTCTGAGGTGTTTGCATCTTAGACAGTCTGCCACTAACATCTTTTCAGTTTTCACTCTGCTACATTCCCTCGCTCTCTACTAGTCTCTCCTTCTCTCTCTGTGTGTGTACCCGTCTCTCCTTCTCTCTCTGTGTGTGTGTACCCGTCTCTCCTTCTCTCTCTCTGTGTGTGTACCCGTCTCTCCTTCTCTCTGTGTGTGTGTACCCGTCTCTCCTTCTCTCTCTCTGTGTGTGTACCCGTCTCTCCTTCTCTCTCTCTGTGTGTACCCGTCTCTCCTTCTCTCTCTCTGTGTGTGTACCCGTCTCTCCTTCTCTCTGTGTGTGTGTGTACCCGTCTCTCCTTCTCTCTCTGTGTGTGTGTACCCATCTCTCCTTCTCTCTCTGTGTGTGTGTACCCGTCTCTCCTTCTCTCTCTGTGTGTGTGTACCCGTCTCTCCTTCTCTCTCTGTGTGTGTGTGTACCCGTCTCTCCTTCTTTCTCTGTGTGTGTGTACCCGTCTCTCCTTCTCTCTCTCTGTGTGTGTGTACCCGTCTCTCCTTCTCTCTGTGTGTGTGTACCCGTCTCTCCTTCTCTCTGTGTGTGTGTACCCGTCTCTCCTTCTCTCTCTGTGTGTGTACCCGTCTCTCCTTCTCTCTCTGTGTGTGTGTACCCGTCTCTCCTTCTCTCTGTGTGTGTGTGTGTACCCGTCTCTCCTTCTCTCTGTGTGTGTACCCGTCTCTCCTTCTCTCTCTCTGTGTGTGTGTACCCGTCTCTCCTTCTCTCTCTGTGTGTGTGTACCCGTCTCTCCTTCTCTCTCTGTGTGTGTGTACCCGTCTCTCCTTCTCTCTCTGTGTGTGTGTACCCGTCTCTCCTTCTCTCTGTGTGTGTGTGTGTACCCGTCTCTCCTTCTCTCTCTCTGTGTGTGTACCCGTCTCTCCTTCTCTCTCTGTGTGTGTGTGTACCCGTCTCTCCTTCTCTCTCTGTGTGTGTGTGTACCCGTCTCTCCTTCTCTCTCTGTGTGTGTGTACCCGTCTCTCCTTCTCTCTCTGTGTGTGTGTGTACCCGTCTCTCCTTCTCTCTGTGTGTGTACCCGTCTCTCCTTCTCTCTCTCTGTGTGTGTGTACCCGTCTCTCCTTCTCTCTCTGTGTGTGTGTACCCGTCTCTCCTTCTCTCTCTGTGTGTGTGTACCCGTCTCTCCTTCTCTCTCTGTGTGTACCCGTCTCTCCTTCTCTCTGTGTGTTTGTACCCGTCTCTCCTTCTCTCTCTCTGTGTGTGTACCCGTCTCTCCTTCTCTCTTGCAGTCTGTCACACACACACAGAGAGACACCAACACGCTCTTACTACCTTGGAAACCTCCAGCAAAGAACACTTTAGAGCAATTGCGCCTGTGTCTCAGAAAATGAAACAAGATAAAGAGAAAATGAGAGAGGGAGGGAGGAAATGAGAGAAGGAAAGATGTTGTCCTGTTTTCACACATCATCACCACCACCTATCAGGGAGGTCAATCAGAGGATTGCTCTGTGGGGGGGTTGTCAGCAAACCTTTTCCTAAACACCAAGTAAACGGTGATGATGGACAGTAAACCTCTTCCTAAACACCAGGGAAATGGTGATGGTGAATCAAGAGTCTCAGTAGTGCTGATTTAGGATCAGTCTTTGCCTTTTAGATCACAATTAATAAGATGATATGGACAGGGTGGACCTGATCCTAGATCAGCACTCCTACTTTGAGCTCATGATACATGATACATGAGTTTTTTGGGGAATCTTATTTTAAAGGGTGACTGGTCATCTACCGTACTAAAATGTACAGTATGGAGCAACACCACCTGCTGCAGCTAAATGATCTCACACATTTTTTAAAGAAAATGTGACCTTTGTCCAAAAATGTTTAAAAACATCACATGTACATGATGTAGTTGTTTTAGAGGTCAATAAGTCTACATTTGCTCATTCACGGATATACAGTGCATTCGGAAAGTATTCAGACCCCTTCACCTTTTCCGCATTTTGTTGCGTTATAGCCTTATTCTAAAATTTATTAAATAGTTGTTTTTCATCATCAATCTATACACAATACCCAATAACGACAAAACAAAAACAGGTTTTTAGATGATTTTGTTTTTGCAAATGTTTAACAAATAAAAAACTTAAATATCACATTTACATAAGTTTTCAGATTCTTTACTCAGACCCTTTGGCAGCGATTACAGCCTTGAGTCTTCTTGGATATGACACTGCAAGCGTGGCACACCTGTATTTGGGGAGTTTCTCCCATTCTTCTCTGCAGATCTTCTCAAGCTCTGTCAGGTTGGATGGGGAGCGTCGCTGCACAGCTATTTTCAGGTGTCTCCAGACATGTTAGATCGGGTTCAAGTCCGGGCTCTGGCTGGGCGACTCAAGGATATTCAGAGGTTTGTCCCGAAGCCACTCCTGTGTTGTCTGTGAGCTTAGGGTCGTTGTCCTGTTGGAAGGTGAACCTTCGCCCAAGTCGGAGGTCCTGAGCGCTCTGGAGCAGGTTTTCATCAAGAATCTCTCTGTACTTTGCTCCATTCATCTTTCCCTTGATCCTGACTAGTCTCCCAGTTCCTGCCGCTGAAAAACATCCCCACATGATGCTGCCACCACCATGCTTCACCGTAGGGATGGTATTGGCCAGGTGATGAGCGGTACCTGGTTTCCTCCAGATGTGATGCTTGTCAGTCAGGCCAAAGAGTTCAATCTTGGTTTCATCAGACCAGTCTGAGAGTCCTTTAGGTGCCTTTTGGCAAACTTCAAGCCTGCTGTCATGTGCCTTTTACTGAGGAGTGGCTTCCGTCTGGCCACTCTGTCATAAATGCCTGATTGGTGGAGTGCTGCAGAGAGGGTTGTCCTTCTGGAAGGTTCTCCCATCTCCACAGAGGAACTCTGGAGCTCTGTCAGAATGACCATTGGGTTCTTGGTCACATCCCTGACCAATGCCCATCTCCCCCATTGCTCAGTTTGGCCGGGTGGCCAGCTCTAGGAAGAGTCTTGGTGGTTCCAAACTTCTTCCACTTAAGAATGATGGAGGCCATTGTGTTCTTGGGGACCTTCAATGCTGCAGACATTTTTTGGTACCCTTCCTCAGATCTGTGCCTCGACACAACCCTGTCTCGGAGCTCTACGGACAATTCCTTCGACCTCATGTCTTGGTTTTTATTCTGACTTGCACTGTCAACTGTGGGACCTTATATAGACAGGAGTGTGCCTTTCCAAATCATGTCCAATCAATTGAATTTACCACAGGTGGACTCCAATCAAGTTGTAGAAACATCTCATGGATGATCAATGGAAACAGGATGCACCTGAGCTAAATGTTGGGTCTGAATAATTCTGTAGATTTTTTTATACATTTGCAAACATTTCTAAATAAGGCTGTAACATAACAAAATGTGGAAAAAGTGAAGGGGTCTGAATACTTTCAGGTAGCCTAGTGGTTAGAGCATTGGGCCTGTAACCGAAAGGTTGCTAGATCAAATCCCAGAGCTGACAAGGAAAAAATCTGTCGTTCTGCCCCTGAACAAGGCATTTAACCCACTGTTCGTTCCTAGGCTGTCATTGTAAGTAAGAATTTGTTCTTAACTGATTTTCCTTGTTAAATAAAATAAATAAATTACTAAAAGAGCATGAGACCAGGTAGCTGATTCCAACAATCTTTTTTAACATTTGCATATCAAAAGTCACCAGTGGTCATGTGATGTCATCACATTACGTAATATATGAGCTTTCAATCAAGGGTGACACCTCATTACATTAACTATGTGTGTTCTCTCTGTAGAAAAGCCTTGTTCTCTGTTCTGTTCCCCATCATTAATAGATTGAGATCACTTTATTGGTCAATTGCACACAAGGTCCAACCTACATTTTACCTCCACTTCTAATTCAACCATTCTGAAAGACACACATACACAGGTTTTGGAGAGGTGCAGGGTTAGGGGTTTAGTGCCTTGCTCGAGGGCACAGTGACAACAATGGCACCTAGGCATTGGTTGCCAGCTCACTTCCCGACAGGAAAACCGGGGATGCGAACTGGCAACCCTCCGGTTGCTGGCTCGCCTCTGTAACCGCTAGGCTATTAACCCCCTTGTGTGTTCTCTCTGCAGAGAAGCCGTGTGCCCTGTTCTGTTCCCCTGTGGGGAGAGATACCCCCATCCTGGTGGCAGAGAGAGTGATGGATGGAACACCATGTGGACCCTACGAGTCAGACCTGTGTGTCAATGGCAGGTGTCAGGTACACACACACATACAAACTCAATGCACACAGATACATGCTCTCTCTCTCTCACACACACACACACACACACACACACACACACACACACACACACACACACACACACACACACACACACACACACACACACACACACACACACACACACACACACACACACACACACACACACACACACACACACACACACACAAACACACAAACACACAAACACACACCACACGAGGCAGACTTGTGTGTCGATGAAGAAAAATAAGGTGATTTGCACATCCCACACATGAGAATCCTGGTGCTGGGCTCAAAGAAGACTTAGATAAAGAAATGCTAAGACATTCCTGTAGCCATTAAGCACTGGGGAGCAGCAATATTCTGTGTCCACGCCTCTCATTTCCTTAGAAGTGTGGATGGCAATTGGCTATGAGCGGTGCATTGTTTCTGGCTACTCCTCCTACCCTTGGCCTTCCTCTACTGCCCTGCCTCACTCCCTCTGCCCTGGGACAGAAAGGATTTTCTCAGTAGGTCACTAGAGAAGGATTTTCTCTCTGTAGGTCACTAGAGAAGGGTTTTCTCTCTGTAGGTCACTAGAGAAGGGTTTTCTCTCTGTAGGTCACTAGAGAATGGTTTTCTCTCTGTAGGTCACTAGAGAAGGGTTTTCTCTCTGTTGGTCACTAGAGAAGGGTTTTCTCTCTGTAGGTCACTAGAGAAGGGTTTTCTCTCTGTAGGTCACTAGAGAAGGGTTTTCTCTCTGTAGGTCACTAGAGAATGGTTTTCTCTCTGTAGGTCACTAGAGAAGGGTTTTCTCTCTGTAGGTCACTAGAGAAGGGTTTTCTCTCTGTAGGTCACTAGAGAATGGTTTTCTCTCTGTAGGTCACTAGAGAAGGGTTTTCTCTCTGTAGGTCACTAGAGAAGGGTTTTCTCTCTGTAGGTCACTAGAGACGGGTTTTCTCTCTGTAGGTCACTAGAGAAGGGTTTTCTCTCTGTAGGTCACTAGAGAATGGTTTTCTCTCTGTAGGTCACTAGAGAATGGTTTTCTCTCTGTAGGTCACTAGAGAAGGGTTTTCTCTCTGTAGGTCACTAGAGAAGGGTTTTCTCTCTGTAGGTCACTAGAGAAGGGTTTTCTCTCTGTAGGTCACTAGAGAAGGGTTTTCTCTCTGTAGGTCACTAGAGAAGGGTTTTCTCTCTGTAGGTCACTAGAGAAGGGTTGTCTCTCTGTAGGTCACTAGAGAATGGTTTTCTCTCTGTTGGTCACTAGAGAAGGGTTGTCTCTCTGTAGGTCACTAGAGAAGGGGTTTCTCTCTGTAGGTCACTAGAGAATGGTTTTCTCTCTGTAGGTCACTAGAGAAGGGTTTTCTCTCTGTAGGTCACTAGAGAAGGGTTTTCTCTCTGTAGGTCACTAGAGAAGGGTTTTCTCTCTGTAGGTCACTAGAGAAGGGTTTTCTCTCTGTAGGTCACTAGAGAAGGGTTTTCTCTCTGTAGGTCACTAGAGAAGGGTTGTCTCTCTGTAGGTCACTAGAGAATGGTTTTCTCTCTGTTGGTCACTAGAGAAGGGTTGTCTCTCTGTAGGTCACTAGAGAAGGGGTTTCTCTCTGTAGGTCACTAGAGAAGGGTTTTCTCTCTGTAGGTCACTAGAGAAGGGTTTTCTCTGTAGGTCACTAGAGAAGGGTTTTCTCTCTGTAGGTCACTAGAGAAGGGTTTTCTCTCTGTTGGTCACTAGAGAAGGGTTTTCTCTCTGTAGGTCACTAGAGAACGGTTGTCTCTCTGTAGGTCACTAGAGAATGGTTTTCTCTCTGTTGGTCACTAGAGAAGGGTTTTCTCTCTGTAGGTCACTAGAGAAGGGTTTTCTCTCTGTAGGTCACTAGAGAAGGGTTTTCTCTCTGTAGGTCACTAGAGAATGGTTTTCTCTCTGTAGGTCACTAGAGAATGGTTTTCTCTCTGTAGGTCACTAGAGAAGGGTTTTCTCTCTGTAGGTCACTAGAGAAGGGTTTTCTCTCTGTAGGTCACTAGAGAAGGGTTTTCTCTCTGTAGGTCACTAGAGAAGGGGTTTCTCTCTGTAGGTCACTAGAGAATGGTTTTCTCTCTGTAGGTCACTAGAGAAGGGTTTTCTCTCTGTAGGTCACTAGAGAAGGGTTTTCTCTCTGTAGGTCACTAGAGAAGGGTTTTCTCTCTGTAGGTCACTAGAGAAGGGTTTTCTCTTTGTGCTGGTGGATTTAATTGTATCTTGGTTTATCTGTGTCTTGTTTCCCCCCGTCTCTCTCTCTCTCTCTCTTACTCCCTCTCTCTCTCTGTCCTGAGCTCCCAAATGTCTTCTCACAATCTCTCTATCTCTCTCCCTCTCTATCTATCTCTCTCCCTCTCTATCTTGCTCTCTCTCAGGCCTGCAAAGGCAAAGTTTTAATTGGTTGGGAGGTAACGGGGTCATTGTACCACTTCCTGTTTCTGTCAGGTTAGATCAAATCAAATCAAATGATATTTGTCACATACACATGTTTAGCAGATGTTATTGCGGATGTAGTGAAATGCTTGTGTTTCTAGCTCCAACAGTGCAGTAATATCTAACAATTCACAACAATACCTACAATACACACAACCTAAAGTAAAATAATGGAATTAAGGAATATATAAATATTAGAATGATCAATGTCAGAGTGGCATAGACTAAAATACAGTAGAATCTTAGGTCCTAGAAGCAGAGCTGCCTTGTCTGTCAGTGCCATCTTGCCACTAATAGCTAAGCACTGGGACACCAGATGAGAGAATAGACAGACATGGAGGACAGGATGTAGAGGATAGAGGAAGTGAGGGAGCTTTCAGATGAGAAGATATTGTCTAAAGAAGAAAAAGTAGGTATGAGAGACAGAGGAAATAAGATGGTAATCATTATAATAAAATGGACAGATTGAAATGCTAGACTAGTCTGTTCACCTGCTTTACACTGTAAGAGGGGATTCTCACCTCGTCTTGGCCATTTTTCTGGCCCATTCTTGGGACTCATAGCCACAGACTCAGTGGGGGATAAAAGTGTGTGTGTGTGTGTGTGTGTGTGTGTGTGTGTGTGTGTGTGTGTGTGTGTGTGTGTGTGTGTGTGTGTGTGTGTGTGTGTGTGTGTGTGTGTGTGTGTGTGTGTGTGTGTGTGTGTGGGTAGCATAGTTTCCGAAGGAGTAGCCAGCTGTTGTCAATAGATACTGGTCATCTGCTGAGCCAGCATTTGGTTCCCTACACATGGGAGACATTATGTGTCATGCTTCCCTCTACACACACATATCACAGACACACACACACATGCACGCACTCTCGCACTGTCTTACACACACACACACACACACACACACACACACACACACACACACACACACACACACACACACACACACACACACACACACACACACACACACACACACACACAGATACACGTCTGTGTCAATAATTGTATCCATATTTTGTATTTGCTGGATTTATCCTCTCTCTTTTCATTGGCCAGCAAGAGGGGATTTCTCCTCAGTGTTCTGACGGCCAGCATTAACAAATAAATAAACAGAGAGAGAGAGAGAGATACTTGACTTTGTGTCTTCCTTTAATAAGCCGTCCTCATTACACTAAACCCCCCCCCCCCCCCCCAAAAAGAAATGCATTCAGTGCCACCTCGACATAATCACATTACACAGTACAATACAATACACCATCCAGCACCACAGTACAATACAATACACCCTCCAGCACCACATTACACAGTACAATACAATACACCCTCCAGCACCACATTACACAGTACAATACAATACACCCTCCAGCACCACATTACACAGTACAATACAATACACCCTCCAGCACCACATTACACAGTACAATACAATACACCCTCCAGCACCACATTACACAGTACATTACAATACACCATCCAGCACCACATTACACAGTACAATACAATACACCCTCCAGCACCACATTACACAGTACAATACAATACACCCTCCAGCACCACATTACACAGTACAATACAATACACCCTCCAGCACCCCATTACACAGTACAATACACCATCCAGCACCACATTACACAATACAATACACCATCCAGCACCACATTACACAATACAATACACCATCCAGCACCACATTACACAGTACAATACACCATCCAGCACCACATTACACAGTACATTACAATACACCATCCAGCACCACATTACACAGTACATTACAATACACCATCCAGCACCACATTACACAATACAATACACCATCCAGCACCACATTACACAATACAATACACCATCCAGCACCACATTACACAGTACAATACACCATCCAGCACCACATTACACAGTACAATACAATACACCATCCAGCACCACATTACACAGTGCAATACAATACACCCTACAGCACCACATTACACAGTACAATACAATACACCCTCCAGCACCATATTACACTGTACAATACAATACACCATCCAGCACCACATTACACTGTACAATACAATACACCCTCCAGCACCACATTACACAGTACAATATAATACACCATTCAGCACCACATTACACAGTACAATATAATACACCATCCAGCACCACATTACACAGTACAATACAATACACCCTACAGCACCACATTACACAGTACAATACAATACACCATCCAGCACCATATTACACTGTACAATACAATACACCATCCAGCAACACATTACACAGTACAATACAATACACCATCCAGCACCACATTACACAGTACAATACACCATCCAGCACCACATTACACAGTACAATACACCATCCAGCACCACATTACACAGTACAATATAATACACCCTCCCGCGACACATTACAACCGTATATCCAACCCCTCCTCTCCAGCTGTACAGACAGCCCCTGAGCCCCATACCTGCTGAAACATGTCCACACTGTTAATAACTTTATAATACTCAAACTCAACCCTAAGGGGTGTAGAGACCATCACTTTGAATAATATCCCTGGGTCTGACCCGGTTCCTTCTTGTTAGCTATATGTGCCAACTTGGCCTGGCCAAACAGAACGTTCAACAACGCTTTTCACTGCTGGAAAACCTTTTCACTGCCGGGAAACCTTTTCACTGCCGGAAAACCTTTTCACTGCCGGAATACCTTTTCACTGCCGGAATACCTTTTCACTGCCGGAAAACCTTTACACTGCCGGAAATCCTTTTCACTGCCGGAAAACCTTTTCCCTGCCGTAAAAACTTTTCGCTGCCGGGAAACCTTTTCGCTGACGGAAAACCTTTTCGCTGCCGGAATACCTTTTCGCTGCCGGAATACCTTTTCGCTGCCGGAATACCTTTTCGCTGCCGGAAAACCTTTTCGCTGCCGGAAAACCTTTTCGCTGCCGGAAAACCTTATCCCTGCCGGAAAAACATTTCACTGCCGGAAAAACTTTTCACTGCCGGAAAACCTTTTCACTGCCGGAAAACCTTTTCACTGCCGGAAAACCTTTTCCCTGCCGGAAAACCTTTTCCCTGCCGGAAAACCTTTTCCCTGCCGGAAAACCTTTTCCCTGCCGGAAAACCTTTTCACTGCCGGAAAACCTTTTCCCTGCCGGAAAACCTTTTTACTGCTGGAAAACCTAGGCTACATCACAAACATACCCACAGAAAAAACAGGAACAGTCTCAGTCATTTCACAGAATGAAGGAGGAGAAAGAGAGGGATGAGGCAGAGAGAGACAGAGAGAGACAGAGAGAGACAGAGAGACCCGTTCAAATAAACGCACTGAAGGACCAGCTACAGTAGCTTCAAATGAATTATTGACCCTTCCATGTGAGGCTGAGCCATAGTCTAAGACTGTCCTTAGTCCATCAGTCCACTTAGCCTACAGTCCACAGTAGGGGTAGGCACCTAGATTCACCCACAGGCCAATGTTTGTCAAAGCGCATGGTTGGGGGTCCTTTCGGTTACTGGCCCAATACTTATTTATAAAAAATGTTATAAAAAACATTTTACCCCCTTTTTTCTCCCCAATTGGTAGTTACAGTCTTGTCCCATCACTGCAACTCCCGTACGGACTCGGGAGAGGTGAAGGTCAAGAGCCGTGCGTCCTCCGAAACACAACCCCGCCAAGCACGCTTAACCCAGAAGCCAGCTGCACCAATGTGTCGGAGGAAACACTGTACACCTGGCAACCGTGTCAGCGTGCATGCGAGTCTCTCGAGCGCGATAGGACAAGGACATCCCGGCCGGCCAAACCCTCCTCTAACCCGGATGACGCTGGGCCAATTGTGTGTCGCCCCATGGGTCTCCCAGTCGCGGCTGGCTGCAACACAGCCTGGTATCGAACCAGGATCTGTAGTAACACAGCTAGCACTGCGATGCAGTGCCTTAGACCACTGCGCCACTCAGGAGAACCTACTGGCCCAATGGTCTTAACCACTAGCCTATCTGCCGCCCCATTGATGGATTGAGACGTGGAACTGTGATGCTCCAGCTGAGTACTGATGATTTTCTGAACGAGTCTCGACACCGGTGAGCTTCTGGGGGATGACATACACCTCGTCTGGGATGAGGTAGACTGGTACTGGGAGTAGCTAAAGATCATGATTCGTCCCAGGCTGAGTGGGTGAGGGACACACTGGTGGAGCAGAGAGAGCATTAGCAGGGTGAATGCTCTCAGAGCCATGGCTGAGTCAGATGTGACTTCTATGAGGAAAAGGTGAAGGAATATAATGCTTCTCACTTGCTCTTGTCACAATGCTGTGCAACTGGTTTCATGTAAATGGCAGAGCAGTTCATATGCCACATACATCAGCCGCTTCTAAATGTCAAATCGAAATGGTTTGGTTTTTTATGCCTGACGATGACTTCCAAGTGAAACATTGCACAAAAACACAGTGGAAGCGTTCATCAGTGTGCAGGTCTCCATTCTCTACTGATATAGGATCTTAATTTGATCACCCTGTTGCAGGATAACTTTTGAGGTATTTGATGTTTAAAAAGGCTTCTGAAGTTTGTAATTTACACTTAGAAATTTCCCGACAAATGTATCAACCCCTACAGATATGTCCGTTAATTATAATTCACATAATTATTCATATTTTCTGTTGCTGCTGTT
The DNA here is from genome assembly GCF_045679555.1 of Salvelinus alpinus. Lineage (NCBI taxonomy): Eukaryota > Metazoa > Chordata > Actinopteri > Salmoniformes > Salmonidae > Salvelinus > Salvelinus alpinus. The sequence continues at coordinate 19,027,365 of NC_092090.1, forward strand.
GCAAACAAATTAAGATCCCTACATCTGTAATCTATCTTAATCAATGAAGTCAAGCATTGGACAGCAAAAGCGGACAGTGATGCCAGGCCATAAAAAGTGTTTCGCCTTACATTTATAATGTAAAACTTAGCATCATTTTATATTACCATAGATAATTTGACTAATCAATTTAGTCATTCAAGTCATGGCAAAGCATATAACATTGATTGTAGCTGTGTGTGTGTGTGTGTGTGTGTGTGTGTGTGTGTGTGTGTGTGTGTGTGTGTGTGTGTGTGTGTGTGTGTGTGTGTGTGTGTGTGTGTGTGTGCTAGCCGCCAGGCAGGAAGTATGTTGTCATTAGTACCCTACTGTCCAGTGGTGGAGTGTTAGGGCTGATTGCTCCAATCTGTCACCTTCTCATTTTACTCGAACATGTATGGAAGCGCGCATGGACGCGCGCACACACACACACACACACACACACACACACACACACACACACACACACACACACACACACACACACACACACACACACACATACTAAAGCTAGTCTCTTTCCCACACTCCATCCTCTTCCTATCCTCTCTCTTTTCCTTCTCTCAATCCTCCTATTATTCTATTCCTTCCTCTCCTCTCTCTGTATCTTCCTCTTTCCTCCTCTTTCCTCTTCTCTCTCTGTATCCTCCCCTTTCTTCCTCTTTCCTCTCCTCTCTCTGTATCCTCCTCTTTCCTCCTCTTTCCTCTTCTCTCTCTGTATCCTCCCCTTTCTTCCTCTTTCCTCTTCTCTCTCTGTATCCTCCTCTTTCCTCCTATTTCCTCTCCTCTCTCTGTATCCTTCTCTTTCTTCCTATTTCCTCTCCTCTCTCTGTATCGTTCTCTTTCTTCCTCTTTCCTCTCCTCTCTCTGTATCCTCTTTCCCCCTCCTATCCAATCAAATGTATTTATCAAATCAAATCAAATCAAGTTTATTTTATATAGCCCTTCGTACATCAGCTAATATCTCGAAGTGCTGTACAGACACCCAGCCTAAAACCCCAAACAGCAAGCAATGCAGGTGTAGAAGCACGGTGGCTAGGAAAAACTCCCTAGAAAGGCCAAAACCTAGGAAGAAACCTATAGAGGAACCAGGCTATGAGGGGTGGCCAGTCCTCTTCTGGCTGTGCTGGGTGGAGATTATAACAGAACTATGCCAAGATGTTCAAAATGTTCATAAGTGACAAGCATGGTCAAATAATAATCATGAATAATTTTCAGTTGGCTTTTCATAGCCGATCATCAAGAGTTGAAAATAGCAGGTCCGGGACAGGTGGCGGTTCCATAACCGCAGGCAGAACAGCTGAAACTGGAATAGCAGCAAGGCCAGGTGGACTGGGGACAGCAAGTAGCCATCACGCCCGGCAGCCCCGACGCACGGTCCCAGGGCTCAGGTCCTCCGAGAGAGAGAAAGAGAGAGAGAAGGAGAGAATTAGAGAGAGCCAAGATTTTCAAAATGTTCATAAATGACAAGCATGGTCAAATAATAATCAGGAATAAATGTCAGTTGGCTTTTCATAGCCGATCATTAAGAGTTGAACAGGTAGAGGTTCCATAACAGCAGGCAGAACAGTTGAAACTGGAACAGCAGCAAGGCCAGGTGGACTGGGGACAGCAAGGAGTCATCATGCCCGGTTTGCCGTGACGTATGGTCCTAGGGCTCAGGTTCTCCGAGAGAGAGAAAGAAAGAGAGAACGAGAGAATTAGAGAGAGCATACTTAAATTCACACAGGACACTGGATAAGATAGGAGAAGTACTCCAGGTATAACCAACTGACCCTAGCCCCCCGACACATAAACTACTGCAGCATAAATACTGGAGGCTGAGACAGGAGGGGTCAGGAGACACTGTGGCCCCATCCGATGATACCCCCGGACAGGGCCAAACAGGAAGGATATAACCCCACCCACTCTGCCAAAGCACAGCCCCCACACCACTAGAGGGATATCTTCAACCACCAACTTACAATCCTGAGACAAGGCCGAGTATAGCCCACAATGTAATGTAAGCCCTTCTTACATCAGCTGATGTCACAAAGTGCTGTACAGAAACCCAGCCTAAAACCCCAAACAGCAAGCAATGCAGGTGTAGAAGCACGGTGTCTAGGAAAAACTCTCTAGAAAAGCCGGAACCTAGGAAGAAACCTAGAGAGGAACCAGGCTATGAGGGTGGCCAGTCCACTTCTGGTGGTGCCAGGTGGAGATTATAACAGAACATGGCCAAGATGTTCAAATGTTCATAGATGACAAGCAGGGTCAAATAATAATAATCACAGTGGTTGTAGAGGGTGCAACAGGTCAGCACCTCAGGAGGAAATGTCAGTTGGCTTTTCATAGTCGATCATTCAGAGTATCTCTACCGCTCACAGCAGGTCTGGGACAGGTAGCACGTCCGGTGAACAGGTTAGGATTCCATAGCCGCAGGCAGAACAGTTGAAACTGGAGCAGCAGCATGACCAGGTGGACTGGGGACAGCAAGGAGTCATCATGCCAGGTAGTCCTGAGGAATGGTCCTAGTGCTCAGGTCCTCCGAGAGAGAGAGAGAAAGAAAGAAAAAGAGTAAGAGAGAAAAAGAGATAGATAATTAGAGAGAGCATACTTAAATTCACACAGGACACCGGATAAGACAGGAGAAATACTCCAGATTTAACAGACTGACCCTAGCCCCCCAACACAAACTAATGCAGCATACAGAAAATCAGAGGAGAAGGAAGGAAACCGAAGGAGAAGAGATCTTCCTGTATCTTCCTCTTTCCCCCTCCTATCGTCTCCTTTCTCTGTATCCTCCTCTTCCTCTCTTCTCTCTGTATCCTCCTCTTTCCTCTTTCCTCCTCTTCCTCTCCTCTGTCTGTATCCTCCTCTTTCCTCCTCCTCTTCCTCTCCTCTCTCTGTATCTTCCTCTTTCCCCCTCCTATTGTCTCCTTTCTCTGTATCCTCCTCTTCCTCTCTTCTCTCTGTATCCTCCTCTTTCCTCTTTCCTCCTCTTCCTCTCCTCTGTCTGTATCCTCCTCTTTCCTCCTCCTCTTCCTCTCCTCTCTCTGTATCTTCTTTCCTCTCATCTGTCTGTATCCTCCTCTTTCACCCTTCCTATTCCTCTCCTGTCTTCTCCTTCGGTTTCCTTCCTTCTTCTCCTCTGCTTTTCTTTTGCTACGTATTTATCATCATCTGGATGTAGGTAACAAGAGGAATGAGTCTCTCTCCACCCTCTCTGTCTCTGTCTCGCTCTCTGTGTCTCTCCCCCCCTCTCTCCCTCTCTCTCAGCCCCCCCCCCTGGAGAAAGAGGAGAGAGAGAAACAGAGAAAGAGGAGAGAGAGAAATGGAGAGAGAGAGAAACAGAGAAAGAGGAGAGAGAAATAAAGCCCCTTGAATTGAATTGAAATGGAGAAAGAGGAGAGAGAGAGAGAAAGAGGAGGGGGAGAGAGGGGGAAGTGTCGATGTTATGCTAAGCTACGCTGTATGAAATTTAGGAATGCTGTGAAAACAGCATCACAGAGAGGGGACAGAGAGAGAAAATCAGAAATGTTGTGAAAACACAGTCAGTCTTGTCAGAAGAGAAGCCTAAAGGCTGCTGGGTAATGGAGACCCACATGATGCTACTGCTGCCTCACTGAATCAGAAAAAGTCAATCTTGGTCCAGATTCTCTGTGTCCATATGTTCGTAGTCTGTTTCAGCAAAAATTGTCCAGATTGTCTGTGTGTGTGTGTGTGTGTGTGTGTGTGTGTGTGTGTGTGTGTGTGTGTGTGTTCTGAATCATCAAGTTCCTATGATCCAGATGTACAGATTGGATTTTCTACAGAGTATTTAGAGTATTACTGACTCAGGCAGTCCAGGAAACAACACACACACACACACACACACACACACACACACACACACACACACACACACACACACACACACACACACACACACACACACACACACACACACACACACACACACACACACTCCTAACTCACACACACTCCACACACAATGACTGACTGTGTTTATGTGTTTGTGCATGCATGTGTGTGTGTGTGCGTTCATATGTCTGTTGGTGTGTAAATATTCTTGTTTGTGTTTTACTGTTTGTGCTGCTTGGGAGTGTGTAAATGGCTTTGGGTAATTGGAGTTGTTTGTGAGTACACAGCTGATTTAACTCTGTGATAATTGCTGGGAAGGATTAAACAATCCCTAAACATACAATAGGTTATGTGCTGGTGAATCTAGACTAATATCACTCGCCTTTGATGTCTGAACGTATTATAGCTTCTCTTTACGTTTTTACAATGGACCAACTTGTTGTTTTTCCCACAGTGTTCTGGGGTCGTATTCATAATGTTTCTTCCTTTTAGATACTAATTAATACGATTATACAGACAGGGGGGAACTGATCCTAGATCAGCACTCCTACTATGAATAAAGGCCCTGATTCTCCAAGTCCCTCTGCTTCCTCTGTCCTTATTGACTGGCCCTTGAAGATCTGAGAGGATTGAATAGATGGCAGTTCCTCTACTCTATCAGACATACTAGATGGAGCTATTGGGATGTTTTGTACATCTATCTAATAGTTTCAAATCCATGATGAGAAGTCAGTGAAGGGAGTGAGTTAGAGAGGAACAGCCTTTTCCTATTTCACTAGCATTGTTTTGGAGTCAGAATGCAGTCCGCTAGTAGACCGATAGTCCGGTCAGTGTTTATTCAGAGATGGACTTCATTAGAGTGCGGTTGCATCCCAGTCAATATATCCTACCTTCTCCTGACGTGTACTCTTGTCTACTACTTCCCACACATCTAGAATCAATATATCCTACCTTCTCCTGACGTGTACTCTTGTCTACTACTTCCCACACATCTAGAATCAATATATCCTACCTTCTCCTGACGTGTACTCTTGTCTACTACTTCCCACACATCTAGAAGCATAGTTTCCACCTTCCATCTTTCTTAAACCATTGAAGGGACACTTTGCTAGGAAGGGGAAATAATTGGGACGTAGCCTGTATATTCCTTGATGTTGACTACTTCCTGTGTACTTTGTTTTGTTAAGTTGTCTACTTACTGTCTGCAGAAAATTGGCTGCGATGGCATCATCGGCTCGTCAGCCAGGGAGGACCGCTGTGGGGTGTGTAACGGAGACGGACACTCCTGTAAGATAGTCAAGGGAGACTTCAACCACACCAAGGGCAGGGGTGAGTACTGGGTTGGGGGGACGTTCTAAACATGTATTTTTCAGTTGGGAATATCTGGGTCTTGTTCATAATGGCACACAATGGAAAACGTGTTCAAACATTTTGCAACAGAAATATAAAATGAGCGTTAGTTAAGTCCAGCTAATCCTTCCCTGTGTCTGTCTGTTTTCTTCCGGTTGGTGCCTAATGAACATGAACCTGATGGGAACAGAATGGAAAAGGGATGAGTGTAGGTTATTAATCCTACTCCACTAAAAGAGAGGTCAGAAATGACAGGCAAATATGAAGAGGACAGATTTGGTTTACACCAGTTACAGTTACATAGGAGTTACATTGGGCCGTCAGTCTTTACCTGCTACACTGGACGCATTACGTTTGGCTAGCGCTAGCAGAGCCGCACATGAATGTATTGAAAGTAGAGCCAGAGTGTAATTTTGAGGCCCTTTA
>NC_092090.1:19038001-19040813 GCF_045679555.1 Salvelinus alpinus
TGATATTTGAGTACCTCAAACATTACAACATTACTACAAAATCTATGGGCTAAAAAACCTAGCTAAAAAATGTTAGCTGACATGGGCTAGTTGATCTGGACATTTCTGACAAGTTATAAATAGCTCTCTAAGGTATACAATGACTAACATGACAAGAGAAACTGATGATGCAAGATGTGTTGAATTGCAGGAAATAAGCTTTAAACCGGCAAAATTCTCTCTTCGCCAACAGGACGGTTGTGGAAAGTTTGTTTCATGAACGGTGCTTGTACCCATAGAAATAGGGGTGTGCAGGGGGGAGTGGGATATTCCCTAATGCTGGAAGGGGGGCCTGGATGAAAAAAGTTTGGGAACCACTTTTATAGACAACCGCACAAGTTCATATTATCTGTCTAATGATGTGAACTTGTATTCCCTATAGCAGGGTACTCAACTACTATCTGAAAAGGTCCATGTTGTTATATAAAATGTTTTCAAGAATACTGGTAAATACATTACAGTTTTTTACAATCTCAATACTTAGGTCACTTTTTCAAAACTCTTCACACAGTTCTCTTAACCAACTTTCAGCTTGGCACAGCTGTTCACATCCAAAATGCACTAAAACTACCAAAACACGTCTCAAATCAACTCATTCTTCCATAACACTAGCAAATGTTGTCACCCAACAAGCACACTTTGTCACTCATAAAACAATGACCTAAAAAACACTAACGACAGGGAGCATTACACAATGTTTTCTTTTGTAAAATGTCTTTACAAAACAAGAATGACACCTCTACTGTTTAGAATTCACTGCAGTATATGTTACAGAAATGAATCAGACATGATGCAATATGCTTCAATATGTTTTATGTCATTTTTTGGCATTGAGTGATTCCAAAATACAAGACTTTGTATATACACCATCTACCGATACAGATACAGCAGAAGCAAAGCTAGCCAACCCTGTTTTCTGCATTTGGCCACAGGTTCTCATCCACATTACATCTTGGGCAATACAACTAGGAAATAATCATTTGGCATGCCTGGTCCATCCCTGGCAATCTTCTGCAGATATGTGCAGGTATCCAGCGTTCATTGCGTCCAGGAGGAACATTTGATCATGTGGATGGTGGTCATAAACCTTCCACCTTTATGAGGAAAATAATTCCTCTATGGGGTTGAGGAATGGAGCGTCAGGTGGGAGGAAAAGTGACACCATCCTGGGATCGGTTGCAAACCCTGTGACTGCACGGGAGTGGTGAAATGCCACATTGTCCCATACAATTACAAACGTTGGCCAATTTCGCCTCACTGCAACCCTTTCCTCACCTGGCACAGCCCTTCCATAGAGATCATCAGCCCTTCCATAGAGATCATCAGCCCTTCCATAGAGGTCATCAGCCCTTCCATAGAGATCATCAGCCCTTCCATAGAGATCATCAGCCCTTCCATAGAGATCATCAGCCCTTCCATAGAGATCATCAGCCCTTCCATAGAGGTCATCAGCCCTTCCATAGAGATCATCAGCCCTTCCATAGAGGTCATCAGCCCGTCCATAGAGATCATCAGCCCTTCCATAGAGATCATCAGCCCTTCCATAGAGGTCATCAGCCCTTCCATAGAGATCATCAGCCCTTCAATAGAGATCATCAGCCCTTCCATAGAGGTCATCAGCCCTTCCATAGAGGTCATCAGCCCGTCCATAGAGATCATCAGCCCTTCCATAGAGATCATCAGCCCTTCCATAGAGGTCATCAACCCTTCCATAGAGATCATCAGCCCTTCCATAGAGGTCATCAGCCCTTCCATAGAGTTCATCAGCCCTTCCATAGAGATCATCAGCCCTTCCATAGAGATCATCAGCCCTTCCATAGAGATCATCAGCCCTTCCATAGAGATCATCAGCCCTTCCATAGAGGTCATCAACCCTTCCATAGAGGTCATCAGCCCTTCCATAGAGATCATCAGCCCTTCCATAGAGATCATCAACCCTTCCATAGAGATCATCAGCCCTTCCATAGAGATCATCAACCCTTCCATAGAGATCATCAGCCCTTCCATAGAGATCATCAACCCTTCCATAGAGATCATCAGCCCTTCCATAGAGATCATCAGCCCTTCCATAGAGGTCATCAGCCCTTCCATAGAGATCATCAGCCCTTCCATAGAGATCATCAGCCCTTCCATAGAGGTCATCAGCCCTTCCATAGAGGTCATCAACCCTTCCATAGAGATCATCAGCCCTTCCATAGAGATCATCAGCCCTTCCATAGAGATCATCAGCCCTTCCATAGAGATCATCAGCCCTTCCATAGAGGTCATCAGCCCGTCCATAGAGATCATCAGCCCTTCCATAGAGATCATCAGCCCTTCCATAGAGGTCATCAGCCCTTCCATAGAGGTCATCAGCCCTTCCATAGAGATCATCAGCCCTTCCATAGAGGTCATCAGCCCTTCCATAGAGATCATCAGCCCTTCCATAGAGATCATCAGCCCTTCCATAGAGATCATCAGCCCTTCCATAGAGATCATCAGCCCTTCCATAGAGATCATCAGCCCTTCCATAGAGATCATCAACCCTTCCATAGAGGTCATCAGCCCTTCCATAGAGATCATCAACCCTTCCATAGAGATCATCAGCCCTTCCATAGAGGTCATCAGCCCTTCCATAGAGGTCATCAGCCCTTCCATAGAGGTCATCAGCCCTTCCATAGAGATCATCAGCCCTTCCATAGAGGTCATCAACCCTTCCATAGAGATCATCAGCCCTTCCATAGAGATCATCAGCCCTTCCATAGAGGTCATCAGCCCTTCCATAGAGGTCATC
>NC_092090.1:19040913-19102155 GCF_045679555.1 Salvelinus alpinus
CCCTTCCATAGAGGTCATCAACCCTTCCATAGAGATCATCAGCCCTTCCATAGAGATCATCAGCCCTTCCATAGAGGTCATCAGCCCTTCCATAGAGGTCATCAACCCTTCCATAGAGATCATCAGCCCTTCCATAGAGAGTCATCAGCCCTTCCATAGAGATCATCAGCCCTTCCATAGAGGTCATCAACCCTTCCATAGAGATCATCAGCCCTTCCATAGAGATCATCAGCCCTTCCATAGAGGTCATCAGCCCTTCCATAGAGGTCATCAACCCTTCCATAGAGATCATCAGCCCTTCCATAGAGATCATCAGCCCTTCCATAGAGGTCATCAGCCCTTCCATAGAGGTCATCAGCCCTTCCATAGAGATCATCAGCCCTTCCATAGAGGTCATCAGCCCTTCCATAGAGATCATCAGCCCTTCCATAGAGGTCATCAGCCCTTCCATAGAGATCATCAGCCCTTCCATAGAGGTCATCAGCCCTTCCATAGAGATCATCAACCCTTCCATAGAGATCATCAGCCCTTCCATAGAGATCATCAGCCCTTCCATAGAGGTCATCAGCCCTTCCATAGAGGTCATCAGCCCTTCCATAGAGATCATCAGCCCTTCCATAGAGGTCATCAACCCTTCCATAGAGATCATCAGCCCTTCCATAGAGATCATCAGCCCTTCCATAGAGGTCATCAGCCCTTCCATAGAGGTCATCAACCCTTCCATAGAGATCATCAGCCCTTCCATAGAGATCATCAGCCCTTCCATAGAGGTCATCAGCCCTTCCATAGAGGTCATCAGCCCTTCCATAGAGATCATCAGCCCTTCCATAGAGATCATCAACCCTTCCATAGAGGTCATCAGCCCTTCCATAGAGATCATCAGCCCTTCCATAGAGGTCATCAGCCCTTCCATAGAGATCATCAGCCCTTCCATAGAGGTCATCAGCCCTTCCATAGAGGTCATCAGCCCTTCCATAGAGATCATCAGCCCTTCCATAGAGGTCATCAGCCCTTCCATAGAGATCATCAGCCCTTCCATAGAGATCATCAGCCCTTCCATAGAGGTCATCAGCCCTTCCATAGAGATCATCAGCCCTTCCATAGAGGTCATCAGCCCTTCCATAGAGATCATCAGCCCTTCCATAGAGGTCATCAGCCCTTCCATAGAGATCATCAGCCCTTCCATATAGGTCATCAGCCCTTCCATAGAGGTCATCAGCCCTTCCATAGAGATCATCAGCCCTTCCATAGAGATCATCAGCCCTTCCATAGAGATCATCAGCCCTTCCATAGAGATCATCAGCCCTTCCATAGAGATCATCAGCCCTTCCATAGAGATCATCAGCCCTTCCATAGAGGTCATCAGCCCTTCCATAGAGGTCATCAGCCCTTCCATAGAGATCATCAGCCCTTCCATAGAGGTCATCAACCCTTCCATAGAGATCATCAGCCCTTCCATAGAGATCATCAGCCCTTCCATAGAGGTCATCAGCCCTTCCATAGAGATCATCAACCCTTCCATAGAGATCATCATCCCTTCCATACAGATCATCAGCCCTTCCATAGAGATCATCAGCCCTTCCATAGAGATCATCAGCCCTTCCATAGAGGTCATCAGCCCTTCCATAGAGGTCATCAACCCTTCCATAGAGATCATCAGCCCTTCCATAGAGATCATCAGCCCTTCCATAGAGGTCATCAGCCCTTCCATAGAGGTCATCAGCCCTTCCATAGAGATCATCAGCCCTTCCATAGAGGTCATCAGCCCTTCCATAGAGATCATCAGCCCTTCCATAGAGCACATCAGCCCTTCCATAGAGGTCATCAGCCCTTCCATAGAGGTCATCAACCCTTCCATAGAGATCATCAGCCCTTCCATAGAGATCATCAGCCCTTCCATAGAGATCATCAGCCCTTCCATAGAGGTCATCAGCCCTTCCATAGAGATCATCAGCCCTTCCATAGAGATCATCAGCCCTTCCATAGAGGTCATCAGCCCTTCCATAGAGGTCATCAACCCTTCCATAGAGATCATCAGCCCTTCCATAGAGGTCATCAGCCCTTCCATAGAGGTCATCAGCCCTTCCATAGAGGTCATCAACCCTTCCATAGAGATCATCAGCCCTTCCATAGAGATCATCAGCCCTTCCATAGAGATCATCAACCCTTCCATAGAGATCATCAGCCCTTCCATAGAGATCATCAGCCCTTCCATAGAGATCATCAGCCCTTCCATAGAGATCATCAGCCCTTCCATAGAGATCATCAGCCCTTCCATAGAGATCATCAGCCCTTCCATAGAGGTCATCAGCCCTTCCATAGAGATCATCAGCCCTTCCATAGAGATCATCAGCCCTTCCATAGAGATCATCAGCCCTTCCATAGAGGTCATCAACCCTTCCATAGAGGTCATCAGCCCTTCCATAGAGATCATCAGCCCTTCCATAGAGGTCATCAGCCCTTCCATAGAGATCATCAGCCCTTCCATAGAGGTCATCAGCCCTTCCATAGAGGTCATCAGCCCTTCCATAGAGGTCATCAGCCCTTCCATAGAGGTCATCAGCCCTTCCATAGAGATCATCAGCCCTTCCATAGAGATCATCCAGGAATGAAATGCGCTCGGGGTTGTATGGCCCAATAATCAGTTTGTGTAACAGAAATCCATCAGAGGATATTGCTGCATACATTGTGATGTTGGCACCTCTCTGGCCCGGGACATCCACTGTGGCTCTTTCCCCAATCACATTCCTTCCTTGCCACCGTGTTTTGGCCAGGTTGAAACCAGCCTCATCCACAAAGATTAATATGTGGGGTGTTTGCCTGGCTTCAATCTCCATGACTCTCTAAAATAATCCACATGGCATCATAAGAGCATGGCATCATAAGAGCATGGCATCATAAGAGTTATTCTATTACGGTAGTTTGCATTATACCTAAAAACATCCATTGTGTGCCTCTGCCCTGTTTGGTTTTGTTCAAAACCAGTTCTGTATTTTATAGTCATCTTGCCTGGACATATTGAGTTGCTTGACTCGTTCAGAGTTCCTCTGAAAGGGGACAGTGTACAACTGCTTCATTCTGACTTGATGTTGTTTCAGAACTCTAGAAATAGTTGTTATGCTTACATTGTGAATATTTCCAAATGTAATGTTGTCTGCTAACACTCTGTCCCGAATCTCTGTGAGTTTTATGCCATTGTTTCTGATGACCATATCAACGATTGCAGTTTCCTGCACAGCAGTGAAAATCCTACCTCTCCCGCCTGTGGGAGGTAACCGTTGGGTCATAAGCAGAAATACAAAAACAATTACACACAAGTGGGTTTTGAGGCTTTGCTCAATTTACTTCTGTAATGTGCAGTTCAGTCAGATGCCCTTGCAGAATGCACATCTTACCTGTTTTGCCAGACATTTCTCAGAATAGATGCCACTGTTGAGCGTTGCAGATTTGGCTGCACTCTCAGACCAGCCTCTCTCATTGATAGAACATGATTTATTACATGATCACTTATAGTGGCCCTAATCTCATCTGAGACTACAGCTCATGATCTTCCTCTCAGTCTTCTTCCACCACGCATACGTACTCCTTCCCTCTCCCAGCCACTCTTCTTCCTCTCTCAGCCACTTCTCCATCTCTGTCTGGGTCCATGTTTACATTACAGTACAGCATTATTCCTAAGATGTCCCCTTTTGTATAGATGGTAATGACATTGAAAGACTAACACCTGGGTAGTTGTTCAGCTACAATGGGAATCAGCTGTGGTTGGTCTAATTGTTATGATAGTATTTCATTTTTAGATTTAGAACGTATTTCAATATGGTATTACTGTAGAAATGTAGCAAATTGCTGTCTTATTCAATTTTGTGTTATGTTAGGTTTTGAACATCAGTTTAACAGTTTTGAAAAGAGTATGTAAACATGTGCACATTGGCCTGTAGGTACATAGAGTTTTGGTGGTTGTTGTGTCTGAGTGAGGAAATAATTCATGAAATGTGTAAGATGTAGTCATTGAATGCATTTTGTGCCAAAGCAATGAAAAATAAAATAATATCTCAATTAAATGAAGTGCATGTTTTCTGGAGAACAGAGGAGAGTTAAAAAACAAAATCTGAAAGCACAGAAAGTCACTCTGGGTCATGCAATATTAATGTATAAGTCACTGTGGGCCATTTAATATTAATGTATAAGTCACTGTGGGCCATGCAATATTAATGTATAAGTCACTGTGGGCCATGCAATATTAATGTATAAGTCACTGTGGGCCATGCAATATTAATGTATAAGTCACTGTGGGCCATGCAATATTAATGTATAAGTCACTGTGGGCCATGCAATATTAATGTATAAGTCACTGTGGGTCATGCAATATTAATGTATAAGTCACTGTGGGCCATGCAATATTAATGTATAAGTCACTGTGGGCCATGCAATATTAATGTATAAGTCACTGTGGGCCATGCAATATTAATGTATAAGTCACTGTGGGTCATGCAATAATAATGTATAAGTCACTGTGGGCCATGCAATATTAATGTATAAGTCACTGTGGGCCATGCAATATTAATGTATAAGTCACTGTGGGCCATGCAATATTAATGTATAAGTCACTGTGGGCCATGCAATATTAATGTATCAGTCACTGTGGGCCATGCAATATTAATGTATAAGTCACTGTGGGCCATGCAATATTAATGTATAAGTCACTGTGGGTCATGCAATATTAATGTATCAGTCACTGTGGGCCATGCAATATTAATGTATAAGTCACTGTGGGTCATGCAATATTAATGTATAAGTCACTGTGGACTTTGCATCAATGAGAGAAATGACACTTTCTGTCTCTTGAAAATGCTTTGAACTTTGGCACAAATGTTGTGAGAGCAACTCATGAGACACTGGTGCAGGTGTCCATTGGTGAGCCTGGAGCGATATTTGTTTTGAATAAAGTTCATTGTGGAGAAGGCTGATTCACAGCTGTATGTGGAGCCACACATGGTCAGGATGTCTAGTGCCAGTTTCTTGAGAACAGGGACATCAGCTGCAGGCACCATCTTTCCATCTTTCCCCAGAAAGTAAGACAGGGTCACAAAGCCACATTTTCTTGCAGCTCAATCAACTCCATTTGCAGTGATGCAACTTCTACCCGTCTGAAGATCTGTTTAGCTTCCTCTGACAACATCTACCCGTCTGAAGATCTGTTTAGCTTCCTCTGACAACATCTACCCGTCTGAAGATCTGTTTAGCTTCCTCTGACAACATCTACCCGTCTGAAGATCTGTTTAGCTTCCTCTGACAACATCTACCCATCTGAAGATCTGTTTAGCTTCCTCTGACAACATCTACCCATCTGAAGATCTGTTTAGCTTCCTCTGACAACATCTACCCGTCTGAAGATCTGTTTAGCTTCCTCTGACAACATCTACCCATCTGAAGATCTGTTTAGCTTCCTCTGACAACTTTTTGTGACTAAGATGGTTCTGGATGACCAGCAAGCAATTCTCTTCCAACAGTGAAATCCCAGGCCCTCGTCCCCGCAGGAGGCCTTTTGCCTTTTGGTAGGCCGTCGTTTTAAATGAGAATTTGTTCTTAACTGACTTGCCGAGTTAAATAAAATTACAAAAAAGTAATCAAAGCTAGCTTTTAGGTTCTCCATCAGCTTCTGGATGAAATTGACATGGTAGGGAACATCTTTGTCTCCCTGCGTTTGCACCAGAAGATTGGGGAAGTGGACAAGTTCTCCCTGGAGATCATTCTTGAAAAGCTCCAATTTCTTCTGGAAAGCCCAGACTGCTGCTATCATATCACACACTGTGTTGTCCTGCAGCTTAACATTCAGTTGATTGAGGTGTGATGTCATGTCTGTCACACTGTGTTGTCCTGCAGCTTAACATTCAGTTGATTGAGGTGTGATGTCATGTCTGTCACACTGTGTTGTCCTGCAGCTTAACATTCAGTTGATTGAGGTGTGATGTCATGTCTGTCACACTGTGTTGTCCTGCAGCTTAACTTTCAGTTGATTGAGGTGTGATGTCATGTCTGTCAAAAATGCTGCTGTTTCCCTCTTCTCGTCATCAGAAACTGAGTTGCCTTGTCACTATTTTGCTCTGATAAGAAAGCTTTGATTTCCTCCTGAATGGCCCAGAATCGTTCCAAAACCCTTCCTTCACTGAGCCATCTGACATTGTGCAGTAGTAAGTCATCAAAGCTGGCATTAGCCTCTGTCAGAAAGCCTCGTAGCAGGCAGTGTTCTTGATCAGTTTCATCATCGTTGTCATGACCTCAGAATACTCTTTTACCAGACTGGCACACAGGACAGATTGATGGATGATTTGATGTCAGGACAGGGTGGTCCTCTTTCAAACGTGTAACCAGTCCCCTCCTCTTCCTGTCATGGCTGGAGCTCCGTCTGTGGTGATGGAGACCACTGACTTCAGATCTCTCCCCTTTTGGTCAGCATCCCTTTGACATCCTCTCCCTGTGTGTCTGCTTCTAGATTTGTTAAGCCCAACAGCTCATCCCACAATTCCGTCTTTGTTTCATAATAAAATCTGACAAACTGGTACTCGGTACTGGTACCGAGTCAGTGTGGAGGCTATATACAGGGGGTACCGGTACCGAGTCAGTGTGGAGGCTATATACAGGGGGTACTGGTACCGAGTCAGTGTGGAGGCTATATACAGAGGGTACCGGTACTGAGTCAGTGTGGAGGCTATATACAGGGGGTACCGGTACCGAGTCAGTGTGGAGGCTATATACAGGGGGTACCGAGTCAGTGTGGAGGCTATATACAGGGGGTACCGGTACCGAGTCAGTGTGGAGGCTATATACAGGGGGTACCGAGTCAGTGTGGAGGCTATATACAGGGGGTACCGGTACCGAGTCAGTGTGGAGGCTATATACAGGGGGTACCGGTAATCTTTATTGTTTACCTGCAAACAAGGTGTCAGCAACTTCACACATGCATTCTTTTACCATCTCAGCGTCAGTGTTTTCCCTAAACCCAAGCTATCCTCAGTGAACGCTCCGTTGCATGTTGTTGGGCTTTCAGGCAATTGACATGGACTTTTTGCCTCATATTGGGATTTGAGTTGTTTAATTTAAGTCTGATCTATATTACTATGCTTGGTGTAATGACGCTTAACATTGCCACTTTTCATGAGGGCTACGGACTCGCTGCATATCAGGCACATTTGTTTTGTTCTGGTTGTGGGGAGAATGCATTTTCCGTCCACTCGCCATCAACTTTTATTTTTTGGAACAAGCCATATTAACAAAGATACTGGTAATTAAGCTCATTCTATCTGTGATATTAACATTTGAACCTCAGTGAAATATTTCTGTTTCTTTCTGCCTGCTTGTTCCGAGGTGTTGTGGAGGATATTTACATTGATGTGATTGGGTAAGACATGGGCTCTTGCATTTAACCACGCGATTGGATTAGACGGGGCACTAGTAGAGGTGGGGGTTGCTTTGAGAGAGTGAGAGGAAGAGAGGTTGCCGAGTTAGAGAGGCCGTGGCGCCCGGGTAAAATTTGAAAGCTGTTTAAAAGAATTATTGATTGACTTTTATATAACTACTGTAAATCCTATGTTGTTCGGTCCGTATTGACTCTTCTCTGGGTCTGGATCCAGACCGCCGTCTGCCAGTTGAGTTTGGCTGCCCCATACAGTCTTCAGCCAGTGCTAAAACATTCTGCACTGTCTAGCATGTTTTGTTCTCTGTCAACTCTGCAGGGAAATTTGAAAGCCCATAAACACACTCATTTGTCAGCCGCTTGTAAAGTGTTTGAACACTTCGCTCTTGTGGTTTCCTTTTGAGTGTTCTGACAACAGCTATTAAAATTTTTTCTAACCGTTAAGTGCTTTGTCAACAGGAAGGGTACACTGGGGACTTGAGACATCGGTGGCATCCAATTCTAGTTCTGTGTGTAATGATAGGACAGGCTGGGATCCTCTCTAGTGATAGGAGGGAGTTGAGGGATGGAGGGAGGAGAGGGATGGGGAAGAGAGGAAGGGAAGTAGGGAGGAACGGGAGGGAGGGAGGGAGGGAGGGAGGGAGGGAGGGAGGGAGGGAGGGAGTAGTGACTGAAAGGCTAGCCACTCCCTTTGAAAACACATCTGGTAATCTAAAAAAACACTCCAACACTACTTCCTTTTGTACAGTGTGAGGTATGTCTCCACCACCTTTTATATGGTAAAGTTTCCCCAAGTCGCTGATCTTGAGTCAGTTTAGGATGTAGGTAGAGTTATTAAAGTGACTATGCATAGATAATAACAGAGAGTAGCAGTAGCATAGAAGGGGGCGGTGCAATGCAAATAGTCTGGGTAGCCATTTGATTAGCTGTTCAGGAGTCTTATGGCTTGGGGGTAGAGGCTGTTTAGAAGCCTCTTGGACTTAGACTTGGCGCTCCGGTACCGCTTGCCGTGCGGTAGCAGAGAGAACAGTCTATGACTAGTGTGGCTGGAGTCTTTGACAATTTTTAGGGCCTTCCTCTGACACTGCCTGGTATAGAGGTCCTGGATGGCAGGAAGCTTGGCCCCGGTGATGTACTGGGCCGTACGCACTACCCTCTGTAGTGCCTTGCGGTTGGAGGCCGAGCAGTTGCCATACCAGACAGTGATGCAACCCTTCAGGATGCTCTCGATGGTGCAGCTGTAAAACCTTTTGAGGATCTGAAGACCCCATACCAAATATTTTCAGTTTCCTGAGGGGGAATAGCTTTTGTCGTGCCGTCTTCACGACTGTCTTGGTGTGCTTGGACCATGTTTGTTGGTGATGTGGATGCCAAGGAACTTGAATCTCTCAACCCGCTCCACTACAGCCCCGTCGATGAGAATGGGGGCGTGCTCTGTCCTCCTTTTCCTGTAGTCCACAATCATCTCCTTCGTCTTGATCACGTTGAGGAAGAGGTTGTTGTCCTTGCACCACACGGTCAGGTCTCTGACCTCTTCCCTATAGGCTGTCACATCGTTGTTGGTGATCAGCAAACTGTTGTCATCAGCAAACTTAATGATGGTGTTGGAGTCGTGCCTGGCCATGCAGTCGTGAGTGAAAAGGGATTACAGGAGGGGACTAAGCACGCACCCCTGAGGGGCTACCGTGTTGAGGATCAGCGTGGCGGATGTGTTGTTACCTACCCTTACCACCTGGGGGCGGCCCATCAGGAAGTCGAGGATCCAGTTGCAGAGGGAGGTGTTTAGTCCTAGGGTCCTTAGCTTAGTTTTGAGCTTTGAGGCCACTATGGTGTTGAACGCTGAGCTGTAGTCAATGAATAGCATTCTCACGTAGGTGTTCCTTTTGTTCAGGTGGGAAAGGGAAGTGTGGAGTGCAATAGAGATTGCATTATCTGTGGATCTGTTGGTCTGGTATGCAAATTGGAGTGGGTCTAGGGTTTCTGGGATAATGGTGTTGATGTGAGCCATGACCGGCCTTTCAAAGCATTTCATGGCTACAGACATGAGTGCTACGGGTCTGTAGTCATTTAGGCAGGTTACCTTCGTGTTCTTGGGCACAGGGACTATGGTGGTCTCCTTGAAACATGTTGGTATTACAGACTCAGACAGGGAGAGGTTGAAAATGTCAGTGAAGACACTTGCCAGTTGGGCAGCGCATGCTCGGAGTACACGTCCTGGTAATCCGCCTGGCTCTGCGGCCTTGTGAATGTTGACCTGTTTAAAGGTCTTACTCACATCGGCTGCGGAGAGCGTGATCACACAGTCGTCCGGAACAGCTGATGCTCTCATGCATGTTTCAGTTTCTACTTGCCTCGAAGCGAGCATTGAAGTTATTTAGCTCGTCTGGTAGGCTCATGTCACTGGGCAGCTCTCAGCTGTACTTCCCTTTGTAGTTTGTAATAGTTTGCAAGCCCTGCCACATCTGACGAGCGTCGGAGCCGGTGTAGTATGATTCGATCTTAGTTCTGTATTGACGCTTTCCCGGTTGGATGGTTCGTCGGAGGGCATAGATGGATTTCTTATAAGCTTCCGGGTTAGAGTCCCGCTGCTTGAAAGCGGCAGTTCTACCCTGGTTAAGCTTAAGATTGGGAGAGGAGAAGCTGATCCTCGGTCTGTACCTAAGGGAAACTTGTGAAATACAATGTGTAGAATTTATGTTTCTGTACAGCTAGTAAACAACACAGTGATGACCATGGAACAGTGATGCTAATATTCTGATGATGACCATGGAACAGTGATGCTAATATTCTAATGATGACCATGGAACAGTGATGCTAATATTCTGATGATGACCATGGAACAGTGATGCTAATATTCTGATGATGACCATGGAACAGTGATGCTAATATTCTAATGATGACCATTGAACAGTGATGCTGATATTCTGATGATGACCATGGAACAGTGATGCTAATATTCTGATGATGACCATGGAACAGTGATGCTGATATTCTGATGATGACCATGGAACAGGGATGCTAATATTCTGATGATAACCATGGAACAGTGATGCTAATATTCTGATGATGACCATGGAACAGTGATGCTAATATTCTAATGATGACCATGGAACAGTGATGCTAATATTCTGATGATGACCATGGAACAGTGATGCTAATATTCTAATGATGACCATGGAACAGTGATGCTAATATTCTGATGATGACCATGGAACAGTGATGCTAATATTCTAATGATGACCATGGAACAGTGATGCTAATATTCTGATGATGACCATGGAACAGTGATGCTAATATTCTAATGATGACCATGAAACAGTGATGCTAATATTCTAATGATGACCATGAGACAGTGATGCTAATATTCTAATGCATTTTAATTTAAGTTGATTTAACGATGTGGTTAAACACATTTTGAAAGATCTGAAGTTGTTTTTTTGTATATAGTTAATATTATGTTCCTTGGCAGTTTTATAGTAAAGTGGTTCAATTATTTTCAGTTCCATGTAAATCTGTAGGTTCATAGACATGCAGTAAAACAACGTGTTTAGAAAGAGTCCATTCACTGTGGTTTTTATTTCTCTGGAGCTCTCTCTGGTCGTCCTTCCAAAAGACTCATTAAAACAACATGCATTTGGAAAAACCTGGCTAAAACATTCAATTCTTATGAAATGTCTTACAGTACACCCCAACAGTCTCTCTGTCTCGCTCTCTCTCTCTTTATTTTCTCTCTCATTATTTTCTCTCTCTCTCTCCACCCTCGCTCTCTTTCTAATGCATTACCCAACAACCTTAATTCAAGCATCGCATGTCCACAGGGGATAACTGTGGACATGCGGTGAGGTAGTCTGTTTGCTGGACTTCACAACCTCCACAGTCTCCACATCAAGGGACACTCTCTTAGTTGGAACCGACTGGGTCTCTGATGCTGTGCTGCTTTCCTGTGGTTCAGGCATGGCGAGAAGTAAAACCGCGCTGACCGGGGTCGGCTATTTGGAAAGCAGCCCATTTGGGCATCAAAAGTCATTTTCAGAGAAGTGTGTGTTCACCTTGCCTGCCTGCTACATGTTAGTTGTTTGTTTGCTCCTCTTTAAATTAAACATATATATATTTTAGGGTAGAGACATGGTTTGAATTATGGGTTTGAATAAAGGTAGTGATTTAAGGGGAACAGTCAGAGTGGGAATTGAACCCGACAACCTGTTTTACAGTTTGAGCACACAATGCTATAAAGGTCTAGGCATGTTGGTGGAGACTGTGGTATGCTTACGTTCAATGGAAGTGATAGGGGCAAGTGATAGGTAACCATCTAACATCAAGTTGTCCTGAACTTCCTCTTAAATTAATTCTACGTCCTGCTTGTTCCAGCAATGAAAGACTCTACCAAGAGGTCCATCAACAGCGACTGGAAGATCGAGCTTCCTGGAGAGTTCCAGCTGGCCGGCACTACAGTGCGCTACGTCCGGAGAGGACTCTGGGAGAAAATGTCCGCCAAGGGACCCACCAAGACCCCGCTGTACCTCATGGTAAACCTATCATGTAGAGAGAGATGGTGTGTGTGTGTGTGTTGGGGGGAGGAGTGTGTGTGTGTGTGTGTGTGTGTGTGTGTGTGTGTGTGTGTGTGTGTGTGTGTGTGTATCCCTATCATGTAAATGCATGTTGAGCTGATGCATTTACCCTCCTCAGTCTACTCCACATGACAGAGATCAGAGAGGGACAGAGAGAGAGGAAGAGATAAAGAGCATGGAAATTGGGCTTCAAAGGGAGGAAGTTGGTGTTAGTTTAAATGTAATCTTTATTTAACTAGGCAAGTGAGTTAAGAACAAATTCTTATTTACAATGACAGCCTACCAGGGAACAGTGGGTTAACTGCCTTGTTCAGGGGCAGAATGACAGATTTTTACCTTGTCAGTTTGGGGATTTGATCCAGCAACCTTTTGGGTTATTGGTCCAACGCTCTAACTACTAGGCTAGGCTACCTGCCACCCCAAATGGCCCTCTGGAGGCATCATGTGATACAGATGTAGTATCTTAATTTGAGCCAGTTTGCTACAGTAGGGAAATAATCCTGCAGCAACAGGAAATGTCAGTTATTATGTGGATTATATAAAAACATTTGTAGGGATTGATACATTTTTGGTAATGGAAAATCAAGTCTGAAATATCAAAGTGGAAATGTTCAAACTTCAGATGCCCTTTTAAACCTTAAATGCACTACAAGTTTTACATTTCCTGATCAAATTAAGATCATACCACAGGAGGTTGGTGCCACCTTAATTGGGGAGGATGGGCTCATGTCATTGGCTGGAGCGGAATAGGTGGAATGGTATCGAATAGACCAAACACATGTTTTGATGGCATTCCATTCACGCCGTTCCAGCCATTATTATGAGCCGACCTCCCCTCAGCAGCCTCCACTGGATCATACATCTTTACATCACTGGCAGGGATTATAGAGAATGAATGAATGCTCCCTCTCTCCTCCATCTCTCTCTCTCTCTCTCTCTCTCTCTCTCTCTCTCGATTCAATTCTAAGGGCTTTACTGGCATGGGAAACATGTGTTTACATTGCCAAAGCAAGTGAAATAGATAATAAACAAAAGTGAAATAATCAATCAAAAATGAACAATAAACTTTACACTCACAAGTTTTAAAGGAATAGACACATTTCAAATGTCATATTATGGCTATGTACACTGTTATAATGATGTACAAATAGATAAAGTACAAAAGGGAAGATAAATAAACATAAATGGATTGTATTTACAATGGTGTTTGTTCTTCACTGGTTGCCCTTTTCTTGTGGCAACAGGTCACAAATCTTGCTGCTGCGATGGCACACTGTGGTATTTCACCCAATAGATATGAGAGTTTATCAAATTTTATTTGTTTTGGAATTCTTTGTGGGTCTCTGTCATCTGAGGGAAATACAGTATGTGTCTCTCATATGGTCATACATTTGGCAGGAGGTTAGGAAGTGCAGCTCAGTTTCCACCTCATTTTTGTTGTCAGTGTGCACATAGCCTGTCTTCTCTTGAGAGCCAGGTCTGCCTATGGCGGCCTCTGCTAGGCCATGCTCACTGATTCTGTACATAGTCAAAGCTTTCCTTAATTTTCGGTCGGCCACTAATCTCTCTGTAGGTAATGGCTTTGTTTTGGAATGTTTGGGAATCACTTCCTTGTAAGTGGTTGTAGAATTTAACGGCTCTTTTCTGGATTTTGATAATAAGCGGGTATCGGCCTAATTTTTCTCTGTATGCATTATTTGGTGTTTTACGTACACAGAGGATGTTTTTGCAGAATTCTGCTTGCAGAGGCTCAATTTGGTGTTTGTCCCATTTTGTGAATTCTTGGTTGGTGAGTGGACCCCAGACCTCACAACCATAAAGGGCAATGGGTTCTATAACTGATTCAAATATTTTTTGCCAGATCGTATGTGAAATGTTATGTTCCTTTTGATGGTATAGAATGCCCTTCTTGCCTTGTCTCAGATCGTTCACAGCTTTGTGGAAGTTACCTGTGGTGCTGATGTTTAGGCCGAGATAGGTATAGTTTTTTGTGTGCTCTAGGGCAACGGTGTCTAGATGGAATTTGTATTTGTGGTCCTGGCAACTGGACCTTTTTTGGAACGCCGTTATTTTTGTCTTACTGAGATTTACTGTCAGTGCCCAGGTCTGACAGAATCTGTGCATAAGATCTAGGTGTTGCTGTAGGCCCTCCTTGGTTGGGGACAGAAGCACCAGACCATCAGCAAACAGTAAACATTTGACTTCAGATTCTAGTAGGGTGAGGCTGGGTTGTGCAGACTGTTCTAGTGCCCTCGCCAATTCATTAATATATATTTTGAAGAGGGTGGGGCTCAAGCTACATCCCTGTCTCGCCCCATGGCCCTGTGGGAAGAAATGTTTGAGTTTTTTGCCAATTTTAACTGCACACTTTTGTTTGTGTGCATGGATTTTATAATGTCTTATGTTTTTCCCCCAACACCGCTTTCCATCAATTTGTAGCAGACCCTCATGCCAAATTGAGTCAAAAGTTTTTTTGAAATCAACAAAGCATGACAAGACTTTGCCTTTGTTTTGTTTTGTTTTTTGTTTGTTTGTCAATTAGGGTGTGCAGGGTGAATATGTGGTCTGTCGTAGGGTAATTTGGTATAAAGCCAATTTGACATTTGCTCAGTACGTTGTTTTCACTGATGAAATGTACAAGTCTGCTGTTAATTATAATGCAGAGGATTTTCCCACGGTTGCTGTTGACGCATATCCCACGGTAGTTATTCCAAATATTAGGGAAGATGCCAGAGCTGAGGATGATGTTAAAGAATTTAAGTATAGCCAATTCAAATTTGTGGTCTGTATATTGTCTGTATATTGTCCTGTAGTTCATTCAATGTAATTGGAGAATGCAATGGGTTCTGGTAGTCTTTAATAGCTGATTCTAAGATTTGTAATTGATCATGTATATGTTTTTGCTGTTTGTTCTTTGTTATGGAGCCAAAAAGATTAGAGAAGTGGTTTATCCATACATCTCCATTTTGTATAGATAACTCTTTGTGTTGTTGTTTGTGTAGTTAGTGTGTTCCAATTTCCCCAGAAGTGGTTAGAGTCTATGGATTCTTCAATTACTTCAATTAAGCTGATTTCTGATGTGCTGTTCCTTCTTCCGTAGTGTATTTCTGTATTGTTTTAGTGATTCACCATAGTGAAGGCATAGACTCAGGTTTTCTTGGTCTCTATGTTTTTGGTTAGATAGGTTTCTCAATTTCTTTCTTAGGGTTTTGCATTCTTCATCAAACCATTTGTTATTGTTGTTCATTTTCTTAGGTTGTCTTCTTGAAGTTTTGAGATTTGATAGGGAAGCTGAAAGGTCAAATATACTGTTTAGGCTTTCTACTGCCAAGTTTACACCTTCACTATTACAGTGAAATGTTTTGTCCAGGAAGTTGTCTAAAAGGGATTGAATTTGTTGTTGCCTAATTGTTTTTTGGTAGGTTTCAACACTACTTTCCTTCAATCTTCCTTTGGCTTTGATGCCTCATGATTGAGTATTGCTCTGTTCAAGTAGACTGATTTTGCTGTGATGTGATAGGGATGTTAGTGGGCTGACTGTGAACGCTTTGAGAGACTCTGGGTTGAGGTCAGTAATAAAGTAATCTACACTACTACTGCCAAGGGATGAGCTGTAGGTGTACCTACCATAGGAGTCACCACGAAGCCTACCAATGACTATATTACAGACCCAGTGTGTTACAGAGCTGCAGGAGTTGAACCCGTTGTGTTGGTTGTTTTGTCATAGTTGTGTCTAGGGGAGCATATTTGGGAGGAAATACTATCAGCTCCAGGTGGGTTTTTGTCCCCCTATGTGCTGAGGGTGTCAGGTTCTTGTCCAGTTCTGGCATTTAGGTCGCCACAGACTAGTACATGTCCCTGGGCCTGGAAATAGTTGATCTCCCCCTCTAGGATGGAGAAGCTGTCATCGTTAAAGTATGGGGATTCTATTGGGGGGATATAGATAGCACACATGAGGACATTTTTCTGTGTTGAGATAATTTCCTTATTAATTTATAGCCGTATGTAAAATGTTCTTGTTTTGACTAATTTAATAGAGTTGGTTAGGTCTGCTCTATACCAAATTAGCATACCTCCTGAGTCTCTTCCCTGTTTCACACCTGGTAGTTTGGTGGATGGGACTACCAGCTCTCTGTAAACTGGAGGGCAACCAGTGGGTATGTCTCCTCTATACCATGTTTCTTGTAGGATGACAATGTCTGTATTTCCAATTTCTTTGATGAAGTCTAGGTTCCTGCGCATTAGGCCAAAGGCAGATAACCTTAGACCTTGTATATTCCAGGATGAGATAGTGAAAGCTTTGTGTTCCATAGTGTCTAGTGTTGCTTTCAATGGGTTTAGGCCCGAACCGTTACAGTAGGTGTGAGCAGAGCATGTTGAGCATCTGATAATACCTCTTAGGTCGTAAGATGGGGCTTGGGCGGGTGTATTCGTGGGGGTTGGGCCTGTTGCTCTGCTCAAGGCCTGGGCATATGTGTGGCAGTCATGTTGAGGTCCTTGCTGTGTGGGGGGGGCATAGGTCTGATCTGGGGGGGCCTATATACTGTAGGGTGTGGCCAGGCTTTGTTTGGCGGGGTCTCAGCTGGTTGGGTTGTGGCTGGTGATGCTGTGGTCTGGGTGTAGGTCCTCTTGACGTGGGTTCTCTCAGTGCAGGTCCTGGGAGGGGGTCTTGCAGGTCTGGGAGGGTGTCTCGCTGGTCTGGGCGGGGTGTCCGTTGCTCTGTTGCTCCTGTTTGAGGTTCTGGGGCTACGGTTGAGGGTGACATCCTTCAGGGTCCTGGCAAAAGTTGGGATTGCTGCCTTGTAGAGGTGGACCTCTCTCTCCTTCCTTTACAAAGCATTTCAGGATGAGTGGGGGCTTGGAGGAGGCTGTATGTTCTGCTAGAGAGGGCAGGTTAATGTACGTCTGTAATGTGGATCTGGATTGTGCATTGTACTGTTATTGTGGTTGTGCTAAGGTTTGGTGCTATGGTTTTAGGAGGGGGGCTCACGTGGGGGGGGGGGGGGGGGTAATAAGGTGTTTTTAAGTTCATGAGGATGGCTCATTAAAGAAAACTATTCTAAGTCTCTTTCCTTCCTCTCTCTCAATTCAAGGGGCTTTATTGGCATGGGAAACATGTTTACATTGGCAAAGCAAGTGAAAGAAATGTACAGTAAACATTACACTCACAAAAGTTCCAAAATAATAAAGACATTTCAAATGTCATATGATGTCTATATATTATGTCTCTCTCCTCACTCACTCACTCTGTGTCTCTGAGCATGACCCAGTCTCTCAACCCATCTCTATGGTATACACTATCGGGACATTGTATCTGAACATAACAAGCCAGTGTCTCTGAACGTAACTCCGTCTCCCCTAGGTGCTGTTGTTCCATGACCAGACCTACGGGATACACTATGAGTACACAGTGTCTCTGAACGTAACTCCGTGTCCCCTAGGTGCTGTTGTTCCATGACCAGACCTACGGGATACACTATGAGTACACAGTGTCTCTGAACGTAACTCCGTCTCCCCTAGGTGCTGTTGTTCCATGACCAGACCTACGGGATACACTATGAGTACACAGTGTCTCTGAACGTAACTCCGTCTCCCCTAGGTGCTGTTGTTCCATGACCAGACCTACGGGATACACTATGAGTACACAGTGTCTCTGAACGTAACTCCGTCTCCCCTAGGTGCTGTTGTTCCATGACCAGACCTACGGGATACACTATGAGTACACAGTGTCTCTGAACGTAACTCCCTTTCCCCTAGGTGCTGTTGTTCCATGACCAGACCTACGGGATACACTATGAGTACACAGTGTCTCTGAACGTAACTCCGTGTCCCCTAGGTGCTGTTGTTCCATGACCAGACCTACGGGATACACTATGAGTACACAGTGTCTCTGAACGTAACTCCGTGTCCCCTAGGTGCTGTTGTTCCATGACCAGACCTACGGGATACACTATGAGTACACAGTGTCTCTGAACATAACT
Source organism: Salvelinus alpinus (assembly GCF_045679555.1). Lineage (NCBI taxonomy): Eukaryota > Metazoa > Chordata > Actinopteri > Salmoniformes > Salmonidae > Salvelinus > Salvelinus alpinus. The sequence goes on from NC_092090.1 coordinate 19,058,877, forward strand.
CCGTGTCCCCTAGGTGCTGTTGTTCCATGACCAGACCTACGGGATACACTATGAGTACACAGTGTCTCTGAACGTAACTCCGTCTCCCCTAGGTGCTGTTGTTCCATGACCAGACCTACGGGATACACTATGAGTACACAGTGTCTCTGAACGTAACTCCCTTTCCCCTAGGTGCTGTTGTTCCATGACCAGACCTACGGGATACACTATGAGTACACAGTGTCTCTGAACGTAACTCCGTGTCCCCTAGGTGCTGTTGTTCCATGACCAGACCTACAGGATACACTATGAGTACACAGTGTCTCTGAACGTAACTCCGTGTCCCCTAGGTGCTGTTGATCCATGACCAGACCTACGGGATACACTATGAGTACACAGTGTCTCTGAACGTAACTCCGTCTCCCCTAGGTGCTGTTGTTCCATGACCAGACCTACGGGATACACTATGAGTACACAGTGTCTCTGAACGTAACTCCGTCTCCCCTAGGTGCTGTTGTTCCATGACCAGACCTACGGGATACACTATGAGTACACAGTGTCTCTGAACGTAACTCCGTCTCCCCTAGGTGCTGTTGTTCCATGACCAGACCTACGGGATACACTATGAGTACACAGTGTCTCTGAACGTAACTCCCTTTCCCCTAGGTGCTGTTGTTCCATGAGCAGACCTACGGGATACACTATGAGTACACAGTGTCTCTGAACGTAACTCCGTGTCCCCTAGGTGCTGTTGTTCCATGACCAGACCTACGGGATACACTATGAGTACACAGTGTCTCTGAACATAACTCCGTGTCCCCTAGGTGCTGTTGTTCCATGACCAGACCTACGGGATACACTATGAGTACACAGTGTCTCTGAACGTAACTCCGTGTCCCCTAGGTGCTGTTGTTCCATGACCAGACCTACGGGATACACTATGAGTACACAGTGTCTCTGAACGTAACTCCGTCTCCCCTAGCTGCTGTTGTTCCATGACCAGACCTACGGGATACACTATGAGTACACAGTGTCTCTGAACGTAACTCCGTCTCCCCTAGGTGCTGTTGTTCCATGACCAGACCTACGGGATACACTATGAGTACACAGTGTCTCTGAACGTAACTCCGTCTCCCCTAGGTGCTGTTGTTCCATGACCAGACCTACGGGATACACTATGAGTACACAGTGTCTCTGAACGTAACTCCGTCTCCCCTAGGTGCTGTTGTTCCATGACCAGACCTACGGGATACACTATGAGTACACAGTGTCTCTGAACATAACTCCCTCTCCCCTAGGTGCTGTTGTTCCATGACCAGACCTACGGGATACACTATGAGTACACAGTGTCTCTGAACGTAACTCCGTCTCCCCTAGGTGCTGTTGTTCCATGACCAGACCTACGGGATACACTATGAGTACACAGTGTCTCTGAACGTAACTGAACGTGATGATGTCAGTGAGGAGCAGAGAGCACCAGAGCACCTCTACCTTTGGACACACAGCTCCTGGCAAGACTGCAACGTACAGTGTGGAGGAGGTATGACTCACACACACTGACACACATCCCAAGGAGAGTCTTGGCAGGGTTTCTGATAGCTGTTGACCTTGGGTTCATGCATAGTGACTTTCAGCCACCCCCCTCCAGTTCCCCCCCACCCCCCAGTACCCCCCTCCCCCTTCAGTTCCCCCCCACCACCCTTCAGTTCCCCACACCCCCTTCAGTACCCCCCACACCCCTTCAGTTCCCCCACCCCCTTCAGTTCCCCACCCCCCTTCAGTTCCCTTCCACCGCTGCTGCTGCTGTCCAGTGGGGTTACATGTTAGATATGGGTCTCTAATCTTGACTGTGGAGCGCCACGTCTGTGCTCCATGCTGATGCACTAATCTGGGGCTGGTTGCCCAGCGCTGAGGGTTGGCCAGGACCAGGGCTCCACAACAAACATCAAACACAGCCTGGCTGGATGGCTGCCTGGGGCAACGAGGGATGGGGAGAGGGCAGATGGGCTGTTGCTCTCACACACTCACATGAGCAAACACACATATATACTGTTGAGGCTAGTGAGGTTGGGTTAGTGGGTTACACCTGGTTGGTGAGGCTGGAGCCATTCGGCTGGGACTGAGGTAGAGAGGGTTGGGGCTTGGAGGCTGGGCTTAGAGGCTGTGTCAGAGGGTTAGTTGGATAGATTGTGTGGACTGAGGTAGAGACGGTTGGGGCTTGGAGGCTGTGTCGGAGGGTTAGTTGGATTGATTGTTGGGACTGAGGTAGTGGGTTGGGGCTTGGAGGCTAGGCTTAGAGGCTGTGTCGGAGGGTTAGTTGGATTTATTGTTGGGACTCAGGTAGAGAGGGTTGGGGCTTGGAGGCTGGGCTTAGAGGCTGTGTCTGAGGGTTAGTTGGATTTATTGTTGGGACTCAGGTAGAGAGGGTTGGGGCTTGGAGGCTGGGCTTAGAGGCTGTGTCTGAGGGTTAGTTGGATAGATTGTGTGGACTGAGGTAGTGGGTTGGGGGTTGGAGGCTGGGCTTAGAGGCTGTGTCGGAGGGTTAGTTGGATTGATTGTTGGGACTGAGGTAGTGGGTTGGGGCTTGGAGGCTGGGCTTAGAGGCTGTGTCGGAGGGTTAGTTGGATTGATTGTTGGGACTGAGGTAGTGGGTTGGGGCTTGGAGGCTGGGCTTAGAGGCTGTGTCGGAGGGTTAGTTGGATTGATTGTTGGGACTGAGGTAGTGGGATGGGGCTTGGAGGCTGGGGTTAGAGGCTGTGTCGGAGGGTTAGTTGGATAGATTGTTGGGACTGAGGTAGTGGGATGGGGCTTGGAGGCTGGGGTTAGAGGCTGTGTCGGAGGGTTAGTTGGATTGATTGTTGGGACTGAGGTAGTGGGTTGGGGCTTGGAGGCTGGGCTTAGAGGCTGTGTCAGAGGGTTAGTTGGATTGATTGTTGGGACTGAGGTAGTGGGATGGGGCTTGGAGGCTGGGGTTAGAGGCTGTGTCGGAGGGTTAGTTGGATAGATTGTTGGGACTGAGGTAGTGGGATGGGGCTTGGAGGCTGGGGTTAGAGGCTGTGTCGGAGCGTTAGTTGGATAGATTGTTGGGACTGAGGTAGAGAGGGTTGGGGCTTGGAGGCTGGGCTTAGAGGATGTGTCGGAGGGTTAGTTGGACAGATTGTTGGGACTGAGGTAGTGGGATGGGGCTTGGAGGCTGGGCTTAGAGGGTGTGTCGGAGGGTTAGTTGGATTGATTGTTGGGACTGAGGTAGTGGGATGGGGCTTGGAGGCTGGGGTTAGAGGCTGTGTCGGAGGGTTAGTTGGACAGACCGTTGGGACTGAGGTAGTGGGTTGGGTCTTGGAGACGTGTTAGAGGCTGTGTCAGGGGGTTAGTTGGATAGGCCTTTGGGGCTTGGGGGAAACAAATAGACCCAGTGTTGGTCAACGTCTAACCTCTGAACTAGAGCACACCAGACAGGTAGAGCTGGCTCCCACTGTGGGACTCTCAACTGGGTTCCCACGAACATGCACTCACACACGTGCATGTACACATGCACTCTCATGCAGGCACACACACAGTGGACAGCACACTGCACACACACAGTACGTATCTCAAGTTTCACCTATTCAATTCTCAGTTCATTGCTGAGACTGCAAATATCTAGAGCTGATTCTGGTGATATTAAAAATTAACTTTGAGGAAAAAGCATTATTTTTATTAACTCGGAGCAATAGTATTTTACCATCATCTAGCAGTAGATGTGAAGTGGATGGATAGATGGCTAGTTAATGTTGTTTTAACCCTTCAGAGTAGATGACCCTTTACTATGAATTCAACTGATGTTCTATCTCAAGCAGTGGGGAAAAAGGCTGGAAAAATAAGTTACAATTATCAGTAGGTTGTACTTCAATTTGCTTTTGCACTCATCTCAACACTATTACATCAATTACATGATTTTTGAAAGGTTGATTACTTTGTAAAACTATTTAGTTTTATGAACTGAAGTAACTCTCGAAGCAAGTCTGGTCATAATTAGAGTGAAAACAGCACCATCACATCATGGGTTTTATCGCTATCCACTGACTGATTAGCTATAATGCGTTGTTCAGTCTGAATCATCGGTAACATATGTCATTTAGCTGTGATAGGAGTTTCAACCTTGACTGATGAGAGGGTGTGTGCTGGTTTAGGTTACCACTTTCGTTTGTTTGTCTGTTCACTCGTTTGGAGTGCTTTAACAATGTCAAGGGTGAAGCTTATTGTAGCCAGCTAGTGGTTAGCTTATTGTATCCAGCTAGTGGTTAGCTTATTGTAGCCAGCTGTTGGTTAGTTTGTTGTAGCCAGCTAACAGTTAGGTTGTCGTAGCCAGCTTGCTGTTAAATTATTGTAGCCAGCTAGTGGTGAGTTTGTTGTAGCCAGCTAGCAGTTAGTTTGTTATAGCCAGCTAGTGGCTAGTTTGTTGTAGCCAGCTAGCAGTTAGTTTGTTATAGCCAGCTAGTGGTTAGTTTTTGTAGCCAGCTAGCAGTTAGTTTGTTGTAGCAAACAACAACTGAGCCACTGGGGACCCTATACCCCTGCAAACACCATGCACTACCAACTGAGCCACTGGGGACCCTGTACCCCTGCAAACACCATGCACTACCAACTGAGTCACTGGGGACCCTGTACCCCTGCAAACACCATGCACTACCAACTGAGTCACTGGGGACCCTGTACCCCTGCAAACACCATGCACTACCAACTGAGTCACTGGGGACCCTGTACACCTGCAAACACCATGCACTACCAACTGAGTCACTGGGGACCCTGTACCCCTGCAAACACCATGTACTACCAACTGAGTCACTGGGGACCCTATTCCCCTGCAAACACCATGCACTACCAACTGAGTCACTGGGGACCCTGTACCCCTGCAAACACCATGCACTACCAACTGAGTCACTGGGGACCCTATTCCCCTGCAAACACCATGCACTACCAACTGAGTCACTGGGGACGCTATTCCCCTGCAAACACCATGCACTACCAACTGAGTCACTGGGGACCCTGTACCCCTGCAAACACCATGCACTACCAACTGAGTCACTGGGGACCCTGTACCCCTGCAAACACCATGCACTACCAACTGAGTCACTGGGGACCCTGTACCCCTGCAAACACCATGCACTACCAACTGAGTCACTGGGGACCCTGTACCCCTGGCAAATATTATGTGCGTAAACCTATTTAGCATAGAGTTCTACTTGACATTTTGTTGCCCACTTTTGGAGAGATTCAAATATGAGGAAAACCTGAAGTCCTCATAGGAGAGTTCGCGTCTCACTGTGTGTGTGGAACAAATCTCTGTTTCCTTGGTAACCAGAATTCATTATTACTCGTCCAGTATCTTTCGGCTATTAGAGTAAATATTATGAGTCGCTTTCCCTCCAAATGAATTCTGCCAACACACTGTCGCTCTGAGAAGAACACTAAGGGATGGGGTCGGGGTTGGCATAACCGTCAGGGAGCCTGTACACAGTGTTCATAAAACATTTCCCATCACAGGATTTTGGGACGATATAGGAACATGAAACCTGTGACATAAATATTCTGGTGGGAAGCTAGATTTAGTCATTTCTGAGCCATATAGTAGAAACCCATGAGCACATAACGCAATATAACACAAACACACTAGTCCTTATATACTGTAGTGCACTTAACACAATATAACACAAACACACTAGTCCTTATATACTGTAGTGCACTTAACACAATATAACACAAACACACTAGTCCTTATATACTGTAGTGCACTTAACACAATATAACACAAACACACTAGTCCTTATATACTGTAGTGCACTTAACACAATATAACACAAACACACTAGTCCTTATATACTGTAGTGCACTTAACACAATATAACACAAACACACTAGTCCTTATATACTGTAGTGCACTTAACACAATATAACACAAACACACTAGTCCTTATATAGTGCACAACTTCTGACCAGAGGGAGGGAGAAAGGATGGATTTTCATAAAGTTGGAACAAAGCCCAGATCTCGAGCCCTGCACACACACACACACACACACACACACACACACACACACACACACACACACACACACACACACACACACACACACACACACACACACACACACACACACACACACACACACACACACACACACACACACACAGAGTAGTCGGGGCCTTACCCAGCAAGTGGTGGTTTGGATAGGGGCCAGCTCAGCTCCAAATATAGGACTTCCGTCCTCTGATTTAGTGTTAATTAACTGAGTTTTATTGTGTAATTACCTTCGCATTAGACCAGGCTATGATGTAGTTCACTGGAGGGTTATGCCGGTTGAGACAGAGGCTTGAACTCCATGTGTTTAGTGTGTGTAAAACAGTTTGAAGGTTTTTTGAGACAGCATCTCTCTGTCTCTCTCTCTGTCTCTCTCTCTCTGTCTCTCACTCTCTCTCTCTTTGTCTCTCTCTCTCTCTCTTTGTCCCTCTCGCTCTCTCTCGCTCTCTCTCTCTATTTTTTTCACTCTCTCTCTCAATGTAATTTGTTTGTGTTTGTATACCTCAGATTATAACTGTGCGTGTGTGCATGTGTGTGTGTGTGTTTCCAGGAGAGAGGAGGACAGTGGTGTCCTGTATGAGGCTGGTCAATAAGAGCATGACTCTGGTGAATGACAGCCTCTGCCAACCAGAGAACAGGCCATTACCCCAAGTACGACGCTGCAACTCACACCCCTGTCAGTACAGGTGAGACACACTTCAAACACAAGCACATGCACACATACACTTATAATCATGGGTATACACACACACACACACACACACACACACACACACACACACACACACACACACACACACACACAGATACACACACATACTGTATCAGGAATAGTTGAATGAGACACAGAATGATGAAAATATTGCATCATCCTGTTTCTGAGTGATTATAACAAAACAGCTCCATTGAGTTGAATTGGCTCTAGAAGGAGGATCCAGAATACATGTGCAGTGGAGTGCCTGTCAGCATGCACAGTGTTTCATGTCCTACTCAGGCAGAGTTTTACATTAGAGGAACGTGCAGCAACGAATGTTTCTGAGCTGTACTGCTGATGCATTTAAACCAGACCACTGATCTCTCTGTTCAAAGAAACTGGGTTGTATCTCAAATGGCACCCTATTCCCTATATAGTGCACTACTTCCATAGGGCACTGGTCAAATTAGTGCACTATATAGGGAATATGGTGCGAGCTGTACGTGGTTTAAAGTGCCTTATTACCTTATCCACATCAAAGGCAGAGTGCCGTCTGGCCTATTGAACCGGCCTCACACTGACTCCCACTAATGTACTTGTATATCACTCGAACTTCAGGGTAGAGACTTCTGTTGTGGCTTTGAACTAGCTCACCTGATTCACGGAAACATGGGCTTGATAAGTAGTTGGCAAGTTGAATCAGGTGTGCTAGCTCAGGATTGGTTCAAATACACGGAACGACTGGAGTTCCCCAGGAGAGCCATTCCACTTCCTCCCGCTTCAGCTCACACCGAGACAAGCAACTGGGACCTCTGCCTCACAGATTCATGTGACTGCCCTCCTGAAATGTTTTTAGTCAGTTGTGCCACCAAAAAGCTATTAGTCAACGTGAGTGGGGACATTTCAGGCTGAGGAGTGAGGCTACAAATCCCCTTATGTTACACTCACTGAACTGTGGTTTCACTCTGTCTAGATTTTAGCCTCTAGAATCTAGATTCTAAAGATTCTAGAATTCGAGCCCATCTATATTCTAGCTGGAAAGTTGAGCACGGGGTTCCATATTTCTGTTAATTTAACTTTATTTTCATTGAAAAAGATTCCTTTCAAATTATTCTTGAGTGTATTCTGTCAATACGTTGCTGACTTTATACGACAGCCCCCATAGACATTGTATATATTCCTGGGCAACAGAAAAAGGACCTGCCCCAAATAGCCCCCTATTCCCTAATAGTGTACTACATGTGACCGAGGCCCGGTCAAAAGTAGTGCACTAACCGGGTGCCGTTTGGGACGTAGACAAAGACTCCCTGTATTTGGAGCCAGCCCAGTTATACGTTTCTAAGACATACATTGATGTGGATATATTTTGCAGTCTCTTAGCCCCTTTCCCCTTTGCATCCATTCAGTGGATCAGTCAGCTGCATCTCTACCATATAGGCAGAACTTGTTAGGTACAGCCAAGTATTGAATGGAAGTGGACAGTATCAGGACGTTGCTGTAAAGAAAGGAAGAGGTGGAGGGATAAAAGACATGGACATGGAAGCAGAACACACACACATGCACACACACACGCATGCACACTACACACATACACACAGAAAGACAGACAGAGAGACAGACGGACAGACAGAGAGACAGACAGAGAAAGACGGACAGAGAGACAGACAGAGAGAGAGAAAGACGGACAGAGAGACAGACAGAGAGACAGACAGAGAGAGAGACAGACGGAGAGAGAGAAAGACGGACAGAGAGACAGACAGAGAGACAGACAGAGAGACAGACAGAGAGAGAAAGACGGACAGAGAGACAGACAGAGAGAGAGACAGACGGACAGAGAGACAGACAGATGGACAGACAGACTGGGACCTCTCCATCTACTCCTTTAGTTTATTACTACATCACCTGGAAAATAGAGGCCCAGTTTTCCAGAGGCCCCAGGTGTTTGGCTGTAACTCTTTCCGACCTCATTTCACCAGGCCTGGTGCTGTAAACCCCAAACCCCAAACTCTGTCACATCTACAGGGTAATGTTCATCAGGCACCAATTGGAAGAAGATGCTCTGAAACTGGGGAGGGACTACCTGGACTTGGTCCAATAAGAAAGGTTCTTTTTCCTTTTCTGTTTCAAAACGTTTTGCTACGATGTGCCCTACTGATCACGACCCAGTGGATTAGTCAACACTACTTCATTGGCGACATCGTAGTTTACAAAAGACGCTTGGTGGTTTTTAATACTAGGAGGATAGTGTGTTGGCGCTGTTTATTGTTTTGGATGAGAAATTAAGTGTATTTCAATTGCTCAGTTTATGTCTGTGTTTTGTGTTGCATAGCGAACCACTCGTTTAACACAGAGAACACTTAAAGGTCCAATGCAGCCATTTTTATCTCAACATCAATCATTTCCGGGTAACAATTAAGTACCTTACTGTGATTGTTTTCAATTAAAATGGCCAAAATAGCTTCTTAGCACAGAGCAATTACTCAAGCAAGAAGGTTGTAGGACTGTAGGACTGAGTGGGGAGTGGGAAACTGAGAACTAGCTGTTTTCAGAAGAGAGGTTTGGAACTCTTGTTCTTCTTATTAACTCATTTACTTCCTGGTGATGTCACCAGACCAAAACTCCATCCCACCAGAAGAGGCTGAAATTTCAGACTGTATTTTCAAACAGCTCTTACACTAAAAGGGCATTACCATCATTCTCACAGTATGGAAATGTATATAAAACATAGGGAAATCACGTTTTTGACTGCACTGGGCCATTAAATGTTTACTGCCATGTTGATTTAAAGAGATGGTGCTTATTTCTACACTTTCATTTCTACATATCTGCCAACATTAACCTGTTGATAATTTTACTCTAATCAATTTAATCAGAAAATACTTTATTGGCATGGAACGGGTTATCACATTGCCAAAGCTAATATTTAGAAACATATTAAAAAACATACACATGATAACACACGCACTCTACACACACATACACATGGATTTTGTATTGTAGGTACACTACCGGTCAAACGTTTTAGAACACCTACTCATTCAAGGGTTTTTCTTTATTTTTACTATTTTCTACATTGTAGAATAATAGTGAAGACATCAAAACTATGAAATAACACATATGGAATCATGCAGTAACCAAAAAAGTGTTAAACAAATTCAAATATATTTTATATTTGAGATTCTTCAAGTAGCCACCCTTTGCTTTGATGACAACTTTGCACACTCTTGGCATTCTCTCAACCAGCTTCACCTGGAATGCTTTTCCAACTGTCTTGAAGAAGTTCCCACATATGCTGAGCACTTGTTGCTTTTCCTTCACTCTGCGGTCCGAATCATCCCAAACCATCTCAATTTGGTTGAGGTCGAGGGATTGTGGAGGCCACGTCATCTGATGCAGCTCTCCATCACTCTCCTCCTTGGTAAATAGTCCTTACACAGCCTGGAGGTGTGTTGGATCATTGTCCTGTTGAAAAGCAAATGATAGTCCCACTAAGCCCAAACCAGATGGGATGGAGTATCGCTGCAGAATGCTGTGGTAGCCATGCTGGTTACGTGTGCCTTGAATACTAAATAAATCACAGACAGTGTCACCAGCAAAGCACCCCACACCATAACACCTTCTCCTCCATGCTTTACGGTGGGAGATACACATGCGGAGATCATCCGTTCACCTACTCCGCGTCTCACAAAGACACAGCGGTTGGAACCAAAAATCTCAAATTTGGACTCCAGACCAAAGGACAGATTTTCACCGGTCTAATGTCCATTGCTCGTGTTTCTTGGCCAACAAGTCTCTTCTTTTTATTGGTATCCTTTAGTAGTGGTTTCTTTGCAGCAATTCGACCATGAAGGCCTGATTCACACAGTCTCCTCTGAACAGTTGATGTTGAGATGTGTCTGTTACTTGAACTCTGTGAAGCATTTATTTGGGCTGTAATTTCTGAGGCTGGTATCTCTAATGAACTTATCATCTGCAGCAGAGGTAACTCTGGGTCTACCATTATTGTGGCGGTACCTCATGAGAGCCAGTTTCATCATAGCTCTTGATGGGTTTTGCAACTGCACTTGAAGAAACTTTCAAAGTCTAGACTGACCTTCATCTCTTCAAGTAAAGATGGACTGTCGTTTCGCTTTGCTTATTTGAGCTGTTCTTGGACTTATTTTTTATCAAATAAGGCTATCTTCTGTTTCCCCCCACCCCCCTTGTCACAACACAACTGATTGGCTCAAACGCATTAAGAAGAACATAAATTCCACAAATTAACTTTTAACAAGGCACACCTGTTAATTGAAATGCATTCCATGTGACTATCTCATGAAGCTGGTTGAGAGAATGCCAAGAGTGTGCAAAGCTGTCATCAAGGCAAAGTGTGGCTATTTGAAGAATCTCAAATATATAATATATTTAGATTTGTTTAACACTTTTTTTGGTTACTACTGTACATGATTCCATTTTTCATAGTGTTGATGTCTTCACTATTATTCTATAATGTAGAAAATAGTAAAAAATAAAGAAAACCCTAGTAGGTGTTCTGAAACTTTTGACTGGTAGTGTATCTGTGGTAGCAGAGTAGTGGCCTGAGGGAACACACTTAATGTGTTGTGAAAAGTGTTATGAAATGTTAATGTTGCTGGAACCCAGGAAGAGTAGCTGCTGTCTTGGCAAGTACTAATGGGGATCCATAATAAACCCCAGGAAGAGTAGCTGATGCCTTGGCAGGAACTACTGGGGATCCTTAATTAACCCCAGGAAGAGTAGCTGCTGCCTTGACAGGAACTAATGGGGATCCTTAATAAACCCCAGGAAGAGTACCTGCTGTCTTGGCAAGAACTAATGGGGATCCATAATAAAGCCAGGAAGAGTAGCTGATGCCTTGGCAGGAACTAATGGGGATCCTTAATTAACCCCAGGAAGAGTAGCTGCTGCCTTGACAGGAACTAATGGGAATCCTTAATAAACCCCAGGAAGAGTAGCTGCTGCCTTGGCAGGAACTAATGGGGATCCATAATAAACCCCAGGAAGAGTAGCTGATGCCTTGGCAAGAACTAATGGGGATCCATAATAAACCCCAGGAAGAGTAGCTGCTGCCTTGGCAGGAACTAATGGGGATCCATAATAAACCCCAGGAAGAGTAGCTGCTGTCTTGACAGGAACTAATGGGGATCCATAATAAACCCCAGGAAGAGTAGCTGCTGCCTTGACAGGAACTAATGGGGATCCTTAATAAACCCCAGGAAGAGTAGCTGATGCCTTGGCAGGAACTAATGGGGATCCATAATAAACCCCAGGAAGAGTAGCTGATGCCTTGGCAGGAACTAATGGGGATCCTTAATAAACCCCAGGAAGAGTAGCTGCTGCCTTGGCAGGAACTAATGGGGATCTATAATAAACCCCAGGAAGAGTAGCTGATGCCTTGGCAGGAACTAATGGGGATCCATAATAAACCCCAGGAAGAGTAGCTGATGCCTTGGCAGGAACTAATGGGGATCCATAATAAACCCCAGGAAGAGTATCTGATGTCTTGACAGGAACTAATGGAGATCCATAATAAACCCCAGGAAGAGTAGCTGATGCCTTGGCAGGAACTAATGGGGATCCATAATAAACCCCAGGAAGAGTAGCTGGAACTAATGGGGATCCTTAATAAATACAAATGCAAATCATCTCTCTCTCTCACTTTCCCTCTCTCTCCCTCTTTATCTTTCTCCCCCTCCCTTTCCCTCTCTCTCCCTCTTTATCTTTCTCCCCCTCCCTCTCTCTCTCCTCTCCCCCTCTACACATCTCTCTCTCTCTCCAGGTGGATGACAGGGGAGTGGGGCCAGTGCTCGGTGACGTGTGGGAAGGGTCTCCAGCTGCGTGAGGTGGGCTGTGTGTACCAGCTGCAGAACGGATCCCTTATCCACACACGGGACTTGTACTGCCAGGGGGGCAAACCCCCCGCCCTGCAGGGCTGCGAGGGACGCCACTGCCTCACTGCCTGGGAGGCCTCTGAGTGGTCCAAGGTCTGTTGTGGTGGGGGTGGGGTGTGTGCTTGTCTATGCGACTATTCGTGGATGCGTGTTTGAGTGTTTCCTCACGTCTGTGTGTGTCCACGTGTCTATGCAAGTGTCCGTGTGAGTGAGACACAGAGAGAGAGAAATAGTAAACCACTTACTTTCCTCAAAGTTTGATGCAGAATCATGTAGGAGCAGCGCTGCAGTAGAACTGCATAACATAGACATCTGTCATCTCTCTCTCTCTCTCTCTCTCTCTCTCTCTCTCTCTCTCTCCTCGCTCCACTGAAGAGGAGGTGGAGTGGGTTGGAGAGGGGAGCTAATGAACCACCACAGGAGGCTTCTATAATGAGTAACACTCTGCCCTCTCTCGCTCCCTCTCACACACTCTCTCTGCCCTCTCTCTCTCACTCCCTCTCACACACTCTCTCTATCCTCATATTTCTTTTCACTTCATTTTCATCCCTCTCTTTTTCCTGACATCACTCTAACCTCCCTCTTCCTCTCCCTCTCCTCCTCCACCTCACACTCCTCCTCTCACCTCATCTTACCTCTTTTTCTTCTCCTTTTCCATCCCCTCTCTTCCCTCTCTACTGTAATTATTTTCCACCTCTTCCTCCCTCTTTCATGTTCCCTTTTCTCTCCTCTATATGTCCCTTCCCTTTGTCCCTCTCCCTCAACTCCAATTTTTCCCTCTCTCCCTTTCCCTCTTGTCTCCATCTCCCTTCTTCCTCTCCCTCCCTCTCTCCCTCGTCTCCATCTCCCTCCCTCTCTCCCCCCTTTTCTTCCCTCCCTCCAATCTCTTCTTCCCTCCCTCCCTCCCCTGGTCTCCCTCTCCCTTCTCCCTCCCTCCTCTCCCCAGTGTTCTTCAGACTGTGGAAGTGGGGTCCGTCGGAGGATAGTGAGGTGCACCAACCCCCAGGGGAGCTGTGACCCCCTCTCTCAGCCTCCTGACCAGGAGCCCTGTGAGGACCACTCCAAATGTTACGAGTGGAAGACTGGGGACTGGTCCAAGGTATGGGCCATACACACACATAAATGACACACACACACTCTCTTTTTAATCAAATATCTATTTACAGAGATGGAGAGGACTCTCACCCCAGATGCCCCCTTCCAATTGATTAATCCCTCCCTGTGACACAGCGGTGTAGGTGATGCCAACATGGTGCCAACGCTGTGCCAGTCCTGATGTGGGCATCTTGACAGATAGCCCGACTGCACCTGCATCACTGTCTGCCTGCATTCTAAATGGCAACCGATTCCCTTTATAGTGCACACACACACACACACACACACACACACACACACACACACACACACACACACACACACACACACACACACACACACACACACACACACACACACACACACACACACACACACACACTCTCACGCTCTCTCTGCTGGAGGAATGGACTAAGGCACCTTGGCCCTCACACCTTCCCAGCCACCAGTCTCTCTTCCCATCTGTCTAACTAGAGCAGGGCAATAGAAACAGGCTCAAGTCCATTTCAATTCCTGTGGATGAGAATGGACATGGGGAGTGTAGTTTAATTCCTGAAATGTAATTGACCTCCTTGTCTGCTGTGGCTGGCTGTGAGGGGAGAGGTGTCAACCTTTATTCCTGTACTCGTACTACACACAGACACATGAAGGAACACACACACACACAGTACAGTCCTCAGACCGGGATGGTACATACAAGCAAACCTCCTTATTAACACTTTGAACTACAGTAGGCGCCAGTCGGCTACTCTGGAGCTGCGTCATCCTCCGAGCTGAACTATACACTCGTCTGCTGTGCTCTGCAGTGGGCAAAAACCCTCCATTTACAAAACATGTTCACTAATCATTCTGTTTGTTTGCTTGTCTCTTTAGAGATCATTTCAAAGCTGAGAGTTCAGGATGAATGAAAGCTCTGAGTAATGCAAAGTGTTTCCTCTCACTGGTGAATCCCAAATGGCACCCTATTCTCTATATAGTGCACTACTTTTGACTACAGTCCTATGGACCCTGATCATAAGTTGTGCACTATATAGGGAAAAGGATGGCATTTGGGACATATCCTGTGTGATTGTAACCTCAACTAATTCATCCAGCTGCTCTGTTCTGTTCTGTAATGTACTGCCAGGAATTAAAACACCCATATCTTAGTTAATAAATGTACAAATTGTCCAGATATCCTCCCCAAAGGGGAACTAAAAAGCTACTATATGGGCGGTTACAATACTCCACACAGAATAACGTAACTAGAGCAGTAAAAATAAGTGTTTTGTCATACTCGTGGTATACTGTCTGATATACCACGGCTGTCAGCCAATCAGCATAGTGATTTTAGGGATGGTGACAGTACTGGCTAGTTGTATGTCAAAAATGGCTTAATGGTTAGGGTACGTCATTATCACACAGTTGTTAAAGCACTGTATTCAGCCAGGTCATTATGATAAAAACTACTCCAACTCAAAGCACAGGGAAGTGATTTGCATTGTATGGAGGTAACCTGCCCATTCCAACTTAGTTACACTAGTGTTATCTGACAGTCTTTGCCAAATCTCTCCTCGATGAACCCCAGTTCCACCTGTTCCATTGATTCCAGTGTATTAGTTTACTGGTAAATCAAATAAGTGAAAAGGCTGGGTTGTACTCAAGAAACGGTCTTGGAAACATGTTTACCGAACTGAAAATCAGCAGCGCGTCTCCATTTCCCAATCCTACACCCTGAGTCGGTCTGTTTTGACATGCATGTCATTTATCATATGGAGTGTCATGTTCAGCTGCCTGATACAGGGTCAGATCTTATTTCACCATTCTAACGGTTACGGTTGGGATCGGGGAGAATGCAATCTGATCCTAGATCTGCAATTCTTTAGGAGGTTTTAGAGCCGACTTCCAACCCGAGGCGCCAGGTCTAAGTCTCGGGGTCACTACAGCAGGTCAGGGGGAGGACCATTACATTTCTCTCCCTGTGTGGAACTGGAGACAGTGAGTGTATGTTTCTCCCCAGGATGCTGAGGAAGGTGCGTCCACCCCTCTCATATGCCCTTATTTAACCAC
Organism: Salvelinus alpinus; assembly: GCF_045679555.1. NCBI lineage: Eukaryota > Metazoa > Chordata > Actinopteri > Salmoniformes > Salmonidae > Salvelinus > Salvelinus alpinus. Next base: position 19,074,659 of record NC_092090.1, read on the forward strand.
AGATCTAGGATCAGATTGCATTATTTCCAATCCTATCCATAACTATTAGAATGTATCAGTGGCTAGGGACAACTTCTACCTATGATTCCACATGAGGGAATAGGATTAAGTTTCTCCATGAAACTGATCTAAGATCAGTTTTGAGTTTCCGTCCCTGATGCTTAAAGTAAGGACTTAGGCGCAGGGTAAGCTTATCCTAGATCGGTACAATGTCTACCTGGAGCTCTGTGAGGGGGCTGCGTTAGCACATCTGGTTCAGTCATCATCAGACAAGCTGGAGAACATCTGAAGGTTTTGTGTGTGTGTGTGTGTGTGTGTGTGTGTGTGTGTGTGTGTGTGCAGACGGTGTAGACGCCATAGCCCAGTTCTCATTAACAGTAATCTCCACTAATCCTTCATCAGAACATTCTAGAGGGGGTTTGTTAATCCAAACTGGCTATTACAGAGCTGCATTTTATTCCAAGAAGTTGCACACTCCTTGTTTACACACACACACACACACACACACACACACACACACACACACACACACACACACACACACACACACACACACACACACTGTTAGTAGTAAGTATCCCTTCATTCAGGAGCACTACAGCAAGGCAGTTAACCCCCAACAACAACTGCTCCCTGGGCTCCGATGACGTGGGAAACACTGCCATATACAGTGCACTACTTTTGACCAGGGCCCATGCAGCTCTGTTCAAAAGTAGTGCATTATAAAGAGAATAGGGTGCCATTTGAGACCTACCTCACCATTCCCACTGAGAAGGGACTTCAGTCCGGCATTTAGACATTCTGACAGAGCTGCTGCCGGAATTCCTTTAATCTTCCCCAGGTGTTCTTTTCCAGTTACACAACACTGTGTGTTCCAAATGGCACAACTATTCCCTATATAGTGCACTACTTTTGTTCAGGGCCCCATAGGGCTCTGTTCAAAAGTAGTGCACTACTGTAAGTAACAGGGTGCTATTTGGGACGCAGCCACTGACTACTGTTCCTCTACCTCCACATATTCTAACAGGCTTTTTAAAAGGGCTTTTAAATGAAAGCCACCCGACACTGACCTTTCCCTGTTAACACACCTAGTAGAGGAGCCTCTGATCGTACTGTCAGGTGTTCTGTAATGGAGCTGGGAGAGAGCTGGGAGAGAGCTGGGGATGGAGCTGGGGATGGAGCTGGGAGAGAGCTGGGGGTGGGGCTGGGAGAGAGCTGGGCGAGAGCTGGGGGTGGGGCTGGGAGAGAGCTGGGGATGGGCCTGGGAGAGAGCTGGGGATGGGGCTGGGAGCGAGCTGGGGATGGAGCTGGGAGAAAGCTGGGGATGGAGCTGGGGAAGATGAGGCTGGTAGAGAGCTGGGGATAGGGCTGGGAGAGAGCTGGGGATAGGGCTGGGAGAGAGCTGGGGATGGGGCTGGGGGAAGAAAGCTGGGGAAGAAAGCTGGGAATGGTGGAGAAAGCTGGGGATGGGTTTCACTTTGCACTATGCCACCCATTTTCTGTCTGAAAAGTTCTATGTCACGTACCTGATGAAAGGACGTTCAGGTGCCAGCGTCTTGGTCAGTTTCTCATTTTGGAAATCTAATAACAGGAAATAACTGTTGGCCGCCATTTAGTGCCGGGCTTATATCTGGTGTGTTGTTCTGACCCTGTGCTAATTGTGTTACTCCCCCCCAAACCTCTAACCATCCTGAATGTTTTACCTCATTTTCTCTCCTAATGATGTTAAAGGGGAATTCTGGAATTTAAAACTAATGACTCAGATAAGTGGTGTGGTGTCCGTTGTTGTTGTTCTTAGAATCCCCGATTGCCCCTTTAAAGTCCTCAAATTACTCCTCTGTCCCACTCCCCCAACGCTGGACAATAAACTGACCGGCTCTCCTCATCTCCTCTCTTCCCACCACTATCAGACCATAAGTCTATTAGCATGTATTAGAATAGCATTCAGATAAGCTGCTGATTCAATTGTGGTGTTGTTGTGAGTTATGAGGAGGTCATGCCTCGAGGGAGGTGGCTATGATATTAGAGCTAGGCTGCATCCCAAATGTCACCCTGTTCCCTTTATAGTGAACTACTTTTGACCAAAGCCTTATGGGCTCTATAGGGGATAGGGTGTCATTAAAGGATACAGCTAAAGTCTTATGGGAGTGTTGCTATGATCGTGTCCCCATCAGCTTGTCTCCTAATGATGTTTCAGATAATGTTCTCTCTGGCTCTTTGTTTGTGTTTTAATTAGTTTGTTTGTGTTTTAGCAGTGGTGTGTGTGTCTGTCTGTGTTTGGCAGTATGTGCGTGCTTTCCTCTGTGTGTGTGTGTCTCTCCAGGGCCTTATCTCATAGACTTATCTCATTGTGATCATGTTCATCAGCGATAATGAAAGCTTGGTGAAAAAACCTTTTGAGAATCATTCTAATTACCTATAGAGATGTGGGATCATGATAATCGGATGGTTTCAGCTCTCCTCCCAGCAGTAAGGAGAGAGCAGTGTCAAGTCAACAAGTCCTTTGGTAGAACACCGGCCCGTTTACAATAGCTATTGAAATGGCTTCCACTAATTGCCTCTCTGTGAAGCGAATAGTAAATCCGCCCGCTTGAATCGAGGGCCTGGGAACCACTGTTGTTCAGTGTTAATCATTGGACGAGGCTTTAGCTGTTGGCTGCCAAGGCACAGGCCTGTGTACAATGGGAATCCGTTGTCTGTCGCCTCTGATGTTTCCAAGCATAGAATATCAAAGTCCTCTTTCTTTGGCCCCATTCCATGTTGGTTTCTCCTAGCCCCTTACCTCCATCTCCTACCTCCAGCCCCTACCTCCAGCTCCTACCTCCAGCCCCTACCTCCAGCTTCTTATTCTAGCCTCTTCTCCAAGCCCCTTACCTCCAGCCCCTTCTCCAAGCCCTTTACCTCCAGCCCCCTCTCCAAGCCCTTTACCTCCAGCCCCTTCTCCAAGCCCTTTACCTCCAGCCCCCTCTCCAAGCCCTTTACCTCCAGCCCCTTCTCCAAGCCCTTTACCTCCAGCCCCCTCTCCAAGCCCTTTACCTCCAGCCCCCTCTCCAAGCCCCTTACCTCCACTCCCTTTTCCAAGCCTCTTACCTCCAGTCCTTTCTCCAAGCCCCATACCTCTTCGTTCTTCACAGATCTGATTGGTTTGGGTAGGTCTAAGCTATATGGTGATGGCTCCATCCCCTAGCCAAAGTGGTGGTCACACCTATACTGTTACTTAGATCTATCTAGTCCTTTCAGATATGTGATCACTGAAGAGATAGGAGCTAGGGGAAGAGCCTGAGGACAGAGATGGATCTTAGCCTCAGAGCATATATTACTACTGCGACGAAGCACTCTGACAGGGTATTTAGGACTCGTAAATCAGTCTATTCAAACATAGAACACAGCCTCCATCTGTAATTAGGCCTGTTTGGGATTATCTCACCACTAGTAAATACCACACTACACCTTTATATGTTATTCAGGTCCAGTCTCTTCTCACATTCAGTCATGAAGTGATTTGGCCCCCTATAAACAATAGGGATGTGTTTCCAATAGCACCCTATTCCCTATATTAAGCACTTCTTCTGACCAGGGTACATAGGGCTCTGGTCACAAGTAGTGCACTATATAGGGAGTAGGGTGCCATTTGGGATGCACACTAGGTCTATGGAAGATTACAATGACCTAAAATGTGAGGGGTAAACGTATTAGGAAGTGATTATGTCCTAAAAAGTCTAGGACATAGACATGGAAGACTGTTACAAATGGCTCTCAATGTCAAAATACTTCCTCTCGAGTTTGGAAGAGAAAGTAACTCAAGTGATTGGATCTTTCCAGTGCTCGTCATCCTGTGGAAAGGGCCTGCAGTCCAGAGTGGTCCAATGTATGCACAGAGTGACAGGTCGCCACGGTAATGACTGCCCCGTGGTGTTCAGACCACCCACCTACCGGCCCTGTCACCAGGAGGCCTGCAATGACAAAGTCAACGTCAACACCATCACCTCCCCCAGATTAGGTAACATAGTTTGTGTGTGTGTGTGTGCTTGTGTGTGTGTGTGTGTTTGTGAGAGAGAGAGCAAGAGGGAGACAGAAAGAGAAAGAGAGAGAGAGACAGAGAGAGAGAGAGAGAGAGAGAGAGAGAGAGAGAGAGAGAGAGAGAGAGAGAGAGAGAGAGAGAGAGAGAGAGAGAGAGAGAGTGTGTGTATACATAAGTGGGGGCACATGTGTGTACTGTGTTTCTCTGTCTGTTGACGTGGCCCCTGTGCCCTTGTTCCTCTGTGCCCCTGTTTCTCTCCAGCTGCTCTGACCTACAAGTGCACAGGAGACCAGTGGACTGTGTACTGCCGTGTGATCCGAGAGAAGAACCTGTGCCAGGACATGAGGTGGTACCAGCGCTGCTGTGACACCTGCAGAGACTTCTACGCCAACAAAACACCCCACAAGAGTTAATGATGAAAGCACTCACACACATACTGTACACAGACAGACAAACACTTCACCTAGCGCTACGGTTTTAGATGCTTCTGTAACACTTGACTTTAAGCTTGCGGGTATAATGCTTGTTAAGTCGTTATAAGCATGAATGAGCCTTTATAATGTGTTATAATAAGGCTTATGATATGATATGTCGCACTATGTATCAGCATGTTAACCGACTCAAAATGGCTGTTATTTAGCCTGCTTCAGGAGATGGTACAAATATATTGTAAGGGTCTCATGGCAGGTCTTTATGCCGGCAGGCTTTAAGTAAAGAGTTACAGATGTTTTTACTGAATTATTCATATTCTTATTATTAATTATAGGACATTCAATTTTGGAGAAAAACGTGGAAATGAGTGCAGAGACCATTTCAAGTGGGATCATAAGCTTGCTGTTGTCATGAAGACTTGAAAACCTTCTTTAACTTGTTTTATTGCTGTAAACCAAAGCGAGGGACTTCGATGTCTGTGGAGTCTCTCGGTGGGTAGCTTGTCGCGTCAACGTTTGTTGTACAGTGTGATTTAACATTAGCGTTAACATATGTGATAACACTTTATGTGGAAAGTTCATTGTTGTCAGATTGTCTATAGATGCTCAGTGAACTATCAGAACATGTCCGATTTTCAAATGCACACGCCGAATCTAAGAATACAGGTAGGGTGGCTGAATATGAGTAATTCTATGTTACTTGGAGTGGCAGGTAGCCTAGTGGTTAGAGCTTTGGGCCAGTAACTGAAAGGTTGCTGGATCAAATCCCTGAGCTGACAAGGTAATAATCTGTTGTTCTGCCCCTGAGCAAGGCCCACTGTTCCCCGGGGCCCGAAGAAGTGGATGTCGATTAAGGCACAGCCCCTCTCACCTCTCTGATTCAGAGGGGTTGGGTTAAATGCGGAAGACACATTTCAGTTGAATACATTCAGTTGGGCAACTGACTAGGTATCCCCCTTTCCCTTACTTACATAGATAGAATGTACGTACATCACAGGAGGCTGGTGAGGGGAGGACTGCTCATAATAATGTCTGGAATGGAGTGAATGGAATGGTATCAAATGTTTGATGTGTTTGAAACCATTCCATTTATTCTGTTCCATCCGTTACTATGAGCCCATCCTTCCCAATTAAGGTGCCACCAGCCGCCTGTGACATACATACAGTACTTACACACACGTACATTGAAAGACCTGTAAGTACTTTGTTATTGCATGTTAACAGAGGTGCAGTTGACATGTAATACATCCAAATGGTAGTTTGTATGTAGTCTGAGCATGGAGATCTGTAGGTGACTATCCAGATAAAGTGGGACTGCATATTCTCATGTGTTTAGCTCAGCTGGCCCTGTATTCACCAAGCCACTGGCTGGCCACTCACTAGACTGGGCCAAGAGGCCTGGGTCGTGCTCATTAGGCACCAGATGGACTGAAACAGGTAGGGACTACTTGAACTTGTTCAATAAGAAACGCTCATTTTCTTTTTTCCGTTGCAACGTTTGAAAACGTTTTTCCGTTGTGTGCTGTAATGAACATGACCCTGGTTTCTTCTCTTAGGGACAAACCGTAACTTGATGTCTTGAGACAACGTGAATTCCGCATTGACGTCAACCCAGAAGCTAAGTCTTGGTTACACGTTTGGATCTCAAGTTAGGATTTGTCCCTTAGTTCCACGATAGACTATGTGTACTTGCATTTTGTTGTTGTTTGTTGATGTCATTGTCATTTTTTGGCGGTTGTTGTTATTTAAAACTAGCCAGGAGCCGTTGTAAGGTACTGTAGTTCTACATTGAAATGATCAAGCTAACGATAGGAGACCCACTATTCCCCAGGCTCACCTGAAGGCCTTGGACAGCCCATGTAGCATCCGTCTCTCTCCTGAGGATCCAATGTTGGAGACAGTGCAGTGGTGGGGGTGTAACTTAAGAGAAGATTAGATGTATCTTAAGTTACTGTCGTCCTACAGTTAACCACATCCAGTGTATTAAGTACTGTATATGTGAGTGGAATCCACAACCCAGTGTCTTTAACACCTTGCTCCAACGACGCTCCATGAACCAACTGAGCTATCTGGGTGAAGCAGGTTGCAGCTATATTGTTAGGTTCATTGTAAAACACAAATCCCGGTGTCATGTGTATGTCTGTTGTCCTCCCTTGGTGCTTGAGGTGTGCGTCGTCATGACGATGTACCAAACGTGACGTAAACTAGTCTCTGGTTTCAAACTTTACACTTACTCCAAACCTGGTGTTTGTTAACATTTCCATACATCATCAAACTTGAAATTGGTTTGAACTGTTAAACAATAATTCAAACACAATGTGAGGCTTACACTGATTTCAACAGCTTGCCCTTGTGCATGAGTGTGGCAAACGTAGACGTCACAAACATCAACATGTAAACATTAATGGAGGCAGCGTTATGTTTGCTACAAAATGATGGTGCAGTAGATAACTGACTGTAAATAATGTACAGTTAGTTATCAGACATTCTTTATCCATAAATGACCAAGTGTCTCCAGTTGTGTTCACGTTTTACAGATTCTGACTTAAAGGGGTAATCTGCAGTTGTGTTCACGTTTTACAGATTCTGATTTAAAGGGGTAATCTGCAGTTGTGTTCACGTTTTACAGATTCTGACTTAAAGGGGTAATCTGCAGTTGTGTTCACGTTTTACAGATTCTGATTTAAAGGGGTAATCTGCAGTTGTGTTCACGTTTTACAGATTCTGACTTAAAGGGGTAATCTGCAGTTGTGTTCACGTTTTACAGATTCTGATTTAAAGGGGTAATCTGCAGTTGTGTTCACGTTTTACAGATTCTGATTTAAAGGGGTAATCTGCAGTTGTGTTCACGTTTTACAGATTCTGATTTAAAGGGGTAATCTGCAGTTGTGTTCACGTTTTACAGATTCTGATTTAAAGGGGTAATCTGCAGTTGTGTTCACATTTTACAGATTCTGACTTAAAGGGGTAATCTGCAGTTGTGTTCACGTTTTACAGATTCTAATTTAAAGGGGTAATCTGCAGTTGTGTTCACGTTTTACAGATTCTGACTTAAAGGGGTAATCTGCAGTTGTGTTTACGTTTTACAGATTCTGATTTAAAGGGGTAATCTGCAGTTGTGTTCATGTTTTACAGATTATGATTTAAGGCAGCCCCCAGGTAGAGACCCTGTCCCCCAGGCAGCCCCCAGTTAGAGACCCTGTCCCCCGTCCCCCAGGTAGAGATCCTGATCCCCAGGTAGAGACCCTGACCCCCAGGCAGCCCCCAGTTAGAGACCCTGTCCCCCGTCCCCCAGGAAGAGACCTTGGCCCCCAGGTAGAGACTGACCCCCAGGTAGAGACCCTGACCCCCAGGTAGAGACCCTGACCCCCAGGTCAGGAAGCCCCCAGGTAAAGACCCTGCCCCCCAGGAAGCCCCCAGGCAGAGACCCTGGCCCCCAGGCAGACCCCAGGAAGAGACCTTGGCCCCCAGGCAGAGCCCCCAGTATTGGGATAAGAGCTGATATGGGCCCAGTCAGAACAGAGAAAACATACAGCCCAGCTCTCAGAACTCCTGAGTCCCACATTCCCAACCCTTCAGAGCAGGGAACCATTAATCAATCAAACAATCTAACATGGTACTGTTTACCTACGTGTTCAGAACACCACCCTGGCAGTACCGTGTGTGTGTGTGTTGGCATGCGTGTGTGTAATCGATGCATGTCTCTGTGGTACGAGCCGTCAGTGGTGAGATCTTCATTGAAAAGGTCACACTGTTCACACATTGAAGACAGACTTGTAAAGAAAACATCACGGTTAAAGACATGCTCCGGTACTTTGGTGAATAAGAAAGTATTTTGTAACCCTCCCACTTTGGACTGGATGTGTCAATGTGTAGTTCATAAATGCATAATCTATGAGCAGAATTACTGTCTTGCCTCAATTAGCCAGAAATTCCTAGTTTGAAGCTGTGCCAAGCCATTTTCCTGACATTCCCCCCCCGTGGGCCAGCCTCCTAGCAATTTGAGTTCTAGCCAATAAGCTTCAGCCCCTCACATTTGAGTGACAGCTAGCAAGAGGGGTGCCTAGTTATTCAATGAGGTTGGAGGGTGGGCCCAACGGCTCAGTGGACACAGCAGAGAAAGAGCGCGTGAGAGCGCGTGAGAGCGCGTGAGAGAGAGAGAGAGAGAGAGAGAGAGAGAGAGAGAGAGAGAGAGAGAGAGAGAGAGAGAGAGAGAGAGAGAGAGAGAGAGAGAGAGAGCAATGACGTGGTGCACATATCTGCACGTACTGTATGTGACTTAGTACGCAGTTTTCATGGACCACTTATGGCTCTTTGAATGTTACTTTCGGAACTACTGGCAAAAAAGTACACAAAACTACCGGAGAATCTCTTTAAACAGCTGAGGCCGGCCCATAGCGTTAGACAGATGGCACATATTTGCATCGTTGCCATAATGGCTTCTGTGACTGAAAAAGTCCCACCAAGTTGACTACTTCAAAAGGTGTAACTCCTCAATGGTGATGTCAATGCTAAAATAGGATTTGTGGCAAGTGGGCCCTCTATAAAACTCTATGGCCTGGCCTATAATCGAATGATACTGGTTACGGATAGAGGGGCCGAGGCATGTTGGTCTTGTTTCAACTCTGGTACCTACAGGTAGAATATGATACCATTCCAACTTATGCCTAGACCCTGTAGTTGTGGATATGGAGACCCTGTAGTTGTGGCTATGGAGACCCTGTGGTTGTGTCTATGGAGACCCTGTCGTTGTGTCTATGGAGACCCTGTGGTTGTGGCTATGGAGACCCTGTGGTTGTGGCTATGGAGACCCTGTGGTTGTGTCTATGGATACCCTGTGGTTGTGTCTATGGAGACCCTGTCGTTGTGGCTATGGAGACCCTGTAGTTGTGGCTATGGAGACCTTGTGGTTGTGTCTATGGAGACCCTGTGGTTGTGGCTATGGAGACCCTGTGGTTGTGTCTATGGAGACCCTGTGGTTGTGGCTATGGAGACCCTGTGGTTGTGTCTATGGAGACCCTGTGGTTGTGTCTATGGAGACCCTGTGGTTGTGTCTATGGAGACCCTGTGGTTGTGTCTATGGAGACCCTGTGGTTGTGTCTATGGAGACCCTGTGGTTGTGGCTATGGAGACCCTGTGGTTGTGTCTATGGAGACCCTGTGGTTGTGTCTATGGAGACCCTGTCGTTGTGGCTATGGAGACCCTGTGGTTGTGGCTATGGAGACCCTGTGGTTGTGGCTATGGAGACCCTGTGGTTGGTTGTGGCTATGGAGACCCTGTTGTTGTGGCTATGGAGACCCTGTGGTTGTGGCTATGGAGACCCTGTGGTTGTGGCTATGGAGACCCCGTGGTTGTGTCTATGGAGACCCTGTGGTTGTGTCTATGGAGACCCTGTGGTTGTGGCTATGGAGACCCTGTGGTTGTGTCTATGGAGACCCTGTGGTTGTGTCTATGGAGACCCTGTGGTTGTGTCTATGGAGACCCTGTGGTTGTGGCTATGGAGACTGTGAATATACCATACAGGTGCAGTGGGGATGACACTTGTTAAAAAGGAGGCTTGACCTCAAGTGTGGGATCACATTTCAAAGTCCTGACCCCTTTCCGTTGGTGTGTGTTTGTGTGTGTTTTGAATAGAGGCCTCAGTCCTGGCTCTCCAGACAGCCTATGGGGTTTGAATGGTGCTAACTTACGACATAATTCACTACTGTGGAATGCAGCCTTGTTTCACGTTCTCTGTATTGTATGTTTCTGTTGTTGTTGTTGTTGCTGTGTTCACATATGTAATTGTGGATTAACATTTTTTGGGGTGATTATTTAATACAGAAAAGTAGCTGCTTTTTTATGAGTAATTGTTGCAACCTGCTTCAACTGCTATGTTACTGATATAGTGCAAATATGCTTAAATATTCCTGTACTGTACGTTATTGTAGTTGCACATATGTTTGGTACATAAACTGCCACTACATGTATTTTATGGTGCTGATTCAGTTTAAAATACGTTTTGTTAATACTTAAATAAATGAATGTGTTGTTTTACAGGGATTTAACCATTTTAGTTTTTTTGTTAATGTGCCTTATAGTCATTCTATACCTGTACTGTTATACAGTGATACTCCAAGATTCACAGACAAATGTGACCTTAACAGAAATCTGAGTACAAATCTGAATGATTGGAAATATATATATTTTTAAAGTCTACTGTAAGTTGATTCGTTTTATTTTTGACATAATAAAATGTGATTTTACATGGAGACTAATACGATGTTGTGTTTCTGAAATGTATTTTCTTATCCTCTTTTATTGTGTTGTTAAAACCGCTGACTTTAGAAACAGTTCAAATGGGCTCATACAGAACCAACCAGCTTCTGCAGAATTCTAGGGATGAAAGCTTCCGCAGAATTCAATGAGATAACTTTGGCAGAAGTCTTAAATGAGAATGCTTCAGCAGAATTCTAGAACAAGAAAGCATCAGTCAGATTCTAGACATGAAAGCTTCAGCAGAATTCTATGAGAACATTGGAAGAGTTTATAATGAGAAAGCTTCAACAGAATTCTAGACATGAAATTTGACATGAAATTTGATTTGATTTGAAAGCTTCAGCAGAATTCTATGAGAGAACTTTGGCAGAAGTCTTAAATGAGAATGCTTCAGCAGAATTCTAGAACAATAAAGCCTCAGTCAGATTCTAGACATGAAAGCTTCAGCAGAATTCTATGAGAACGTTGGAAGAGTTTATAATGAGAAAGCTTCAACAAAATTCTAGACATGAAAGCTTCAGCAGAATTTGATCAGAATTATACGAGACAATGTTGACAGAATTCCATAATGAGAAAGCTTCAACAGAATTGTAGACTTAAAAAGTTCAGCAAAGTTCTATGAGAGAACATTGGCAAAATTTTCGAACAAGAGAGCTTCAGCAGAATTCTAGAATGTATGTACGCTTTAGCAGCAATCTAAAACAAAGAAGTTGTGGCAGAATTTTTGGAAAGGAGCATCAACAGACTTTTAGTATGATCACGCCTTGGTGAGTCTGTTTTCATAGTCAGTATATTTGGATATTCTGTCTGACAGCCGTACATGTCTACTGCTCACTTCAGCATCACATCAATATATTCAGTAATAGAGTCTGCAGAACGGACATAAAAACATGGCTCTAAAATCCAAGGTATTTATCAAAATCCAACATGGCGTCACTATACAATGTGCCATTTGTATTCCAAATGATACACCCAATATGTCTGCCAGTCCACCCAACACAGTTCATGTATAGCACTAAATGAGAATGTCGGTTCTACTCATTCTAACTCTATACTATGGCCATCTGGCTTGCTCTCATTAGCGGCTTTGTGGTGAGGTGGCGGGAGAGGATAAAGGGAAAGGTTGCGTTCTCTCTCTCGTTTTCTCTCCCTCTCTGTGATGAGTGGAAATGTGAAATGTGGAGATAAATCTCAGGACACAGTAAAAGTTGGAGTGCGTTTTAGCCGCTTCCTGTGCACTTTGACCCCTTCCTCCATTAGGACCTGCTCCACGGTTTTCATATATTTTATCATCCACTTGCTCATTACACAGCCTCTTCCTTCTCGCTCTCTCTCTCTGTTAAGCAAGTGGCGATAAATGTTACCTGTCAGACTTGGTCTCTCTCAGGAGTGGATTGGGAGGTTTTCTTTTCCAGAGACTCAAGGATATGTCGTTTTAACCCTCACAAGGCTGCTGGCCCAGACGTCATCCCTAGCCGCGTCCTCAAAGCATGCGCAGACCAACTGGGTGGTGTGTTAATGGACATATTCAATCGCCCCCTATCCCAGTCTGTTGTCCCCACATGCTTCACAATAGCTACCATTGTTCCTGTACCCAATAAGGCAAAGATAACTGAACTAAATGACTACCGTCCCATAGCACTCACTTCTGTCATCATGAAGTGCTTTGAGAGACTAGTTAAGGATCATATCACCTCCACCTTACCGGCCACCCTAGACCCACTTCAGTTTGCATACCGCCCCAACAGGTCCACAGACCATGCAATCGCCATCACCCTGCACACTGCCCTATCCCATCTGGACAAAAGGAATACCTATGTAAGAATGCTGTTTATTGACTACAGCTCAGCATTCAACACCATAGTACCCTCCAAGCTCATCATCAAGCTTGAGGCCCTGGGTCTCAACCCCGCCCTGTGCAATTGGGTCCTGGACTTTCTGACGGGCTGCCCCCAGGTGGTGAAGGTAGGAAACAGCATCTCCACTTCGCTGACCCTCAACACTGGGGCCTCACAAGGGTGCGTGCTCAGCCCCCTCCTGTACTCCCTGTTCACCCACGACTACGTGGCTATGCACGCCTCCAACTCAATCATCAAGTTTGCAGACGACACAACAGTAGTGGGCTTGATTGCCAACAACGATGAGACAGCCTAGAGGGAGGAGGTGAGGGCACTCGGAGTGTGGTGTCAGGAAAACAACCTCTCACTCAACGTCAACAAAACAAAGGAGATGATCGTGGATTTCAGGAAACTGCAGAAGGAGCACCCACCTATCCACATCGAGGGGACAAATCAAATCAACGTTTATTTGTCACGTGCGCCGAATACAACAGTGAAATGCTTACTTACAGGCTCTAACCAACAGTGCAAAAAAGGTATTAGGTGAACAATAGGTAAGTAAAGAAATAAAAACAACAGTAAAAAGACAGTGAAAAATAACAGTAGCGAGGCTATATACAGTAGCGAGGCTATAACAATAGCGAGGCTACATACAGGCACCGGTTAGTCGGGCTGATTGAGGTAGTATGTACATGTAGATATGGTTAAAGTGACTATGCGGGTGGTGGTTGGCGGGACACAATGAGGATAGCCCGGTTAGCCAATGTGCAGGGGGCACTGGTTGGTCGGGCCAATTGAGGTAGTATGTGCATGAATGTAGAGTTAAAGTGACTATGCATATTTGATAAACAGAGAGTAGCAGCAGCGTAAAAGAGGGGTGGTAGGGAGGAACACAATGCAAATAGCCCAGGTAGCCATTTGATTACCTGTATAGGAGTATTATGGCTTGGGGGTAAAAACTGTTGAGAAGCCATTTTGTCCTAGACTTGGCACTCCGGTACCGATTGCCATGCGGTAGTAGAGAGAACAGTCTATGACTGCTGTGGCTGGGGTCTTTGACAATTTTTAGGGCCTTCCTCTGACACCGCCTGGTGTAGAGGTCCTGGATGGCAGGCATCTTAGCCCCATTGATATACTGGGCTGTACGCACAACCCTCTGTAGTGCCTTGCGGTCGGAGGCTGAGCAGTTGCCGTACCAGACAGTGATGCAACCCGTCAGGATGCTCTCGATGTTGCAGCTGTAGAACCTTTTGAGGATCTGAGGACCCATGCCAAATCTTTTTAGTTTCCTGAGGGGGAATAGGCTTTGTCGTGCCCTCTTCACGACTGTCTTGGTGTGTTCGGACCATTCTAGTTTGTTGGTGATGTGGACACCAAGGAACTTGAAGCTCTCAACCTGCTCCACTACAGCCCCATCGATGAGAATGGGGGCGTGCTTGGTCCTCCTTTTCCTGTAGTCCACAATCATCTCCTTAGTCTTGGTTGCTGTCTCGTCGTTGTCGGTGATCAGGCCTACCACTGTTGTGTCGTCTGCAAACTTAATGATGGTGTTGGAGTCGTGCCTGGCCATGCAGTCGTGGGTGAACAGGGAGTACAGGGGGGGAGCACGCACTCCTGGGGGGCTCCAGTGTTGAGGATCAGTGTGGCAGATGTGCTGCTACCTATCCTCACCGCCTGGGGGCAGCAGAGCAGCAGAGGTGTAAAGTTTTAAGTTCCTCAGCGTAACACATCACAGACAAACTGAAATGGTCCACTCACACAGACAGTGTGGTGAGGAAGGCGCAACAGCGTCTCTTCAACCTCAGGAGGCTGAAGAAATGTGGCTTGTCACCCAAAACCCTTACAAACTTTTACAGATGCACAATCGAGAGCATCCTGTCGAGCTGTATCACAGCCTGGTACGGCAACTGCACCACCCTCAACCGCAATGCTCTCCAGAGGGTAGTGAGGTCTGCACAACGCATCACCGGGGGCAAACTACCTGCCCTCCATGACACCTACAGCACCCGATGTAACAGGAAGGCCAGAAATATCATCAAGGACATCAACCACCCGAGCCACTGCCTGTTCACCCCGCTATCATCCAGAAGGCGAGGTCAGTACAGGTGCATCAAAGCAGGGACCGAGAGACTGAAAAACAGCTTCTATCTCAAGGCCATCAGACTGTTAAACAGCAATCACTAACTCAGAGAGGCTGCTGCCTACATTGAGACCCAATCACTGGCCACGGTAATAAATGGATCACAAGTCACTTTGTACAATGCACTCTAAATAAAGCCACTTTAATAATGTTTACATATCTTACATTACTCATATCACATGTATATACTGTATTTTATACCATCTATTGCACCTTCACCATCACTTACATGTACATATTCTCATTCACCCCTTTATATTTGTGTGTATTAGGTAGTTGTTGGGGAATTGATAGATTACGTGTTAGATATTACTGTTAGAAATTATTGTTAGATATTATGGCACTGTCGGAACTAGAAGCACAAGCATTTCGCTACACTCACATTAACATCTGCTAACCATGTGTATGTGACAAATAACATTTGATTTGATTTGCTCTGATCAAAAAGTCCTGCAGGCTCTAGGTTTGTCTAATCTTGATTATTGTCCAGTCGTGTGGTCCAGTGCTGCAAGGAAAGACCTAGTTAAGCTGCAGCTGGCCCAGAACAGAGCGGCACGTCTTGCTCTTCATTGTAATCAGAGGGCTGATATAAATACTATGCCAGTCTCTCTTGGCTAAGAGTTGTGGAGAGACTGACTGCATCACTTCTTCTTTTCATAAGAAACATTAATGTTTTTGAAAATCCCAAATTGTTTGCATTGTCAACTTACACACAGCACTGACACACACACACTTACCCCACCAGACATGCCACCAGGGGTCTTTTCACAGTCCCCAAATCCAGAACAAATTGAAGAAAGCGTACAGTATTATATAGAGCCCTTATTGCATGGAACTTCCTTACATCTCATATTGCACAAATAAACAGCAAACCTGGTTTCAAAAAACAGAGAAAGCAACACCTCACGGCACAACGCCTCTCCCCTATTTGACCTAGATAGTTTGTGTATGTATTGATATGTAGTGCCAATTTTAAATGTATGTAGTTCTGTCCTTGAGCTGTTGTTGTCTATTAATGTTCTGTATTATATCATGTTTCATGTTTTGTGTGGACCCCAGGAAGGGTAGCTGCTGCTTTTGCCGAAGCTGATGGGGAACCTAATAAAATACCACAGTGTGGCAGGCTGGTGCTAGTCTTTGGGGACTGTAGTGTGGTTATATTTACATTTACATTTAAGTCATTTAGCAGACGCTCTTATCCAGAGCGACTTACAAATTGGTGCATTCACCTTATGATATCCAGTGGAACAACCACTTTACAATAGTGCATCTAACTCTTTTAAGGGGGGGGGGGGGTTAGAAGGATTACTTTATCCTATCCTAGGTATTCCTTAAAGAGGTGGGGTTTCAGGTGTCTCCGGAAGGTGGTGATTGACTCCGCTGACCTGGCGTCGTGAGGGAGTTTGTTCCACCATTGGGGTGCCAGAGCAGCGAACAGTTTTGACTGGGCTGAGCGGGAACTGTACTTCCTCAGAGGTAGGGAGGCGAGCAGGCCAGAGGTGGATGAACGCAGTGCCCTTGTTTGGGTGTAGGGCCTGATCAGAGCCTGAAGGTACGGAGGTGCCGTTCCCCTCACAGCTCCGTAGGCAAGCACCATGGTCTTGTAGCGGATGCGAGCTTCAACTGGAAGCCAGTGGAGAGAGCGGAGGAGCGGGGTGACGTGAGAGAACTTGGGAAAGTTGAACACCAGACGGGCTGCGGCGTTCTGGATGAGTTGTAGGGGTTTAATGGCACAGGCAGGGAGCCCAGCCAACAGCGAGTTGCAGTAATCCAGACGGGAGATGACAAGTGCCTGGATTAGGACCTGCGCCGCTTCCTGCGTGAGGCAGGGTCGTACTCTGCGAATGTTGTAGAGCATGAACCTACAGGAACGGGTCACCGCCTTGATGTTAGTTGAGAACGACAGGGTGTTGTCCAGGATCACGCCAAGGTTCTTAGCACTCTGGGAGGAGGACACAATGGAGTTGTCAACCGTGATGGCGAGATCATGGAACGGGCAGTCCTTCCCCGGGAGGAAGAGCAGCTCCGTCTTGCCGAGGTTCAGCTTGAGGTGGTGATCCGTCATCCACACTGATATGTCTGCCAGACATGCAGAGATGCGATTCACCACCTGGTTATCAGAGGGGGGAAAGGAGAAGATTAATTGTGTGTCGTCTGCATAGCAATGATAGGAGAGACCATGTGAGGATATGACAGAGCCAAGTGACTTGGTGTATAGCGAGAATAGGAGAGGGCCTAGAACAGAGCCCTGGGGGACACCAGTGGTGAGAGCACGTGGTGCGGAGACAGATTCTCGCCACGCCACCTGGTAGGAGCGACCTGTCAGGTAGGACGCAATCCAAGCGTGGGCCGCGCCGGAGATGCCCAGCTCGGAGAGGGTGGAGAGGAGGATCTGATGGTTCACAGTATCAAAGGCAGCCGATAGGTCTAGAAGGATGAGAGCAGAGGAGAGAGAGTTAGCTTTAGCAGTGCGGAGCGCCTCCGTGACACAGAGAAGAGCAGTCTCAGTTGAATGACTAGTCTTGAAACCTGACTGATTTGGATCAAGAAGGTCATTCTGAGAGAGATAGCAGGAGAGCTGGCCAAGGACGGCACGTTCAAGAGTTTTGGAGAGAAAAGAAAGAAGGGATACTGGTCTGTAGTTGTTGACATCGGAGGGATCGAGTGTAGGTTTTTTCAGAAGGGGTGCAACTCTCGCTCTCTTGAAGACGGAAGGGACGTAGCCAGCGGTCAAGGATGAGTTGATGAGCGAGGTGAGGTAAGGGAGAAGGTCTCCGGAAATGGTCTGGAGAAGAGAGGAGGGGATAGGGTCAAGCGGGCAGGTTGTTGGGCGGCCGGCCGTCACAAGACGCGAGATTTCATCTGGAGAGAGAGGGGAGAAAGAGGTCAAAGCACAGGGTAGGGCAGTGTGAGCAGAACCAGCGGTGTCGTTTGACTTAGCAAACGAGGATCGGATGTCGTCGACCTTCTTTTCAAAATGGTTGACGAAGTCATCAGCAGAGAGGGAGGAGGGGGGAGGAGGATTCAGGAGGGAGGAGAAGGTGGCAAAGAGCTTCCTAGGGTTAGAGGCAGATGCTTGGAATTTAGAGTGGTAGAAATTGGCTTTAGCAGCAGAGACAGAAGAGGAGAATGTAGAGAGGAGGGAGTGAAAGGATGCCAGGTCCGCAGGGAGGCGAGTTTTCCTCCATTTCCGCTCGGCTGCCCGGAGCCCTGTTATGAGGTGTGGATAGTATGGGAGGATGGAAGGAGGGAAAGAGAGAGGGAGAACTGATGTCAAAGATGAGTGGGGCTGATTTGTCAGTTAAAAGACTGCATGTCATAACAGTTCTGATGGATAATATGCAAAATCTCCCCAATTACATACCCCCTCGCCTACCAGCTCACCTGAACTCACTCTGCTGATCAAAAGTCCTCTCCCATTCCTCTGGTTTAAAGCAGCTTGTGTTTTCCTTAGTGTTTACAGTAGCCGAGTCCTTATTCCCTTTCCTGTGTTGTGCGTACCTGACGCCAAAGTACAGTTTATGTGTAGGGAGAATTGTATGTTTATTGCCAATCAGACCGTTTACACTGAGTCTACAAAACATTAGGAACTGCTCTTTCCATGACAGAACGCTTTCGACATCTTGCAGAGTCCATGCCCCGATGAATTGAGGCTGTTCTGAGGGCAAAAGGGGGTGCAACTCAGCATTAGGAAGCTGTTCTCAATGTGTTTTACACTCAGTGTATATGATGCTATACTTGGAATACTTCCTTTGTTGTCTGAAATAGCTATCTACTGTATCTTTCTCATGAGTTCCATAAATATTGGTAATGTCCTTGTTTGATTAGTATGTTTGTTATACTTTGTTTCTCCTTAGTTATGGCACTTTATCTTGTATACTAATGTGTTGTAGATATCTCCCCTTCGTATTTCCTTCAGACCACAACTTGTATCAGAACCTTCAAATCTCATCCTACTCCCCATGTGTGTCACATGAGATGACGCTGGAGAGACGAAGCAGGTACGGGGAGTAAAACATGGAATAAATAACGGACATAAAACGAGACAGGAACAGCGTCAGCAAACTAATACTAAAGACAAAACAATACAATGCAACAGGGGGGAACAGAGCTGGGAACTGACACATATAGGGGAGGAAGAGAACAGGTGATAAGTGAGTCCAGGTGAGTCCACTAACGCTGATGCGCGTGACGAGGGAAGGCAGGTGTGCGTGATGGATGGCAGGAGTGCGTGATGCAGGGCAACCTGGCGCCCTCAAGCGCCAGGGGGAGAGAAGAGCGGGAGCAGACGTGACAATGTGCTCCTGTGTCCTAGTGTTTTCTTGTTAGTTTAGTAATAAAATAACCAAAACTGGAAACCTTCTCTTCAACCATCATTCCTGCATTCTTACAGATGAACAATTCTGGCAACATCACTCCTCAACCTCGCCTAAGATACAGTTCACCCCAGTCCTTTATGGTCCTTCCAGCCGGATCTGATTGCTGTCTTCTTCCGGGCACAAAACAATCTGGTCTATGGCGCACACAAGGAACAAAGAGTATGAGTACTTCAACTCATGCACAACCCATCAGACTTCAACCCATGCACAACCCATCAGACTTCAACCCATCAGACTTCAACCCATGCACAACCCATCAGACTTCAACCCATGCACAACCCATCAGACTTCAACCCATCAGACTTCAACCCATGCGCAACCCATCAGACTTCAACCCATGCACAACCCATCAGACTTCAACCCATCAGACTTCAACCCATGCACAACCCATCAGACTTCAACCCATGCACAACCCATCAGACTTCAACCCATCAGACTTCAACCCATGCGCAACCCATCAGACTTCAACCCATGCACAACCCATCAGACTTCAGCCCATGCACAACCCATCAGACTTCAACCCATGCGCAACCTATCAGACTTCAACCCATGCACAACCCATCAGACTTCAACCCATGCACAACCCATCAGACTTCAGCCCATGCACAACCCATCAGACTTCAACCCATGCACAACCCATCAGACTTCAGCCCATGCAAAACCCATCAGACTTCAACCCATGCACAACCCATCAGACTTCAACCCATGCACAACCCATCAGACTTCAACCCATGCACAACCCATCAGACTTCAGCACAATGGCGCCATCCTGTCGCACCTGGTTCAGCTGAAACCCCGTTCCAGAACCAGCAGTCCCTCCAAACCTTCTTACCCGCATCCCCCCCCAACCTCCTCCTGCCCAAGCAACGGCACCAGCCATCCATGCCTCCACAGCAAAATGACCTGAACAATTCCCAGGAGCCACCCTGGCTCCGCATCCAGAGGCCACCGTGGCTCCGCAAACAGGAGCTGAGCCGGCTCCGATCCCTTCAATCCACCTTCCTGTTGATAACGTGCCAGCCACTCCTCAACCCAGCCTAAGATAGTCTACCCTAGTCCTTTAACAGGCATTATGCTTTACACACACACACACACACACACACACACACACACACACACACACACACACACACACACACAGGGAGGATGGTAGCTATTTCTTTCTACAGTGTAAATATCCCCAGTGGAGTAGATCTGGTAATGGACCGTTTCAGTTCTGTAACTGTAATCCCAAAGGGCCCGTCTGTGAATGGAGATATCTGAGGACGTGTTCTTTGTAAAGTCTGGTATGGAATAAATGGTACAGTATCATAAGCATTGAAACCGTGTGTCATACCTTTCCATTCATTCTAGTGATTACGATGAGCCCGTGCTCCTTGTGAACACAGTTAGCCTGGGTTCCCATGTGTTTCTGCTTAAGGGCAGAACTACACTGAAAATGTTGTTCCGGCAACATTGTTTGCAACCTCTGAATCGGTGGTGTACAACAGAGGAAGCTCGCTAAATTGATTTAAAACTCAATTCATTTATTTAAACTTTGACATGCATTTCTAGTCATCATTTATCTTAATATATACACTTTAGCAGATGCTTTATCCAAAGTGAGTGACAGTCATGCGTGCATACATTTTCATATGGGTTTTTCCAGCGGGAACCAAATCCACAATCTTTGCTGAAGAATTTTAAACAAATGTGCAAAATCAGGTGGAAATAAATAGTAAAACAAAAAGTGACGGAACCCAATTGAATTTGTATTTAATTATTCTAGCATGTCAATGTCTGCGTCGCAAATGGCACTCTATACTGTTTTTTCACCAGAGGCCTATGGGCCATGATCAAGAGTAGGGCACTATATAGGGAATAGGGTGCCATTTGGGGTGCAGGCAATGGCTCCTTTTGTTGGTCTGTCTAATATAACTGGACAGGTATTGTAATAACGCTCGGTGGTATTGATCATCTCTCCATGTAGGCGGTGCTGATCAAAAGTGATGGCGATCGATGTGGCTAGGGCCTGGGTTGTTCCTCTCACTCTCTCCAGACTGCTATGTGCATGCGTGCCTGTTTGTGTGACAGACAGAAGCTGAATTGTATTCAGCGTGGTGGAACTCTCCTGTCTACTTCCATTAATGTCCCTGTCGGATGTAGATGCCCTCTTAACCCTTTCCTTTTTCTTTTTTTTTCACCAGTCCGGGGTGCAGGTCTAGGATCAGGCTCCCCCTCCCACAATCCTCACCTTAACCATTAAGAGGTGGAAATGCAAAACTGACCCAAGATCAAGTGTCTAGGGGCTACTTCACCCGACTCCTTTGTTCACCAGCATATTGTTCATAGTCCTCCTTCCTGAGCATCAGGATCCACCTGACTGTGTCTGGCTGTGTTTAAACAGGCAGCCTAATTCAGCTATTTTGCCAATTATTTGCATATCTAATACCTATCTGATCTTTTACCTAAGATCCTAACATTTTACCTAATGTGTGAAGAGCAAATCAGATGTTTTGTCTTCTGATGTATACCTCATACAAACCCCATCCTCTGTCTGGACGCTTAGATACGATATGATTTTCTCAGAAGTGTTTTTGTTGTTGTTGCACAACCTGCTGTTGCCATGACAACCACCCCAAGTTTAAAGGCACAGTCAAAGGAAATGAGCATCGCATCTTTGTGCTACTTCAGAGGCTACATCAGTGTGAATGTGGAAATCTGCTTTGGGTCACATGTAAAACTATGTGTGTACAGTCAGAAATAATATCAGATTTGGGTCTGTGTCTGAAGGTGGGATAAAAGTTAAGGGAACTATTTTACCACAGCTGGGAGGAGACATTTACCAACTAGCCGCTACACACACTGGTGAGGACACACACACACACAGAGGTCCTGGCAGACAGCTTGGGATGGTCATATGCCATCATGATACTCAGTGAGGAAATTGGCCCTAGATTATAGAAGCTGACACAGAGGGCAAGAAGAGAGGTCACTTCACTGGAATCCCCCACACACAGCAGTGTGTGCATGTGAGAGATTGTGTGTTTGTGTGTGAGAGAGATTGGGAGTGTATGAGAGAGAGAGAGATTGGGAGTGTGAGTGTGTGAGAGAGAGATTGGGAGTGTGAGTGTGTGAGAGAGAGAGAGAGATTGGGAGTGTATGAGAGAGAGATTGGGAGTGTATGAGAGAGAGATTGGGAGTGTATGAGAGAGAGAGAGAGAGAGATTGGGAGTGTGAGTGTGTGAGAGAGAGATTGGGAGTGTGTGAGAGAGAGATTGGGAGTGTGAGTGTGTGAGAGAGAGAGATTGTGAGTGTGTGAGAGAGAGAGATTGTGAGTGTGTGAGAGAGAGATTGGGAGTGTGTGTGTGAGAGAGATTGGGAGTGTGTATGTGTGAGAGGGATGGGAGTGTGTGTGTGTGTGTGTGTGTGTGTGTGTGTGTGTGTGTGTGTGTGTGTGTGTGTGTGTGTGTGTGTGTGTGTGTGTGTGTGAGAGAGAGAGAGAGATAGAGAGAGATTGGGAGTGTGTGTGTGTGTGTGAGAGAGAGAGAGAGAGAGAGAGAGAGAGAGAGAGAGAGAGAGAGAGAGAGAGAGAGAGAGAGAGAGAGAGAGTGAGAGAGAGAGAATTGGGAGTGTGAGTGTGTGTGAGAGAGATTGGGAGTGTGTGAGAGAGAGATTGGGAGTGTGTGTGAGAGAGAGAGAGAGAGAGAGAGAGAGAGAGATTGGGAGTGTGAGTGTGTGTGAGAGAGAGATTGGGAGTGTGTGTGAGAGAAAGAGAGAGAGAGATTGGGAGTGTGTGTGAGAGAAAGAGAAAGAGAGAGAGAGAGATTGGGAGTGTGTGTGTGTGTGAGAGAGAGAGAGAGAGAGAGAGAGAGAGAGAGAGAGAGAGAGAGAGATTGGGAGTGTGAGTGTGTGTGAGACAGATTGGGAGTGTGTGAGAGAGAGATTGGGAGTGTGTGTGAGAGAGAGATTGGGAGTGTGTGTGAGAGTGAAAAAGAATGGGAGTGTGTGTGAGAGAAAGAGAGAGAGAGAGATTGGGAGTGTGTGTGTGAGAGAGGGAGAGATTGGGAGTGTGTGTGTGTGTGAGAGACAGAGATTGGGAGTGTGTGTGTGAGAGAGAGAGATTGGGGATGTTTATTTGTATTTTTGTTTCTACGTGTTCATTGTTTCTGCAGTGCTTGGTTTCCAGGATTTAGGCCGGGTATTTAATCACTGAATTAAAAAAGGGCTTCATTAAATACATCTGATTTGATCCATGCTGTCAGGCCTCTGAGCTAACTGACAGACGTTCTGTCATTGGATTAACTAATCCATATATTAGAGCTGTAATACTGAGGTCCACATGCAACATCCCCTAAGCATAGGATTCATTATGTGCTTGTTGGCATGATGGACAGACAGGCGGATGAAGGCTGACAGACAGACGCCATTTATTTACAGTACTCTGCTCTCTCTCTCACACACCCACACCCACACCCACACCCACACCCACACACACACACACACACACACACACACACACACACACACTTGTGTGCGTCAGCTGTCTTTTGATGTGTGAGGGCGGACGTGAGGGAGTGTAGGGTTTGGTGGCTTTTCAGAGAAGGTTGACAGTGAGCAGCAGGGGCCCCTCTCCTACTCACTGTCTCTCTCCCTCCCTTTTTATTTCTCTCTCCCCTCCCTTGCCATCTCTCTCCAGGAGGGCTGAGTCAAGCTGAGCTCTTCTTCCCCCAACATTAACAGGCCCCACGCCTCCTGAAGGGCAGACGGCTATGTAGAATACAGGACACTTCTATAGACTGATGGATTGTCAAGCATGAAAGGAAACGTGTGCTTCCTCTTCATGTCTCCACAAGGCCTGCTGTGCCGGCCTGCCTGGCTGTGCTCCGTCTCACAGTTCTCTATATAATAGATATATAATGAATGTATAATTGAAATCTGATCATCGGTAGAGCCTTTCTATGGGTGCCATTTTCCTGTTGCAAAGACACCTGCACTGTGTGCTAACGTACTTGTAGTGTATTTAGAAGCTGGAGCACCATTTATGTTGGAACAAACCATTTCTATACATTTGGAAATTGTAGAATGTTAGAAACAATAAGATCCTGTCTGTCTTCTGTCTGTCAGTTAAACACTGCACTGCCCTGTTCTGGCTGGACAGGCCTGTTACATTATGTCATAGCTTCACTCTGTGGCAATTAACACCTCCATTCTCTGGGGAGAGGAAGGAGGGAATGAAGGAGGGAGGGAGGAATGGGCTGATTGAGGGAAGAGGGAGAATGTGTGGCTGTTTGTGCATGTGTCCCTCTGCCTGCATATCTGTGTGTGTATTTGAACATGAGGACACTAGCTGTACAGGCATGTCCTCGCTGTACAGTGATATTGCAACTAACTGGGTGACTTTAATTCCTCCAATCCCACACTGGTAATGAATTCCACCAATCACAGGCTGGTAATGAGGACCAGGCGCCCTGTGGAGGAGAGGAGATCGAAACCCAGCCAGCCGTGACTGTCAACAATCTGAGTGATATCACACACACACACAGCCTGCAGATCTACTGCACCTCTCTCCCCTCTCCTGACACGCCACTCAAATGACAAATAGCCCTTTAGACAGCTCTCTCTCTCACACACACACCTCAGGTGACAGACTGATGAATTAGCTCTCTCCTTCCTATGACAGAATCTGTTTTTTCTTTTCAGTGTTCATATACTGTAGGGGCAGATTCAGAGTTGAGATTCACGCAGTTAAGACCCACCTGTTTGGAGAGGCTTTTAAACTGCAGGCCTAGTAGCCTAGTGGTTTGCACATTGGGCCAGTAACTGAAAGGTTGCTGGATTGAATCCCTGACATTCTGCCCCTGAACAAGGCAGTTAACCCCGTGTTCCCCTGGCGCCGAAGACGTGGATGTGGATTAAGACAGCCCCTCTCACCTCTCTGATTCAGAGGGGTTGTGTTAAATGCGGAAGACACATTTCAGTTGAAGGCATTCAGTTGGACAACTGACTAGGTATCCCCCTTTCCCTACTACACGGCATGCTGCTGTCCATGTCTTGGTAGACCGATGTCTTTGTGTTTTTATTGATTTAATCTGAGTTGTTTGTGGGTCGGAACAACACTAATGATGGTGTGTGGTCGTGTGCTACTGTAATGTACAGTATACGCTAAGAATCGGGAAGCAAGTACAGGGAGTGAATTTAATAAACAACGGAACATGGAACAAAACAAACACGAGTAGCGTACAGACATGAAACACAGAAACAGAGTCAATAATGCCTCGGGAAAGAACCTGTACTCCCTGTTCACCCACGACTGCGTGGCCAAGTACGCCTCCAACTCAATCATCAAGTTTGTAGATGACACAACAGTAGTAGGCTTGATTCCCAACAATGACGAGACAGCCTACAGGGAGGAGGTGCGGGGTCTGGGAGTGTGGTGCCTGGAAAACAACCTCTCACTCAATGTTAGCAAAACAAAGGAGATGATCGTGGACTTCAGGAAACAGCAGAGGGTGCACCCCTCTATCTACATCAACAAGACCGCAGTGGAGAAGGTGAAAATCTTCAAGTTCCTTGGCGTACACATCACTGACAAACTGAACTGAACCACCCACACAGACAGTGTGGTGAAGAAGGCGCAACAGAGCCTCTTCAAGCAGCATCCTGTCGGGCTGTATCACAGCCTGGTACGGCATTTTCACCACCCTCAACCGCAAGGCTCTCCAGAGGGTGGTGAGGTCTGCCCAATGCATTACCGGGGGCAAACTACCCACCCTCCAGGACACCTGCAGCACTCGATTTCACAGGACATCAAACACCCGAGCCACGGCCTGTTCACCCAGCTATCATCCAGAAGGCGAGGTCAGTACAGGTGCATCAAGCTGGGACCGAGAGACTGAAAAACAGCTTCTATCTCAAGGCCATCAGACTGTTAAACAGCCATCACTAGCAGATTAGAGGCTGCTGCCTATAGGCATAGACTAGAAATCACTGGCCACTTTTTAAGGAATGGAACACTAGTCACTTTAATAATGTTTACATATCTGGCATTACTCATCTCATATGTATATACTGTATTCTATACTATTCTACTGTATCTTAGTCACTTTAATAATGTTTACATATCTGGCATTACTCATCTCATATGTATATACTGTTTTCTATACTATTCTACTGTATCTTAGTCACTTTAATAATGTTTACATATCTGGCATTACTCATCTCATATGTATATACTGTATTCTATACTATTCTACTGTATCTTAGTCACTTTAATAATGTTTACATATCTGGCATTACTCATCTCATATGTATATACTGTATTCTATACTATTCTACTGTATCTTAGTCACTTTAATAATGTTTACATATCTGGCATTACTCATCTCATATGTATATACTGTATTCTATACTATTCTACTGTATCTTAGTCACTTTAATAATGTTTACATATCTGGCATTACTCATCTCATATGTATATACTGTATTCTATACTATTCTACTGTATCTTAGTCACTTTAATAATGTTTCCATATCTGGCATTACTCATCTCATATGTATATACTGTTTTCTATACTATTCTACTGTATTTTAGTCCCTTTAATAATGTTTACATATCTGGCATTACTCATCTCATATGTATATACTGTTTTCTATACTATTCTACTGTATCTTAGTCACTTTAATAATGTTTACATATCTGGCATTACTCATCTCATATGTATATACTGTATTCTATACTATTCTACTGTATCTTAGTCACTTTAATAATGTTTACATATCTGGCATTACTCATCTCATATGTATATACTGTATTCTATACTATTCTACTGTATCTTAGTCACTTTAATAATGTTTACATATCTGGCATTACTCATCTCATATGTATATACTGTATTCTATACTATTCTACTGTATCTTAGTCACTTTAATAATGTTTACATATCTGGCATTACTCATCTCATATGTATATACTGTTTTCTATACTATTCTACTGTATCTTAGTCACTTTAATAATGTTTACATATCTGGCATTACTCATCTCATATATACTGTATTCTATAGTATTCAACTGTATCTTAGTCCGTTCTGCTTTGACATTGCTCGTCCATATGTATATAGTCTTAATTCATTTCTACTTAGATTTGTGTGTATTGGGTATTTGTTGTGTAATTTGTTAGATATTACTTGTTAGATATTACTGCAACATCAGAGCTAGAGGCACAAGCATTTCGCTACACCAGCAATAATATCCGCTAATGACGTGTATGTGACCAATAAAATAAACATTTGATTTGAACCAAAGGGAGTGACAGATATAGGGGAGGTAATCAGGAAGGTGATGGAGTCCAGGTGCGCGTAACGATGGTGGCAGGTGTGCGTAATAATGAATAAACCAGCGACGTCGGGCTCTGGAGAAGGGGATCGGGAGTAGGCGTGACAGCTACTCTA